>NC_053164.1:20342070-20667070 GCF_016835505.1 Polypterus senegalus | reverse complement strand
AATGTATTTTTGCAAGTAAAAACATTGAATTTAAAAAAACAAATATTTAACCCGTGTGTGGTTAAATGTTTACTGAAGAGAAGAAAAAAAAAAAACACAAAAAAAACAAATTCATTTGGCTGAACATGTTAAGGGATGAATTTTCATTGAGTACATACTGTGACCAAAACACATTTAAATTATATTGGTGGTGTTCGGGTCTACTACTAGACCAAACAGCATTACAGGTCTATAAAACAACATCACCACTACTACTTCAGAGGTATTGTTTCAATATGCCTAAACCCTAATCCCATGAGACCAATCACTTACATCACCAACAACCATGAGCACCTCAGTCACCTACAGTGCATCCGGAAAGTATTCACAGTGCATCACTTTCTCCACATTTTGTTATGTTACAGTCTTATTCCAAAATGGATTAAATTCATTTTTTCCCCAGAATTCTACACACAACACCCCATAATGATGTGAAAAAATTTTGAGGTTTTTGAAAATTTATTAAAAATAAAAACACTGAGAAAGCACATGTACGTAAGTATTCACAGCCTTTGCCATGAAGCTCAGGTGCATCCCGTTTCCCCTGATCATCCTCGAGATGTTTCTGCAGCTTAATTGGAGTCCACCTGTGGTAAATTCAGTTGATGTGACATGATTTGGAAAGGCACACATCTGTCTATATAAAGGTCCCACAGTTGACAGTTCATGTCAGAGCTAAACCAAGCATTAAATCAAAGGAATTGTCTGTAGACCTCCGAGACAGGATTGTCTCGAGGCACAAATCTGGGGAAAGTTACAGAAAAATTTCTGCTGCTTTGAAGGTCCCAATGAGCACAGTGGCCTCCATCATCCGTAAGTGGAAGAAGTTCGAAACCACCAGGACTCGTTCTAGAGCTGGCTGGCCATCTAAACTGAGCGATCAAGGAGAACGGCCTTAGTCAGGGAGGTGACCAAGAACCCGATGGTCACTCTGTCAGAGCTCCAAAGTCCTCTTTGAAGAGAGGAGAACCTTCCAGAAGGACAACCATCTCTGCAGCAATCCACCAATCAGGCCTGTATGGTAGAGTGGCCAGACGGAAGCCACTCCTTAGTAAAAGGCACATCGCAGCCCGCCTGAAGTTTGTCAAAAGGCACCTGAAGGACTCTCAGACCATGAGAGACAAAATTCTCTGGTCTGATGAGACAAAGATTGAACTCTTTGGTGTGAATGAAAGGTGTCACGTTTGGAGGAAACCAGGCACCGCTCATCACCAGGCCAATACCATCTCTACAGTGAAGCATGGTGGTGGCAGCATCATGCTGTGGGGGGCAGGAACTGGGAGACTAGTCAGGATAAAGGGAAAGATGACTGCAGCAATGTACAGAGACATCCTGGATGAAAACCTGCTCCAGAGCGCTCTTGTCCTCAGACTGGGGCGACGGTTCATCATTCAGCAGGACAACGACCCTAAGCACACAGCCAAGATATCAAAGGAGTGGCTTCAGGACAACTCTGTGAATGTCCTTGAGTGGCCCAGCCACTTTTTTCACGTTGTCATTATGGGGTGTTGTGTGTAGAATTCTGAGGAAAAAATTAAATTTAATCCAATTTGGAATAAGGCTGTAACATAACAAAATGTGGAGAAAGTGATGCGCTGTGAATACTTTCTGGATGCACTGTATGCCATATCCAACCAATAATACTCCCCACTTTGTCTCGTATGCACTATCTAATGATGTAGGGACCAATGAGAAAAAAACAAGCAATGCTGGTTGCCCTGGACATGAAATAGAGACTCCGTGGGCACAATATCACATGTGACTATTTTTTTTAAACTTTACACAATTTGGGAAAGGAAGGCCAGAAGAGAAAGACCATAGCGGTAGAAATAAGAATAATCGGTCCAGAGCTCCCACTTCAGCTGAGAAATACAAAGGTCAGGCCTGTCAATGCAAGTAAGTTTCTATTCACGGCTGACACATCCCTGGTGTCTTACATCCACAGAAAAAATGTGGTACACATGAGCATGCTGCACAGCAACCAGAGAATCTGTGGCGGGGAGAATCAAACTGAAAATTATGGATTATAATACTACAAAGGGAGTAGATACTTGGATAGGTTGGTTACTGGCTACAGCTGCAAAAGGACCCTATGGTGGTCACTCCTAATATTTTTCAATATCTTGTATATCTCCACTCACAAAGCATTTGCCATCTGGATGGTACTGAACCCATAATGAAACACAAAAAAGCTCCATGGGAAAAAAGGCTGTTTCTTCAAGATTTGAACAAGAATTCTAAGATCTCAAATCCAGAGGAGACAACACATTCCAATGAACCCTACATTTCTATAGCTATTGTAAGGAGAATTCAGGAGGAGAATGCTTGAGCCACAGGACCACCAACTATAAAAAAATAATTTGTAGAACACAAATATTTCTATTCAGGCAACGTATTAGTAGAGATTTGCATTCCATAATAGACAAAAACACCTGAACATGGCAAACAGAAACAGTCCATCATTACTATAAGAAATGAAGGACAGTCGCTCTGGAACATCTCAAGAACTTTAAAAAGTTCCTTCAAGTACAGTTGCAAAAACCATAGAGCTCTATGATGAAAACAGCTCTCATGAAGACGGCTAGAAGAACTGTCCGTTGTAGAAGATAAGTTGATTAGAGTCACAAGTCTCAGACATCACCTATTAACTGAATCTCCAATGACAGCAGAAATAAATGATTTACTGAGTTCAAGCAGCAGTCACCTCAACATCAAATGTTCCATTTATACTATTTGGCTCAGGCCATCATACAAGAACTGCTCAAAGAAGCCACTACTAAAGGAGAGAGAGAAACAAGTAAAGAAGATTTGTTTGGGCCAAGAAACACAGGCAGCAGACATTGGATAAGCGGAATTCAGAGATTTATGGATAAAGAACCATGATTTATTAAGAATTGAAGTCACACTTAACTGGCATGATTAACAGAACACAAACCAAACCACCCGCCTGGTTTACACCTAGTCGGGCAGTTATTTGTGTTTAAAACAGGACAATGACCTAAACACATCTCCAGGATGTGTAAGAGCTATTTGGCAAATATGATGAAGAGCTGCAGCACACACCCTGGCCCCCAACAATCAAAATAGTTAGTCCATAGACTGAAGGAAAAGCAGCCAACAACAAGTGTTCAGTATATGCAAGAATTCTGAAGACTGTTGGAAGGGCACCTCAGTCGACTCCATCAAGAGGCTGGTTAAGAAGATGTAAAGAGTGAGCAAAGTTGTCATCAAGCAAAGAAAGGGCACTAATAAAATAATTCCAATTTTTGGACATTCTAAAAATGCAGAATATTGACATACAAATTATGAGTAACTATATAAACATCTGACTGGTACTTAAACAGTGCATTAATAAAAGAACTTTAGGAAAGAACCATCAAAAAATGTGCCAGATTTTTAGGCTATGGAAACAGAGAAATGAAATTATTTGTGCAGAATAAACTAGGCTCAAATCAGCAAGACATAAAACTACAAGATAGTAGTAAACATACATGCAATACCAGACTGAAAACCAATAGGCAAACGAAAATGTCTGATAATTTAGATCATTCTAGTTAAACTTCAGGACCCCACAGTGGCGAATGTGCAGATGAAAATTGGGATGCAGACTGAGCAGTCAAAAGATGTATGCATACAGTACTTGGCACCTAGGTCAACAACAGTTCAGACAGACGCTTGGTAGCATGTGTGTTGATGCTACAAATAAAGTACTCATACCCAGCTATTTCATATTTTCTAATGTTAGAATGGTTAAAAAAATAAAGCCAGAGGTAGAAAGAAAAAACACTTTCTGAAAACCACAGCAAGCAAGACTAAGTTTATATGAATCTACAATCAAAGGACCCTCCATTTTACTGCTACATGTCAGCACTGATATTTTCTCAACAGTCTTAAGATATTTAAAAAAGTGCTACATATAGATATGTATATCAGCACAACTATCGCAGAGAAAGGTGTTTTGCTGATATGCATCAGGACACATCCCGGCTCCATGTATATTAGAACGATTCTACTCCATCTACAAACAAGACACGCTAATATCTATAACATAATGAAGTATTGTATTTTATTCATTTAACTATACCACTAGTTATAAAACATTGTTGTTGCTTAACAAAATGCACATCTCCCAGAGATTATTGCTGATTGCTAGGCATGAATGAAAGGACACATAGTTTTGGTTTATTTTCTCATTACCTGTAAAATGTGCACTTTTCTTAATAGAAAATAAATAATTATCAATAATAATTTTGTTACACAAGCTTGTCACTTGGGATTCATCTACTGTACATCAAAAAGTCCAGTAAGGGTAAAGACCATCTGCCTTGAAAAATGTATCCCATTAAAAAAACAATTTAGTTAATATTTAAATATTTCAATCTGATGCCATGTTTTTACTTAAACTTAAGGGGCATAACCACGTTCCTTCAGCTAAGAGAGCTGCAGCCATACTTCATGTGTAGACATTGCCAGAGGTACTCATAGTATGTGGTCAACTGTAGTAGGCATTTGACAAACTGCTGCATGCTGTGTCGGTCTTGTGTATAAACCATAATAACTACAGTGCAATGATTTTAGGAAAAGACAGTGTCCAGTTTAGAAGAGTAAGCCAGAAATATTAAAGTGCTGCTGATATTGTTAAGTTTTGTTGACTCTGACCAACTTATTTCCATCACAAAATGTACACAGTGATGACTATAACACATACAAACTTTATTGAGATATCTTAGGAAGCCTCTCAAAGCTTACTCGCCTTTTAAAGGGAGTAATACAAGATGGATTTTTATATGCCACTTTTCCTTTCAATCCAAGAGTAGAAACTAGAAACTGCACAGATGCCTAATATTGATGGCATGGTGCCTGTTTCTAAAGTTAAATATGAGAATACTCACTGCTGTACTTTGGGGATGGAGACCGTGATTGGCGACCAAACTGCCTCTCCCATTCTTCTCTCTCTTTCTCCCGCCTTTCTCTTTCTCTGTAAATAAAGCAAAAATACATCAGAGAAAATAAAATATTCCATGTACGCAATATTCAGAAATATATTTTGTTAAAGAATATTGCAGAATTTAGTATATTAGTCCAAATATTTAAAGCTGAAAGAATTTCTCCCTACACTGGTGAAATTACTAAACTTACATTAATCATTACAATCATTAAAACATTACAACACTGCAAAAATCTCCAAGAATTAGTAAATCACATTGGAATTTCTTACTTCATTCTGATCTTCCGAGCCATGGCACGGAGTTCATCTTCACGTTCCTAAAAAGAAATTTTTAATATTCCAATATAAATCTCTTGCAGTCATAATAAAATTAAATGTAAGAAGATACTATTAAAAAAAAAAACACAAAGGTATTTCACTGTCACTTCTATTTTATTCTACTCATTTCCAACACTAATGTCTTACCATACGAGTTCTGAAACTGTATCAAGAACTTCTAACTTATATTTAGAAAGCAGAGAAAACTCCAAAAGAATGACAGTATAGACCATGTAGATATATTTAGCCTAACAGGTCAATTCATACTAGAAAGACTAATGCAATCACTCTGAAGCAAACAAATGCATACTTTTGAGTACTTTAAGATTTATATTCACACTGTGTGAATGAAAACACATTTCTGGTAATGACAGCAGATGTTGATTCAAAGTTTATTCGGCATACAGCCATATCTTGCCACTGCACAAACATTAAGGTAGTTTGGTTAATTTATTTTCCTTCACTTATCATTCATTGTTGTTCATTCTAGAGACCTCAACATGTGCCAAATGAGCAACATTGCACAGAAAGTGACTTCAAGAAAATGACAAAACACTTAAATTTGACACACATATATCCATGTAAGAATCAGAATAATTCAAAGACTGACTTAAGCTCAATGAAAATGCCATAATAAAGGCTTATTATTCATTTTTCTGATGTGGTGACTGTTGTAGTTCACAATTTGTTTCTTCCACTAAATGCTTTATTTTTTGCTCCGGATATCATCCATCACTATACAGTTACTGATGAAAACCTTCCACCGCCCAAAAATGCTAAACTAGGAGGGAAAAATTGACATTTTAATTTGAGCATGAAAACTAACTTTTATAATACTATGTTGGCATGACATCTTGGAATATGAACAGTGTGAGTTATTTAAGGAATGTGCCTTAATGTTGCATTGTTTTAGTTGGACAGTCTTGCTTTCTTCATCAGCAAGTTATGTTATTGTGAAGCTTCATTAAGATATTCTTGTCCCTTCTATTATCTCTCTCTCTCTATCTATATCTAAATATATATATATCTATATATATCTATATCTATATCTAATATATAAAATTAACTAAGGCAAGACAACCATGGAAAGCACGCTGGAAGGTGCGTGGATTCACTGAGCCGCCGACAAATAAGACACCTATGGCGCATGCAGGAAGGAGCCACGCCCACCAACTCCTGGCACCTCCGAGCCACATTGCCTGTTCATAGAGGCATGTTTCACACGGAGGTGAATCGCCATATGCAGCATGTAAAACGGTTTGCGAGGGGTATCCCATGAGATCCTTAAAACAATCCTTTACAACTGAGGTTAAAACACAATGAAGTAAGCAGTCTTTAAAAACCGAGTTTTCGGCTACGACGCACGACTGTGTGCACCATAGCAAACTGTTTTATACGCTACATACAGCAATTCGCATCCGCGACAAACATGCGTCTCCTTCACTCACAGACAATTATATGTTGCTCTCTCCAGAGTTCCATCTTTTCATTCACTTTCTGTTGTATCCTCAAACCCTCCCTTTTTAGACAACTGTGTCTTTCCAGAAGTGTTCAACTATTGTGTTGTATTTTGCTCTCTCCAGGGTTCCATCTTTTCATTCACTTACTGTTGTATTCTCACACCAACCTGTTTTTGACAACTGTGTCTTTCCATTGAGCGTGTGTCTACCCGGCGCAGAGAGGCATGGGTAAGCCGTTGAACCCCATTTGGGCTGCAAACCGTGGAATTCCCACTAAGTGCGACTTATACGCTCCCACTGGTTACATCCCTACCCTTTGTACACACACCCTTCCCACCTCGCTACTACCGTGGTCGGGTGTCTTGGTGGATTATATATAGAATAGCAGCCAAAACCGCACAGAGCAATGAAACGTCTACGTGAGTCACAGGTGCATCTGGACTGTGTAAAGACGACAACGACTCAAGTGACGAGTTGTAGGTGGGCACATGAGCAGGCAGTGCATACTGAACGAGAAATCAGCAGACTAGCATGACGGAGGGAGCTGAATGGACGTCGTCCTCCTCTCCTCCCGTTCCACACTCTGCAACTGAGCGGCGTGCACCCCCATCCCTTCGTCTGGAAGGAGAAGGCGCGATGGCGATCCGCCAGTTTTCAGTCATGGTCGATTGTGTGTTGGTTCGTTCCATACATTGTTACAATGTTGCTTTTCTTGCTGACTTATTACATTACCGATTTTTCAAATGTTAATTTTCTCCTTGTGCTTAAAAATCATTAAAAAAAACCGGCCTGATTATGCAGCGTATGGTACGCCGCGGGTTGGCTAGTCATTTAAGAATTTTGCAGTATTAATAAGAGAAGGTCTCAAGCATCAAATCATATAATTCTTAGTTGATGTTTTTTCACTAATTCTAAAAACTGCTTCAGACGATGAACAATTGTAGGGTTAATGCTGACTAGCCTGGACATTCAATTATAGCTTATCTAATCTTTGACACACAACACCCTTTCTTCTTAATGAAGCATTTAAAATTTACTTTCCTTCTTTACTTAATGTTGTCACTCCACTCGTTCAAAGGTGAATTTCTCAAAAGCTGAAGAAGCAATTATAATTTGGCACTATTATGAATTAAAACTATGGCAAACTACTGGAAGCTGCACTGAGATTTGTATATAACCTTACATGGTCTAAAATCAATATTCACCTACTTGTTCAGTTAATACAAAGTATCTCTCATAAAAGACTGATTAGAGACAGAAAAATTCTGGAAACACTTGTAGAAATTTTAAAAAGGTTCTCCAATATTTTAACCTGCATTAGTGCTATGCTATATGGAATCAAAATAAAATTAAAATGAATGAAGAATAATACAAGGGTACAATTTATTAGGGGAAAAACAAAGAAGTGTATGTAAAATAGCAAAACACATTAAGGAAGTGACTAAACAGTCACAGGCTACTAAGCACATTAAAACATAACAGTGTGATTTCTAACACATTAATATATTACTAATAGTTCAATTTTAATAAATCATTTCAATGTAAAACAAACAAAATTAATCTGGAAAAAAAAATATTGTTGCTAGAATTCTGATTAATATAAGTCAACTCAAACAGAATTGCAAACCAACCTGTCTCTCGTGCTCCTGTTGCTGTAACTTCTCGTGAGCAGCTTTCTTGTCAGCTTTGACTAACAAAAATATAAAGGAGACCATTAATAGTGTTCATGGTACCTTCCAGAAGTAATACTGTTTTAATAATGTAGAACAACAAAGAAGTTTGTTTTGTCGCACTTGTAAGTGAAAATGAAGCCAGTATATATTTGACTAAAGGGATGTGTACCTTCTAGAATACAGTAAATTTCCTTATGTGTATTGTAACAATGAGCCCCTTGTGACAAGATCATATTCACTGCAGTGTGCATGGAAAACAGAATTAGAATTACATAGCAGCTCAAGGTACTGTGTTTAACTTTTAATATCATGGGTGATTTCTGGGAAGGTGGCCCACCATCCAAGAATAAGCAAAATGGACAAGTTTGCTTTAAACTGAAAACAGATCTATTTTTTAAGATTACAGGCAATATGGAATAAGGAATATGAAAATAGCTGAAGTTATTCAGTTAATTCTGGTTAATCAATATAAAGTGAGATCAGAGCTTAGTACTTCCATTCACTATTTTGTTTTTTAAACAAGGATTTTCAATCACTTCTGACCTCTAAAACCATGTCATTTTCAACACCTCTACCACCTTTTAACATCAGACTAAACATTTAAGTAATAGAGCTGATATAATAATGAAGTCCTCATAGCTTGTGGGGCACAGAGATGACATTACAGTCACGATAAGGAAGTGTGCAAGGGAAGCAAACAGCTGTAATTTAAATATGGCAAAATATGTACTAACCAATGGCAATATAAAAGATAACAGCATGTGATTTTTCAGCAAGATATGCAAAATCTTGGTATTGCATAACCTTATTACTGGTTGGATAAAGGGGGGCACATTTCTAGATACTATTTCTGATCATCACTTACACTGTTTATTAAGCGCCTTCTGCATTCTTAGCTTCAGTCTTTCTTGGGGTGTGAGCTTTGGCTGCAAAATAAAAACCATGTGATCACCACGACCAATCAACTGAGTAAAGATCAAAACTAACTCTGTAGGAAGAAAAGGAATTCTATAAATATGGTCATCTATCAGTTCTTCAAAAGAGCTGATTACGCTACCTTTAGTGTTAGTCTGGATCAGAAGTACAAGTGTTATTCCAAAATTGACAACTTTTATAACACAAACAAAAAAGAACCACATACTACTATGTCAGCTCTTTTAAAAATGTAAATTGAAAGCAACCATTTCGTGCCACATTCGGGGTTTTCTCTAGGTTCTGTTTTTTTTTTTTTTTTAAAAACACCAGGCAAAAAATGTCATTTCAGTTTATTCATACAAACATTCATGATACAGTATATTACACTGGTATATACCATTTTCTTATATTTAATGGAAAGAGCATTACAGATGAGTAATGAGCATAAGGTATTTTTGCACAATATCAAGCAATTTCTATATTCTTCAAAAATACCTAAAGCAAAGAAATAAGTTTATCAAATCACTACTGTGATCAGCCTGCTGCACTGTTACAGTAGTTTTATTAATAAATTAAATAATTTGAAACTTAAAATCAATAGTAAGCAGAGTACTACATTGTTTAAATGCTTATAGTACTACAGAACAGAAAAAAAATGTATACAGTTAAACTGAATATGTTGGTGCTGGTTATGGTAGTAGATATTTCGACAAATTACATGGTGAAATAACTCAAAATATGAAAGCATAAAATATGAGTAACATTTTAAGGTCTTGACAATAAAATGGCCCAGGGCTGTAAATTAATATAGAAACACCAATTATTCACATACTGGCACAACAAACATGGTTTAGGAATCAGCATATGCTGAAGGCAAGCGCCAGTTGAGACCAGGAGAAGAGGATAGTCAGTATGCAAGCTGCGACAAAAGGAATGGAATGTTAACCATTTAAGAACTAAAACTAAACTGCTGACAGAGCTATCATTTTAATTAATGAATCTGAAGACCTTACCATGAATGCTGAATGAAATAATGGTCCTTATCTCATTATCATCCATAATTTAACACAATTTATCCAATACAGAATTATTTCAGAAACAAAGGGTACAAGACAGGGACCAGTACTAGGCAACCGGGTAAAAATCTCAAACCAGTGTCCCCTTACAAACATGCTTAAACATACAATATATACTTTATTGATAAAACATACAGTATATACTTTATTGATCTTAAGGGGAAGGTGATTATAATGTGACCTAAGTATGATAGCTAAACATGACTACTTTAAAATACTCAAGACCAGCACTAACATATCAGTAGTGCAAAAAAAAAAAAAAAAATACTATTACAAATATTAAAACTAATTTCCAGACACAGCATAAAATAAGTACTCTTTTGGAAATGTAAATTGCTTTAAATAGTAAACAATCTGACTGTCTGACAAACATTTCAATTAAATAATTCTTACCCAGCCTCAAGAGGCTAAAACATCCTTTAGACTTTCTCAATTTAACATTTTTTTTTCTAAATACTCATTTGAATATTCTCACAGAATCATGAAAAAAGTATTCAAATGGTTAAAACATGATTTCTCCAGTACCGACAAATGAAGATGATGAGGCTTCCTCTGTTAAGTGAAAGAATTAGTTACCCAAATAAAGCCCTGGATGGTAAAAGCAGTTACTGTAATACCCTTTTGTTACTGTCTGGTTCCAAAGTTAAATGCTAAACGCCTCTCAAGCTTTGTTTACTAATTTTGGTACCATCTTTAACGATTAAAAAAAAGGCATACAAATTGCTTGGCTTCTCTCAGGATTTTAGATAAAACATATCTACGAAGTTTTAATGATAAACAGGACTTCAGTCTATTGCAACAGAAAAACTCGAACATAAGAGGGTTTCGAATGTTGTCCATACTTGTAGTCCACTTAACACACAAATGTAAGGCCATTTGTAATTAATTCTCAGGTTAGTCATTCCCAATAGGAGTGTAGACCATATTCCTTACCCAGTCAAAACTAGCATTATTTATACATAACCAATCAACAGTGTTTTCTATCCTTAATACACGGGTCACACCCTTAAAAGTATCATGCCTTTACAGTATGTTATGAAGTTGTACCATTCATCTATAACCTGAAATAAAGCAATAAATCAAAACATTAAAGTTTTCAATTTCAAATTAACACTCATTACTCATATACAGAAGTGCCCTACATCAACATCAAGATATTGCTTGTATAAACCCTGTTTGGTATTCACTGTGCTAACAGTGGCAAACTGCAAAACCCATAGGGATAAAATACTATATACTGGTAAGCCTCATAAGGATCATACTAAATACTGGTAAGTCATATCCCTCTACCTTTGGGTGGCGTGTTTATTCAGCACATGCAAGTTTACATGGACTTCTGTAGCCAACACAAAACAAAGAAACTACAAATCTCAATAAGCATTACAGTCATTACACTTGCATATCTTGATGTGAATGGAGGATATTCCTATATACCAGCGATGTAGGCTCCTTTGAAAGAAGAGACTGAAAAATATAAACAAACTCTTTTCTGCAGGAAATGTCTTCTTTAATATATGTATGTTAATGTTTTGGATCATTGCTCTTTTTTAATAGATTTATCATAATAATGGACTGTACAATGGGCTATCCTTTCAGAACAGGCATTAACTTTCAAAAATCAATTCCCGATGCCCAGTGGTGGGTCATTTATTACTTACACTATGCACCCACCAACGCAACCTAAAAGCAAACCCACACATTTCAGTTCATGGCTATACAAATGCTAGACTCACTCAAATCTCGAAAATGTTTTACGAGTAATGAAATAAACTAAAATATGTATTTAGTATAAATAGCTATTTTATTGTTAAGTTTTACTATTCAATGCATGCCAACATGATTAAGCTACTTATAGAACCTTTATAAACTGCATTACTACAATGCATGCTTCAGAAGATTAAAACATACTTGAAAAGAAACTGCACTTTTTTCTGAATTTTTTTTCATTTTCTTCACCGTCAAGTTCACAGAAATAAAGTATGAACATGAAAATCCTGATTTTCTGCAACAGACCATTTTTTTCATAGAACCACAAGTTTCCTCATTTGGTCCAACATCCAAGGCCTCAGCAGGGCGGCCCAGAGCACACAATTTGGGTGTGTAAACAGGGTGGTTTATGTATTTTTTTCTGCTTTTGTAAAAGCCAGTTTTAATTAAATATTATTAAATTTTAGCTTTGGACAGTTTTTCAAGAATTCCTGTGACTTAAATCAGAAAAAAGTAGGTCAAATTCTTACTGACTTTGGCAGCTCCAGTTTCTTTACCACCAGCATTTTCAGGCCTAAGGGGGGAAAAAAAAGGCTTTTGAAATCAAACTATGTACTTTCAGGCCAGTTTCCTCCCAGGATAAATGAGGAACCATTAATGGGGTGAAGTGCTCTGATTTTATACATTTAACATTACGCAAGCGGCAACATTTTTCCAGCACCATTTTCAGACAGAAAATATGCATCATAGAAGAAAGGTTTACATGCATTTCTTAAAAAATGGTATTTAAGCAAGCCTGAACCAAATTCTTAACTCACATATTTTTGCTGTGAAAGATGACATGAAACCTTTGTAATGCTTCTGATTTTAAGCTATAAAGGAATCTGCATCTTTACTATAAGAAAACACAGAATTACTAAATTCTTTATAATACTTTGGAAACCAAACATATGGAGAGAGAACAGAATGCACTCACTTTCTCAGTTTGTCCCCAAGGTTCTGAGAAGCTGCAGGGGGCCTGGCCCTGTCCCGCTCCTTGTCCCTGTCTGAGGGAGAGGAGGAACAGCTTCGGCTGGGGGATACACTCCCACTTCTACTGCTGCTTCGACGACGGGCCCCACCACGGCCTCCTCTGCGATACCGATCTATTGATCGTGATCGGGTTCGAGACCTGATAAAAATGAGTTACAATAGGAGGTAAAATTATATGCAGTATATCAAAGACATTAAGAAACAGACATACACACGCAGATAAACTAGGTAAATGTACTTGGATCTTTGAAAATTGTGTGAACTAAATGTGGGTAGCAGAACAATACAGTGGTTAGTCACAAATCCAGGGACTAGAATTCAATCCCAGGCTTGATTAAAGAAGTCTGAACACTCTCACTATGATAATTTTATGCTGTGCCCACACGGCATGCGATTTTTCACAGCTCCTACTTCCAACGTTTCATCTTCCCACTTCAATACATTCACACAAGTTTCAGTTTGAAATTTTGAGTTTCCAAGTTATTGTTACAGATTACTGTGCCCCCCCCTTTTAAGTGTTTTGCAATGTTTGTTGAAACATTACAAGCAGTGTTTTACATAACTACAATAATGTAAATTAAAAAAATGCTACAAAGTTACAGTTATGTATTAAAGTCTGTTATTATACAGGATTTAACCTCAAACAAGCAAGATCAAGCAATTTATCCCAATCAGTTGCATTAACTAGAATAATCGTTTAACTTAATTGCTGTTTCAATAACAGGTTAACTCCCATCCCTTTACCTTCTGCTTGTTCATATGATCTTTCAGTCTAGTGATCACAAGTGAAAATTATAGGCGCCATGCTCATCTTTCTGAGAACTCCTGTCTAACCATTTAGCTAAAAATTACTAGATGAACAAGTGCAGCATTCCGATGTTAAAGAAAAAAGAAGCCAGACGGCAATGGAGTTCCACATTTGTCTGGGTATTCTGTATGACAAATTCTCCTCTAACACTTTTAAAAGATTAAAAAAACTGAATAATTTGGCTTTGTCATATCAGTTTTCTTATCATACAGCCACAGAAGCAATGGCACTTTAGCTGTTGGGAATAACGCACATTGTTTTATTAAAGACCTCTGCCATCTTTTATAGTCGCCCTCTCTCGCTTCCTTTTTGCCATTAGTATCTGCATCATTAGAATGAGGGACAAGTTTTATTCAAAGGTCATGGAAGTTACTTAACAGTCACTCAAACTAACATATGCACAAGTGTTTCTTGCTAACATTATTACTCTGAGGGAGTACTACAAGTAAGAATTTCAAGTTCTCAACTCTGTTATTTCCCAAATTGGCTTCTTTTAACGTTTTGCCCTTCATGAAATCTTCTTTCACTTAGAGCATTCAATATGTCTTTCAAACACTGTTACTCTAAAACAGTAGTTAAACTTTTTAACCCAATTAAGATTTTATTTCCTTTCAAGCATACATCTCACATAAATATTACCAAAAGAGAAGAGTGGGAACCAAATGTATTGCAAAAACAATACACCATCAATCTATTTAAAAAAACCCACATATCCTGATCAGGGTTGTGGGTTATCTGGAGCCAATCCTAGCACACAATGGATGCAAAACGGGAACACCTCCTGGACATGATGCTAACCCATCACAGGGGGTATACACACACACACACACACACAGGCCAATTTAGCACAGCCAATCCAATTAACCTACATGTCTTTAGACTCTTGGAGGAAATCAAAGCATCCAGAGGAAACCCACACACACACAGGGAGAAACATATCAACTCCATACACGAAGGATCTGGGGCTTGAACCTAAAACAAATATCATTCAAAATACGAATAGATGCCTGGAGTATATCACTGCCAGTGTAGATGCACATTGTAAGAGTTAGAAGAAAGAAAGTCTTGGGGTGTGCTGTGCAGAGATGATGATTTTTTAAACAGAATAATATGAAAGGTCACTTAACCCATGGTGCCAGTTAAGGAATTAAAAAGTAAAAAAAAAAAATAAAATAATCAATGCTGTTTTTTTCTTACCTAGTCTTAAGTTGCAACACACTGCAAATGAACTGTAAAAACTATAAAAAAAACCTACTACAACAATCTATTATATGTTCAAGATGCAACTGAAGCTGCACACAAACACACATAGGTAAACACTGATGATTGCAGGCTCGTCTAATGCAGCAGCTGAATGCCAGGGACAGTGATGCTGCAGTGCTGCCGGAGATGGCTGCTCAACGAATGTACGGCACAGACTGATCAGCTCCAGCGTGCTGCCAAATTGCTGTGTGAAGCAAATATGGCCGGTTGCGGAGTTTAATGAATGTACGTTGCCGCATATACTCGGCTTCAGCGTGCTTCCAAGTTGCACTGGAAACCGACTAGCTGGTTGCGGAAGTTTAAGGGTTAAGTGAATATAACTTCAGTTATGTTTGCGAACGTGTTTGGAGCTATAGTAAATGAATGAATAGGAGTAGCTAAGCTGCCCTAGTTTTTTTTCCTTCTTTTTTCGTATAATATTTGAGTTCATATCAATAGTACACTGTCCCTAACTAACATTAGGTAATTTGTGTTTTGAAGTATATCAGTAATTAGCTTGTTACATATTTTAGTCCGTTATTTTTTTATTTTGGCATAATATAGTACATGATGTGATAAACAACACTTTTCCTTCAGAGTGTGATGATTAAAACATCTTTCTCTGTATGCAAAATCATTCTTGTGTATTCCTGCAACCTCTACTCCCTCTGAGCGTCTCTTCTCAGCAGCTGGGAACATGGTCTCAAACAACAGAGCCAGTCTCACACCAGAACATGTCGAAATGCTCACGTTCCTGCACTGCAATCAGGAATATATGAACTGAATCTTTTAAAAACTGTACATTGTTTTATTTTATTTGTATTGAAGCTTTATTTAAACTTTTGGACTTTAAGACACACCAGTGGCCATTTTTGGTTAAGTTAAATGTCTTTTAAACAAAAAAAGTGCTATGTGCACTTTAGTTTGTATTGTTTAATGTATTTCTTTTTTATTGTGATGGTCACAATAATATAAAACATCCGATTTTCAAATTCATATATTTCACTGGTTATTTTAATTTCATTATTATTAATTTTAATCATGTTAATGCAGAGACATCAGGGTGACATTCAGAACAGGATGTGCAACCACAGGCCGCAAGCATCAAAATAGTCAGGCATGAAATAATCGTGACTAATCGGAAAAACAAATTGAACGATTAGTCGACTACCAAAATAATTATTAGTCGCAGCCCTAGTTAACGGTTTTAGATATTCTTCGGGATATTTTACGTTGATGCTTTCATCTTCCACATGATCACCACCAACTGTTTCAGCATAGTCTATTGATACGCATTTAACCAATCTGCTGTGTAACCGATCAACATTTTTAGCGTTAATTCATTTGACTTCGTTTCTCAGAGCTAGGATTGCCCATGTATGCATTTTTACTGTTGATAACCCTTCGTGATGAAATTCTTCAATAAGAGTAGGACATAATACATCTTCTTTAATTGGATAAAAAGTGAGGGAAACGTTAAAATTTATAAGAGCTGAGAGAGCAGGACGTGTGTCTGTCAAAAGCATTCACACGAATAAGAGGTAAGATTACAGTGTGCGCGGTTGAATATGGTTGAGAGGAGGGCGTGACTTGGAAAAAAATGTCATGGTGAAAGTCTTATCTTGCGGGAGTTGAAAAAAAATCTTCAAAATATTCTGGTCTTGTGACAGGATTTTTTTTTTTTAAATATAACATACATACAATATATATACTATTATATATTTTCATTTCAACATTCTCCTTTCTCCTCACAAGGCTGTCTGTGATGTTTCCTCCTATCTTCCTTAAACAGACTAGACTGCCATAATAAATAGTATGCTAAATAGTAGGTAGTATATCCATCGACAAAGAAATCATGCTTGTATGAACTTGGCTAATTTTACTACACAATAACATGGTGTCCAATCACAAACACTGCCAGGGCCCAATTTAGGTAGTGACCCATTGTTTAAGAGAACAGTGATCTAAAACAATGAAGATGACAACCATAATGGCTGATATCACTAGTGAATTTAGGGAAATATGTTGAATTCAAGGTTATTTTGCATAAAAAAAGATCATGAAGCAAACACATACTGCAAAGACTACAAATATAAATTATGTCAACCTTAGCTTGTTTATTGGAACAAGCTCGTATACTGAAGCAAGTCACATGGCTTCATCTGGTATCATTATCAAAGAAACGACAATTACTCTGTCCCCCCAGGTGTTATTACTGAAAAAAGAAAAAGTTTAGTCTCTCACCTGCTTCGTCTACGTGAAGAGTAATGACGCCCTCTGTCATTAGAACGAGAGTGGGATCTACGACGGCCATCTCGGGAGTTACCTCCAACTGAATAGCGTCTTCCCCTGCTGCGAGAACGTGAATGCCGCCAAGTACGGGAACGTGATCTAGAACGCCGGCTATTCCGACGATGACTCCTTCGTGACCGAGAACTAGAGCGGGACCTTGACCGAGATGAAGACGACGATGATGAGGATGAAGTAGAGGAAGATGTAGCTCGTCTCCTAGAAAGTATTAAATAAAAAAGTAAAAAGAAAAATTAGAAAAGAAAAAAAAAGCCCTTGCATCGATAGCCAGACACTGCAGTTGGACTCTTAGAATTTAATCCACTGGTTAATTCAGATGGAATAGTCCTTCATTTTACAATAAATTCTGTACTATGATGAAACCAGAAGGTTTCTTCATTTATACATTAATATTTTGAAGAAAACATCACATTTTGAACGTACAACAAATAGTTTAATCAGCACTGCTAATCATTTAAACAGTAATTTTAATCAATATTCCTCAATTTGCCTGTGAGAATATAGTAAGAAGAAACCTTCATATATTTACAAAATGCCCAGTAGAACTACTGAGGTGAAGGCATCAAACGTTTACATCAGTAGTTCAAGTTCAGTGCTGGAGGACCTTTCATGACAACAGGTATTCATTGCAACCCATTTCTTCCCTTAATTTGACTCCTACCTCAAGCTGTTATTTCCTACTTTCTATATGTTTACATCTAGTCAGAAATCTCAAACTGCTATACTTTATGTATTGAATGAAACTGGGATTTATATGTGTTCGATAAGAACCAATTCTTTTTTCCTTTATTTTTTTTATTTAATGTGCTGGTTACGGAGACAAGTATTTACTAATAAGCAAACACTGAAATAGCTGCTCCTTTCAGAAACATCTGCACTGCTCCCTGCTCACAGTCAGTCGTTGGTATTACGACTATTGAAGAAAAAGAAAAAAAAAAAAAAACTGAAGAAAAATTAAAACAAAGTATTTAAAGACACACAAAAAAAATCTTAATTTCCTTTAATGTGTAACTGACACTACTGCACTTCAAAAGTAAAAATAGGACAAAAAATTGTAAATCAATTAAAGGTAAAAATTACAGAGTGATTGAGAAACCGGTTAGAACAAAAGCCTGCAGCCAGAGGTGGTCCCCAGGACTTAACTTGTGAACCATTGCTTTAAACAACAAATGTGTTCATTAAAGCACTGATTATAGAGATGCACTTCTGTAGGACCGCACAACTACTTATGGTACAACAAAGGAAAATTGGGTAGAAGTACAGAATCCTGGTTCACAGCAGGGTTTAAGGCTTCACTTTGAGACAACCTTCAGCCTAAACTCTGAATAATTTCCTTGAAATAATCATGGCCAGGGAATTCTGAAAGACTTCCTTGGGATCAGAAAGTGAAACAATTGACAATTTTCATCTAATAATAGGAAATTTCCTATTTTCATTTTCCTACTTGCATTAAGCAATAGAACTTAGCAACTTCTGCAGGTTAGATTCCTTTGATAACTTAAATTACTTAAGCTCAAATGTCTCAAACATTGCATTTACTGTACATTTACTAAACCTATCTGAATCTGATTTGTCAGATCACAAGGCTCTCCGATTGTTCCTGCAAGCTAACTCAGCTAATACCAAGTTACAGTTTTATTTATTCATCTGTGTATTTTTCAGTTTATTCTTTTAAATATGCCCTCTTTAAAAAGACTTGGTTCAATAATAGAAAGATATACTAGCCTGCATTTTTATAATTTAGCTAGTCAAGTTATTTATCGAAAATAGGTAATGTAATAAATGTAAAAATATTTGATACCTCTTGCCATACTTGTGTGCCTTCAGCACCTTTCCTGGTATTCTTGTGTGTCTGATTTTCGTTTTCTCTGGTGTTTCCACTCTTAAGGGCATTCCCATAAAGTCTGCTTCTTAGATTCTTACTTTGAGGCGCCTTGCTTACCTCCCGTCAGATTTTACACTACCTGTCTGTGAAGGCAACTCTCAGCATCCTTCCTTTGCCTTTATTCGCCTTCGTGTTGCGGACACTTGCACTTCCTCTTTTCAATCACATCACCAAAGTCAAACCAGCCAAAAAAATTGCTCATAGCGACCAGACACACACACAGATCTTAGCATTTTATTATATAATGGAAGACTTCAATTTCAAATATTAATCAACAGTGAAATTGATTTAATTTAGGCTCTATTAAAATTTTGAAAAAAGCTTGGCTTTTGGCCCAGTGTTTTCAGAGATTTGGTATCAACCAAAAAGTTTTCATTTTGGTGCATAGATAATCTTTTTTGAGCTAGCAAAATGTGAAAAAAGGCATGTGAAGAAAAAAACATTCTCCCCTAATTACACCTGGCTGCTATGTGTTTCATTTTCAAACCAAACAAGCACCAACCATCCACCAAGTATGTTACGCTTTGTCCAGCACTGCCTTTTCTGTGACCTCTCAGGACTACTGTTTTAATTTGTTCTTCCTCAAAGTGTGCCCTAAACACCAGATCCATATTCACCCTTTGTGAAATTTCAGGATTGGAGACTTGCTTGACCCATGCAATATATAAAACTCCCCTCAGGAATCACATTTCTGCTGCTTCCAACATACACTAGGCTTTAATTAACAGCTTCCTTAACCGGCATGACAAAATGAATATAAACTGATCAGCATGAACGTTAAAGGATTGGAGAGTGGCAACTTTTTAGAAATAACCTACACAACGAAACTAAGCATTTTGCATTTGCATATTGCAATGGTATAATATAATGTTACAAAAGGAACTCAACATGAAACTATTGCCTCATTAATGCTCAATTTATGTGTTTGCTATGAGTGGCAAATATTCATTCAACCTTTTAACTTTTTTATAAGCTAAAGGTTATACTCAAACGACTTAAAACAATATTAGTATTATTCCTGGTAACAATTTAATAAATTAAAACATATATTCATAAAAGATAGAACTCTACCAGCCTGCTAGAACCAGGACTCAACCTTCACAATATGGAAAAGCAACTGGAAATAAAGCAAGACGAAAATGGATTTTTTTTTTTTTTTCATTGTGAAAACATTTACTTATTTCCAGTGTGGCTAAAATTGTCACATACCCGTGGGTATATTAAACTCAGAGGTCATGAAGGAAGACAGGTGACCCACAAATTCTCAAAGAAGCGATTACTTAGGCCTGGATTAAAGAGCTGCATTTTCTTTTTTGTGTGTCAAAAAGAAAGACTAAAAAACGAGTTACCGACCGGGAGGAGCTGCTATGACCTGTGGCAGCAGATGGCGCTGGTGCGCTAGAGTTTTTGGAAGATGGGGTTCTCCCAGAGGCTGTATGTGGGCCCCCCTCATCATCACTTCCGCCGAAGCTAGTGATAAATGTGATCTTCTCCTCCTGATTTGGGCTGTTGGAACGTGATCTTGAGCGTGATTCTGAGCTTGATTCAGATTGTGACCTAAAAGAAAAAATATTTTAAAAATAAAAAAAATACAAAAATGTGGCAAAGGTACAAATGATTCATTTATTTTACTTGAAATACTGCAAACCTCATCTTCCTCAACAAATTCTACCTCTCATTACAATTCTCACATTGTAACAGAATAACCTAAAATAGATGCTTGACTAATTGTTCTAAGAAAATGGTTAATTTATTTCAATCCTGTATTCTTCAGACCCAGGGGAAAAAGGCTCAAACACTGTAAACAGAACAGCAGATTTATGAACATCTGATACAAAAATATGACAGCAAGTTAAACTAATTTCAATAAATAATTTATATAATCTTTAACATTTCTTTAAATGAAGCACAATATATTTAACATGGTTGTGCTCATCAGATACCATATCAAGTTTTAAAAAAATAAAGCAGGCTCCAAAATTATTAAACAAAATATTTGTTTACACCATAAATTCACTAAATATCTGTCACATTCTAATCAATGTTTAATTACACAAGAAGAAACAATTACTATTTTAGTTTATGGAAGGAATTTAAGGGCAGCACGGTGGCGCAGCGGTAGCGCTGCTGCCTCGCAGTTAGGAGACCCGGGTTCGCAGGGTCCTCCCTGCGTGGAGTTTGCATGTTCTCCCCGTGACTGCGTAGGTTTCCTCCGGGCACTCCGGTTTCCTCCCACAGTCCAAAGACATGCAGGTTAGGTGGATTGGCGATTCTAAATTAGCCCTAGTGTGGGCTTGGTGTGTGGGTGTGTTTGTGTGTGTCCTACGGTGGGTTGGCACCCTGCCCGGGATTGGTTCCTGCCTTGTGCCCTGTGTTGGATGGGATTGGCTCCAGCAGACCCCCGTGACCCTGTGTTCGGATTCAACGGGTTGGAGAATGGATGGATGGAAGGAAGGAATTTAAATTTCAGAACTAACAATATGAAGACAAATTATCACTGTTGCCTTAACTTTCTTAGCAGATGTACAGTAATTCAATATTTTAGACTACCACTTTTGTACTCTATCTCCATGCAAGTATTGAAACAAAATAAAGGTTAAATTACATGCAATGACTGCAAAATATAACAAACAACTGACAATGCTGAACTCATAGCCTTGTTTAATGTATTGCTTAATCTGGGATTTTTGTTAAAAAAAATACAATTGAAGTCTTGTTTTTAACAAGTAAGTTAAATGTGCAGTTCTACTCGGATCAAGACACTGATCTCACCATTCTAAAATGCTCAACCTCAAACCCCTAGTGGGTGAAATGACAGGGGCTGCATCAACAGTTTGTTTTTGGTTATTACTTTGGCACACTGTTAAAGGAGTTTAGATAAATCTTCATGAGCATGCACAAGCTGGAGGAGCTGTGGCTTTCATCATATTTATACTCATAACTAAATCGTCAAAAAAAAAGTTTACTAAGTTCAAATGTCCAGTGCATCACTGGAACTCCATGCTGTTTCACAGAAAAAGTATAAGGTTGTTGAACATCTGTTGTTTACTCCTTATTTACACGGAGTCCATAATACTTTGTTTTGGACCAGCAGCTGGCACCCAAACATTTTATTTTTGGCGATAAATGCAGATCTGAATCTTGCAATACAGAAACTTCACTGCAGATGTGGTTGTTATTTTTACCTAGTTGTTTCTTATTAAAAAGGAAAAAATAAAGAAATACCTAGAAATAATCCTGAGGTTATTTTGTACCTAAAGCCCATATTGTTAGCTTAAATAATGGCATGAGCGCAGAGAGGAAGATCCCTTTCTGGGCTAATCAGAAGTATGTAATACCAGTCCAGGACAAGAGGGGGCTCTGTCACTAATGGCATTGTTTTTTTTCCCCATTCACAGCAGCGAGATGCCCTTCCGGTCTGAGTATTTAATAAAAAAAAAAAAAAAAAAAAAGTCCGCCCCTCAAAGGAAGTATCTCATTTGAACCTGAGCTGGCTGCAGGACAGAGCTCCCCCAAGACAGATCCCACTCTACTGAGCAGTACTGACTTCAGAAGCAGACCTGTTTTCTTTACTAATTGCTGGCATCAAATTAAAAGGGGCAACCCAGTTGGCAACCCAATAATCCTTTGGACTCTTCCAGTGTCTTGCCTCGTCCAAAGCAACTAAAACACTGATTTCTGTGTTCCAATATACAAAGAAAGATGCAATTTGTAAACTGACAAGGTTTCTACAACTTTAAACACCCATTCTAGGCCAACTTCATGCCCAGGCAATACTTATTTAATAAACAAACATTTTCAACACTGATATTACAACCATGATTTCAGGTCTTCTAAACCAACCATTTCTAGTTGAAAAATAACTCACCTTTTATAGGGGTCATAAGTTGGGCTGTCTCTCCTTGCATAGCTGAAATATTTAAAATTAAAAGAATTAGTTGGAAACATTGTCGATGCTATGAAGGCTAGGGAGTCATGTTATACAAATACATGAAAAATGCTGAGTAAAAGCAAAAGAAACAGAAAATTGCAGAACACTGTATAAACACACTGTCAATTTAATACACAAATGCATTGCCTTCAAGTAATTTAGCTTAATTTAAACAAAATGGTCACACTGTACAAATCTTCCACTGTCACCTGCTGTTATTACTCTCTCTTTAGCCCAGCATTCTAGAGTTTGTCCTTGAAATGACAATGTGTCAGATCTCAAATATTCAGCAATAAATCTGCCTTTTAGGGATCCCCTTTATGTGACAGATGTGATAAAAGGTTACAGAGGACGACAGCTGAAAAACTAAATCAATCCCACATTTAAAAACACTTTGCACTGGCTCTTTGAGAAAAAATATCCATATACACTTCAGGCTTAATCCAGATGTAGTGTTTCAAAGAATTGGCACGTTTCACATGCATATGATATTAGCCAACCTTTGTGGAGAAACTACAGTATTGTGAAAAGACATTTGTCACCTTCCAATTTCCTTGATTTTTGCTTATTTATAACACTTGTTTCTGATCTCCAAAGAAATGTATTAAAATACAAAAAGATAACCCAAATGAACAATGCAGTTTTTAAATGACCATTTAATTTATTGAAGCAAAAAAGTTCAACAATGCCTATATCACCCATATGAAAAAATAATTGTCCCCTAAACTTAATACTTTGTTCAAACGCTTCTGGTAACAGATAATCAGTTTTTGGTATCACTGTGAAGAAATGTTGGCCTACTCTTCTTTACAGAATTGTTTTAATTCAGCCACAATGGAGGGTTTTCGATTATAAAGTGCCCAGCTAAGGCCCTACCACAACAACTCAATGGGGTTCAGGTCAGGACTTTAACTGGGCCACTCCAAAACCTTTGTTTTGTTATTTTTCAGCCATTCAGAGGTGGACTTGTTCATGTACCTTTGATTGTGTTTGAGCTTCAGATCACAGACTGATGACTGGACATTTTCCTTCAGAACTTTCAGGTAGAGAGCTGAATTCATGCTTCCTTCAATTATGACAAGTCATCCATGCTCTGAAGCAGCAAAGCATCCCCACATCAAACTACCACCACCTTTGACTATGCTAATGATGTTCTTATTGTGGAAAGCTGCGTTAGCTTTAAGCTAAATGGAACAGGACCCATGTCTTCCAAAAACTTATGACTCTGTCTACGGCACGGTATCCCAAACATTCAGGAAGTAATCGTGGCACTGTGGCAAATGTTAGATGAGCCTTTATGTTGCTTTTCTTAAGCAGTAGATTTTACCTTGCAACTCTACCTTGAACAGCGTTTTTACCCAGTATCTTTCTTTTGCAGAATCATAAGCAGACATTTACCAAGCTGAGAGGAGACTGAAGTTCCTTAGATGTTCATCAGTGTTCTTCTGCGACTTCCCAGAGTTTTCAACATGGTCATGGAATAATGTTGCTTGACTGGGTGCTCCTGGATGGCTCCCTTGGTGGTTTGCAGGGGGTCACAGGGTTTTAGGGATTGCTTTGTAACTGCTTCCTGAATCATCGATTTTAGTAACTTTCTTTCTCAGGTCTCCTGAAATTTCTTTTGATTGAGGCATGGTGCAGCTGGTTAAGAACTTATACCCAACTTTACATTGACTGAAGGGTTTTGTTGAAGTGATTTTTAGATTCTGTAGGGCTGACAGCCATCAAACTTGGGCATGTCTTGTCTAAATTAAACTGCTATTTAAATTTGGTTTACTGGTTATTGACTAAGGATTCAATTACTTGTGCACATGGGTGATGCAGCAACTTTTTTCTTCCAATAAATCAAATGATCATTTAAAGACTGCACTGTATTTCCTAAGTGTCTTCTGTATTGTACAAATTTTGTGGAAATCAAGAGAAAAGCCAAGCAAGATTACATCTTGCCTGAAGGAGGGGCCTGAGTTGCCTCGAAAGCTTTTTAGTTAGCCGATAAAATGTGTCATTTTGCTTAGCTTTTCAGGCCTAAATAATGATTGGGTGCCCTAGGAATGTAAGTTTTCCAAAGCTGTTGGCAACAAAGTTCATAAATGAGGTGGTCTCTGCTCCTTAACACTAGAATTACCAGAGCCTACGAAAAAACTTGTAGATCCGTCCCACCTTAAATCGCTTCTTAAAACCGTTCTCACCTCTCCACCAGCGTCTTTTGTTAATCTAAAGGTACTGATAAAGAAAGTTGCAAGTAGCCGGCTACTCCATCCCCCACCGACTTAGAACGTGCACAAACTTCTCCAAGCTCATGCCTTGATTGATTATCTGGGAGTGAAGTGGAGTTTTAGAGTGGAAATAATAGATTGTTATTTGGAATGCACGCATTTCACGTGTGTTCCGTTTCTACAGTAATCCGTGTAAACACATTTTTAAAACAGAAACGTTTTTCATATTGTAGTAGTAAATGACAAAATGTAGGCATAAACTATATAATGTATGAAGCCTGAAGTCCAAATATCAAATTAACAGTTTCACAAAAGGTACAAATATAACAGAACAAGTATGCTTTTATTCAAAAATATAACTGCAGAAAAAAAAGCCGCCTTAGCATGCCACATTGACACATACTTATCACAACTGCCACAGTAGCGTAATAGTATCAGCTGCTGACTAGTAATCAAAAGGTCATGAGTTCGATCCCACACGAATCTCTTTTGCGAAGTAAACTGCTCTTATTCTTACTATTTTAAAATAAAAAATACATTTGATTTCAGTGTGTAACAGCCAGTGTAATTTATACTTGTAAAGGTTAGTTTTTTTATTCACTTTTCATTCTCTCAGCCGTGTGCAAGATCCTTCCCTACCTCACCCTCCCCATCTGACACTGCTGTTTTCACATAAAGATGCGCTATAGCTCTGCAGCGCACTTGTGACTGCATTCACGCACCAATGCTTGCGAACTGAAGTGCCTATGTGCACTTTTCGTGGCATTACACGTCTATTTTTTGAGCATGCCCGTGTCGCTCAAACACAGGAAAATATGTTGGTGTACAAGTATAACAAAACAAGTGCACTTTTATTCTAGACTATAAGTGAAGAAAAAATAAAGCAAGTTACAGTAGGCGGTTGATACGACAGCTTGCGTGGTGCAATGCTAAGAAATGCTGATTTCCGATCCGTGCTATATAAAATCATCACATTCAAATATTAACAATTCCCACACACCCTTCCTACATTTACGACATGTGTACTTGTTGCAGTGTACACATCTCTCTGTGCTATGGTTCCAATTACACTGAATGAGCACCTGACACTGTACTTTCTTCCCTATATAAATAACATTCGAGCTATAGCGCGTCTTTATGTGAAAACAGCAGTGTCAGATTGTGGGGGGTGGGATCATGAGCGCGACAGAGAATGGAACTGAATTAAAAATAAAAAAAGCTAACCTTTACAATTATCATGCATTTACACTGGCTCTTACAGACTGACTGAAATCAAATGTATGTTTTTATTCTAAAATAGTACAGTACATGCAACGTTATTTGAAAACGAACAATGTCAGATCGGGTTTGAATACACGCCGATGCGGTTACAGAAGGAGTCAGCTTATTCAGTGCAGCAGTTTCAACTACATGCAATATTATATGAAAACGAACAGCGTCAGATCGGGCGCATATTCAAACCCGATCTGACGCTGTTCGTTTTTAAATAATATTGCATTAGTGTGATGAGGTTTTTACATATATTGTCTCTTTTATTCATCTTGCGGTTTGTAATCAGTAACCGCGTGTTTTTTTCCCCCAATCTTGCCAGTTCGCGCATGTTGCTGTATGGTGGTGTTTCTTTTGTACTCCAGAACATGCAGAGGACAGAATAGTACAGAGCAATAAGTTCAGCGCTATATGCAATCAGACAGACAGAGAAAGCACTAGATAAATAAACAGGGAAGGCACTGTATAATAGATATATAAAAAACAGCTAAGGGATAGATATATAGATAGGTAGGAAGGAAAGGCACTATATGATAGGCAGACAGGGAAACTCCTATATAATAATAAAATTACTGTTATTACTATATAGATAGACAGGGAGTTTAGGCAGGCAGAACGGCGAAGGTTAAAAAATAAATAAATTTTCCTAATCGAACTCGGATCTCTTGAAGTACAGCAAATCTGCTGCGCTTTAAGTGACGAAATCTTACCAGTACACCACGGAAGCTGCTGTAAAAGTCTTGAACCTTTTATGAAAGTATTTATTTGGTCTTTGGCTGTCAGGCTTCACATATTTTATCTCTACATTTTGTAACATTTATTACTAAAATATGAAAAAGTTTCTGTTTAAACATTGTGTTTACAAAGATTACTGTAGAAACGGAACACACATGAAATGCGTGTGTTCCAAATAATCTATTATTTCCACTCTAACTCCACTTCACTCCCAGAAAATCAATCAAGGCATGAGGTTGGAGAAGTTCGTGCACGTTCTGAGTCGGTGGGGGGGATGAAATAGCCGGCTGCTTGCAGTTTGCTTTGTATCTGTACATTTACAGGACAAAGGAGGCTGGCGGAGAGGTGAGAATGGTTTTAAGAAGCGATTTAAGGTGGCACGTATCTACGAGTTTTTTCGTAGGCTCTGGTAATTCTACTGTTAAAGACTACAGTGGCTGTAGATTTTTGACGAAAGCAACTTCTAAATCTGAAGCCATTTCTTGCTTCTAAAGGAACATGCCGTTTTTCTAGCTCCCATTCTTCCATCTTAGAAATTTCATCCTGTTTACATTTTAACTTTTTTTCTGAGAATATTTTAAAAATCCAATAATTAATCACAGATAAAATTTCTGGAAGGCATTAAGATGGTGTAGTGGTAGTAGTTTATTATCTTAGATATTACTTAGTATTAGTTTAAGCTTATAAATAACTGCAAATAGAAAGAAAGACCAGGCAGTTAAGCTAAGAAGAAAACTTATAATAAAAGTAATACATTATGGTGTTGCTTTCATTATTAACTTTTGAGTTATCCAACTGTCTGTTGGCAAAATCAGTTTGTACTTGTCCTCCAGACTTATTTACTAGACAGGAATGATCTCGCAAAGCATGTATTTACATCATGTACTGACTTACATTGAAGGCTAAAGCCTTGTAATTATATTTTGTTTTGCTGCCTTCTGTTATAAAAAGTAGAAATGCTCTCACAGGGGCATACATTCCCTGTGAAATGGTGCATGGATGAGCTGATAATCCTCTCATGGTTATTCCCAGACAGGAGCCCAGGGTTTGTGTCATGAATGCTGCCCTTCATTGAGTTTACAGGTTCCACCAGTGTCCCAGATGGGTTTTCTTCCAGGTGCGCCCCACCAGTTCAAAGCATTATATGCTAAGTGGATTTGCGAGGCTGAACTGTTTCTTCAGCCTGCAATGTACTGCTACCCAGACTACGGATTATTCCCAAATTCCACTCAATTCTTCAAGGGACAGGCTGCAGCTAACCTTGTGACCTTGCTCTTGATAAGCAGATATGACTTATGAATGGCTAGGTGCAGAATGTTTCTGTACTTCACACTTCTCTGTTCATGTAGAATGAATTCCTGAAACACATGCTAATGCATATGCAAGCAAGTTTGGACTTGCGTTCACATTAACATATTAAAATCTATATAATCTTGGAAAGCAGGTAGCATTTTTGTAACCTAGTTACTCTTAATTGATATCACTACTAACATGAGAAACTATGGACTTAGAGAAGCAAGATAAACACTGTACATACTGTACAGTATGCAATATTTCACCAATTTCATAATGTACATATGTATTTTCATTATATTTCAGTAACAGAATTGCTGCTCATTTTCTTGTCTCAAAGTCTACTTTGTAAATTGCAATACACTCTGCACCCTTTCCCAAAGTGATTTACAAATTACTATAGAAAGGTGTCTACTATAAATGACATTTAATCAGTGGTGTAACAAGCAGCGTTCATGACAATCTAATTTAAATCCCATGACAATACTGCACTGTTAAGATTTAAATTTGGCCACATTCAGGTTGAACTTCCTTTAACCATGCCATGAAACTCCTAAGATCTCAGTGAAAATGACCTACTAGTGCATCCAATGATTTTAACACTTTAAAAATTAATTGCTTTTAAAATGTCATATTACTGGCAATTAACTAGCCATAGAATTTTTGTTCCCTTTTATTCATCAAATATTAACATCGCTTTTACATTCACTTCAAGAGTGGCCCACCAAATTAACAAGCTAATTAAACGGGCAGGCTCAGGAGTGGGACGTACTCTGGAGCCCCTTGATGTATTAACAAAGGAGAGAAACAAGACTGAGTGCCATTATGAACAATGCTGCACATCCTCTCTCTGATTCCCCAACACTGAGGCCTTTCAGCCAACAACTTTTTCAGCACAAGTTTGTCAAGAAGCATGATGGGGCTATTTTAAACCAACAGTGATATGCCTTCCTATAGACAAATCCTAGTTGACCGATCCAAGTGACAAAGTGCTACTTTAACCTTTGGTTTAAAAAAAAAATATGGAATGTATGTGGTCCATTTCAAACACCAATATAACCCATCGGCCTGATATGCAATATGTACATGACCCTCGCTTTTAAAAATGTACTTTGATTGAACAGTCATACCTTGGAGGACTAATCTGACGACCTTTGAGACGTTTCTCACGAAACTCTCTTCGCTGCCGGCGTGAGCGTCGGCCCTATAGCAAGGAAAAAAAAGACAAAAAAAGTTTAGAGTCTGAAGTTAACATTTTCAGCTGTCATCCCAGTCAAATCTCGTTGTTACTTCAGTGCAATATGATCTAAAAACACTGTCATCCCTGCAAGCAAAATTTACATCTGTAGTAATTAAGTAGATGGTTATTAGATGCGAAAAACAACCCTCAGATTTGCCAGATGTCACTCAAGACATAAAATGTACTACTTAATGTATTACATTGTATTTGTTCTGCCTTTCCTTCCAAGAACCTCAGTAGAAATGCTTTGAGCTGATCTGACCATTCTTCCTTATTCCAACTTAAATTTTGGGAACAAAACAGTCATATTCTGTATGCAACTGGAATAGTGCAGTATAATAGAATGCATGCTACAGTTTTAATTGCCAAGTCTTTTTTTTTCCTTTAGTTTTCCTCTTAGAAACACCATCCATAAATTTTTCAATAATGTATGTAAAAGTATAACAAGACAACACAGAACAGCCAGTGATTAGAGTGGACCAGTTCTCTCACGTGTTCATAACATACTGGCGAATACCGCCACCTTTTCATTAGTTTTCATGAGGATCCCTAACCCCACCTAAGCCCCATAACAGCAAGCAACTCAGTTATTCACTCAGCTCTCCAATGAGTACCAGCACCTCTTCAGGAATTTTCAAGGGGAAACCCAAACTATTTGACTGAATGTCACTGTATTCGCACAAATAAGAGTAAAACCAGTAATTTGGTTACACTTCAAGCACGGAAAACACTTCTGTTTTTTTTTTTTTAAAAACAGCTGATATCTGAGTGAACAAACTAAACGGTCTGGTATGGATCAACACATATATTTAGCTAAAGGAGGAAAAAAAAAAAAGCTCAAATTACAAAGAACAAAACAGCATTGTTAAATATCTGCTAAAACAGTCATATCTTTCAGCAATCAAAGCCTTACTACTCCTTCCTTTCTGATATTCCTGCTCTTACCGAATACATGGCCTTTTCCTCTTCCAAAGCTTTTGCATGTTTGATTGCTTCGGCCTCCTCTTTGTCTTTACGCAACATTCTAAATGGCGGAGGGGGGAAGGAGTTTATGTTGAAATAAATGCAAGTGATGCAAAATAAATAAATAAATAAATAAATATATATATATATTAATTTACTATGAAAGGCATTGTCAAAGTACTATAAAAATGTAAACTTTAAAATTAAATGCACAACATTAAAGCAACAATTCTTTACCTGACAAAATCACCTTCTGCCATGCCATAGGAGGTTGCTAGCTTGTTGACTTCTAAAATCTGTTCCTGGTTCAGCTCATCCACATCCACTTCCACATCTTGTCATTAACATGTTTAACACAAAAAGATTTATAACAAGCCATGAATATTAAACTTTACAGTATGCTCGCTGCCGTTCACTTAAATAGTAGCTAGGGAGAAACAAATTAGATTTGCTAACAGAGCTGACCATGCATATTATTGTCCAGTATTTATTATAATATTTACATTTAAACATTAAGTACTTATACCTTGGCTACTCTGCTCAAAAGGGACAGAGATTTTCATTTCACATAATTTGTAGCTTTAATTGGCCTAATCTTAAACTTGCTGGTTCACAGTTTCTGCGTATACTTATCAAGCCAGAAAAATCTCAAAAATGTTTTCTATTTTTAAAAGGAATACAAGAAATGACTAACCGTTTCTGATATTGTGATTCTGCTGTTTTTAAGCAGTTGTTTCTTATTGATCAAGTGTCAATGTCAGTTAAAATGAAAAATCATTCTCTTAAATGACAAATCATCCTCTGTGACTCCGACAGTCACTTGAGCATATTTCATCTCATCAACAGTCCTTGTGTAGCTTTTATATTTTTTAGTCATTCAAAATGTAGTTCTATATTATTTGGGGGTCAAAATAAGTATAAAAAAAAAAAAAATCAATGTGCAAATTCCAGGGAGGGAGCCTTGTCCAGGATTAACTTGTCAGTACGCAATTTTCTTTTTATTGGCTTTATTTTTTGAAAGGTAGTGATAAATTCTCTGTCTTGCCTACTGTGAATGGAGGGCAACCACTTAAGAGATCAGAAACTTTTGATATGTGGGGGGTGGAAGTGTCAAAATGACAGATACAAAAATGGTTTGAGGAAACTGATAGAGAAACCATTAGTCCCAAAACAGTAATTGGGTGGGTTTTAAGGCTATACCAGTTGCAAAGCACCCACATCTGGCCAAGGCTATTCAAACTATTTTACTGTATGAGTTTAGTGTGTGGGAGGAAAATGCAAGAAGAAAATATTCCCATGCAAACACCAGGGGCCTCATGTATAACGCCGTGCATAGAACTCGCACTATAACATGGCGTAAGCACAAAAGCCGAAATGTGCTTACGCACAGAAAAATTCAAATGCAGGAATCTGTGCATACTCCAACTTCCACGTTCTTCCGCTACGGAAATCCAGATCAGCGTGAAAACTAACGCTCGTGCACGCGCTTTATGTAACGCCCCAACTCCTCCCAGAATTACGCCTCTTTGAATATGCAAATGAATATAAATCGCCCTTAAGCGCAGCCTTCTGTGAAAAGACAATAGGAAAAGCACGGGGGAAAATAAGAATTTCAGCGAATACCAAGTGGAGGCAAAGGAAAAGCATACTATTTCTTCAAATAAACCGTGGTATAATCAACAAAAGGAAGTTGATCGAGTGACATAGCGTGTTGGAGAAACTTGAAAGCTCACATTCACAAAATCGCACAGTGCCGGAAATAAAAAAGAAGTCACATATCAAAGTCGCCGTGAAAAGTCGAGTTGTAGCCCACTGTCTGAGTGTCATATGAAAGCTTATTAGGGTACAGAGAAAAAAGGCACACAGTGGGGAAAAAGCACGAAATGTCAACTTCAATCTCGACATTTCCACTTTAATCACGTAGTTTATTTTGTCATTAAAGTAGAACATCATAAACTTCATCTTAAAATCGTTTAATTAACCAGTTTCTCAAATCACATCGTAATTAAAGTAGCACGTTAAATGCTTTGTTTTGTATTTGATCTTCTATGTGCCTATGTGTGGGAATCACTACTTGCTTCTTAAACTGGCTCTCTTCCTCCAACTGGACACAGAATCCATTACATTCATGATATTACAGCTCTCTGAATAACTAAAATACTGAGATGTATACGTGATATTTTCATGATGATAGGAGTTAAAGCACGCTATTAAACATGGGTTTCACTTCAATGAAATAATTTATTGCAGCAGTACTTAGGGGCGGCTCTAGGCTTGTGGTGGCACTGGGCAGAGGAAGAATCGGTGGCTCCTTCGCCCATCAGTAAGGTAGCTTATGCACGGTGGATGGCCTCGTCCGTTGCAGACACTGCTAGCCGCCTTGTGCTCATGACACAAGCATTTAACTTTTGCCGAAATTTGTCGCTGCGTTTTTAGCTGTGTTATTTTCTCTTTCTGTTTTATATTCAATATATATTGGCGTAGCCGTCACTGCAGTCAGTGCTTTTCTTTCCCCAAGTAACCGATCGCCATACAATCAGCTCTGTAATAGAAGTTAAGCCATCTGTAAGCTTAGCGCCGATTCTTCAAAACGTTTAAAGAACATTGAAATATCTTCGTAGTACATGTTTAATTATTCTATCCTTAACGATACTCCCAGTGAAGAATATAGATTATTTAAATGAAGTTAAAGTTTTATCTGTATAATTTAATAAACATATTTTGCTGCATTTCACCTTAAAAATGATATCGTCATCATATGTAAATACGCGCTTTATAAAGTGGCTCAGGTTGTGCGATATTATAATTAGTGCAAGTTTACAGTGGGGTGATTGTATTTATAAGTACAAACAGTTCTACAAGGTGCAATTGATTGAGTGCATTTAAAGTTCTTGGGATGAAACTGTTTCTGAACCGCGAGGTCCGTACAGGAAAGGCTTTAAAACGTTTTGCAGTGGCTGAGACAGCGTGTCCATGAAGCTGTATAACGATAATTCTCTTTCCGATCAGCTGCTGCTGTGATTCACACTCAGATACAGTGATATAAATACTCTGAGTGGTGCAGTGAGAGTAATATGGAAAAAGATGATCCGCTGTGGCAACTCCTAACGGGAGGAACTGAAAGAAGAAGAAGGAGAAGTGAGAGTAACAACACTAAAGCAGTTATGGTATTTGGAATACTATGGCTATTCCCTGGACCATTATATTGTTACAAGTTAATTGCAATCAGATGCGTTACACTAATAAACGATATGCGATTAGTTTCAGTGTATTTATAAAGCCACGTCAGGAAAATAAGGAGTAACCACACAGGAACAGTAGCACTGCTTTGACGCTGGGTGCCGCCAGTCTGCAAAACCGAGCGGAGAACTTGCGTACGACAAGGCATGAGGTACCGTGGAAAAGTACGTGGCTTTACGCCAAGTGTAGGTTTTATACATCACGATTTGAACGTGGAAAAGTTCTTACGCAACGTTTCTGTGTGTACGCACCGTTTATACATGAGGCCCCAGGAGAGCTAGTTGACTCCATGGTGGCTGAGGCAGGATCAGACCTCAGCTTCATGAAGCTGTAAAGCAGTTAATATTAACCATGGTGTTATTGTGGCAAATACTTATTTTACAGACCCTTGTGGGAATTTCTCAATAAATGAAGTGAAGCAATCCTAAATAAAAATATACTTAAGTAAAACAGTATGAATATATAAAGTTGGAACAAAAACGCCTGCATCCACAGCTTAATTCACTTCACCTCAATTTCAGCAAAAACAAGGAAATGTTCAGGAAGTTTGGCAAATTTGGTGAAATGCATTGAAGTCAATGAGAAAGTAGAAACTGAAATATGTGAGTGGACAATAACAATGCAGTTGTCTTTTAGCACTAGAATTACAAAAGTCAAAAAAAAAAACAAAAACTCATAAATCCGTCCCACTTTAAATCCCTTCGCATCTCTCCGTCAGCGTCTTTTGTGTTATAAATGTATCAAGCAGCAAGCAGCCTGCTATCGCACCCCCAACGCCACACAAAGTTTTCTCAGCTCAAATTGTATAGAGTAAATACTATATTGTTATTTGGAACACATGCATTTCATGTGTATTCCGTGTCTACAACAATCTATGTAAACACACTGTTAAAACAAATGTTTTTCATGTTTTAGTAATTGACAAAATGTAGACATGAAGCGTATGTGTGAAGCCTTTCACAAAAGGTACAAGTATAACAAAACAAGTACACTTTTATTCAAGAACTGTAAATCCAGTAAACTTCATTTCACTTCTCAAATATCACTGTGTGTCTCCTATATGATATATTTAACTGACATTTTTTATTCTAACAACCAACGATTTATACAGGAAAATAATGACTATTAACAAGGTTGCCCAAACTTTTGCATCCCACTGTAACTGCAGAAAAAGAACCTGCGATAGGGTCCAACATTGACACGTCTTTAATACAATTGCTTTGGTGGCGCAACGGTAAGAACTGCTAACTGGTCTTTAAAAGGTCGTGAGCTAGACCCCGTATGACTCCGTTTTGAGAAGTGAGCTGCTGTTATTCTGACTATTTTAGAATAAAAACATAAATTTGATTTGAGTCTGTAACAGTCTGTGTAAATTTATGGTACTTGTAAAGGTTAGCTTGTTTTGGTTTTTTTGTTCAGTTTTATTCTCTCAGTCACGGTCAATCTTTTTTTCTTTTAATAAACTAATGAGAAATAAATGGCAAAAAAGTCAAGCAGAAATAAAAATTTGCAGTATATCCAGCAATCATCTGAAACATACCAATATCAGGAATTAGCTCATCTTCAGATTCGCTGCTCTCAGATTCTGAATCTTCGCCTTTCTCTGATGCACTCTCCACATCAGCAACAGTGCTATCTTCATAGGTGTAGCCAATAGACACTTTCTTTTCTGCTAACCTAAATAGTTTATATAAAAAAAAAAAAAGTATTACTTGCTGTCTATTTTCAAAAGGTTCAAGAACATATTTTGTAGATATCACCTAGACAGTACATCATTTGTGCTGATGTGCAGTTCAAACATACCTTGACAATACATTGATAAAAAGAATTACACCCTAAGTTAAAAACATTAGCCAAAGTTTGTAAACATGCTTCGAACAGGCCATCATCCAATTATTTGCAAAACTGAAACATACCAGTCAATAACTTTAACCCTTAAACTGCCACATACTTGGGGGGGTTAATGCACCACCGGACGTCAAATACTTTTTTGCTGCACTTAAGGAAAAGTCACAATTCACCAAGAAAACGTGAAATTTTAACGGAACACATATCTTTTTCATGCAAACAGTATTACAATTACTGCAACACTGATCATTTTACACACTCCCAATGATAAAAAAAAAAAAAAACCTACTCCAATAATCTATTATTATGTACAAGGTGGAACTGACGCCATTGATGAAATTCTGTAAATCACTGAGCCAACTGCGCTTGAACTGGCTTCATGCAAGCACACAGGGTTCAACACTGATGCTTGCAGGCTAGTCTAGTGCAGCAGCTGAATCCCAGGGACAGGGATGCCGATTTGCAAGGGGGCGCCAGTGGTCATGAGAGGTTACTCAACGAATGTACAGTAATGACTGATCAGCTCCAGCGCACTGGCAAATTGCATTGGGAACCGACTATAGCTGGTTGTGGCGGTATAAGGGTTAATAAAAAGTAAATTTGCTTGACAGGAGTTTTCATTAATTTGGTACAAAAAAAGATTAAATATTGAATACTTTTTATTCTTCTGCATTTATACCTGGATAAGTGACCCGGTAAGGGATTTAATTTCTAACTGAAGTACCCAAGTGCTGCCTGGGGTGGGATAACGTGCAGGTGTGGTAACCAAAAAGATTCCTTAACCTAAATTTTACTTACTAAACCCACCATACGGGAGCAACTTTGAATACCTGTACCAAGTCCAAAAAAATGCCTCCTAGGAGATCTTTCCCAGTAAATCACAGGTGCGGTCACTCCACAACGTTCCTCAAGGAAACAAATTTCAGAGCGAACTGCAGCCTATGATCTTCCCCTATACAAATGGGGAATCTGTGCCAAAGTATGGCAGCAATTGGTTCAGTCATGTGGATTTGCACACTGAACAAGCAGAAATACACATTCAGCTTCAGTTAATTAAGTGGACATACTTTTGTACATACATTTTCTGCTCAGCAACTGAATGTGAATACGGAAAATTCACGTATCACATATTAAAAATGAAAAGGATTTTTCTTTTAAACAAATCCGTTTTTGTAACAAGACACTTGTCAAATTGTCAGATTTCAAAAATTCCTGATGTTTTGATATACCCCTGATGTTTTAATTTTAAGGTTAACTTTTGTTTCAAATCAAAGATTACTTCAGACGTCCTGAAAATATTCTTTTTGTATTTGGTTTAAAGGTGTTATAAAAATGTAATTACACTATATCACTGCTGATGCCTGTGGACATTGAGCTGCACAGACCTTAACTGCAGTATTTTCTTGTAATTGGAGAAACATCTTATTCACTCCAGTATCATTATGTATTAGTGTGGTTTGTGATTTCACCATGTTTGGCACATTTTATTTGTTGTACTAATGGGAACAAAAACCCAGGAAATGGCACAAATTTAGGGTTTTCAGCAGTGAAGCATTCCATTCTAGCAGTTACACTTTAAACTATGCTCTCCCGTCAACTCATTACATGTTGTATCACTCAATAGACACTCCAGTATTCCTCGCATATCCATTATCTAAAGACAACAGACAACTGTAGCCATGTCCAATGCATTCAGAAAATTAAGCAAAGGCGGCCTCATATTCATCAGGGCAATGTGTGGTGGTATTTTAAAAAGTAATTAATCTCTTTTGTGACATTTTATTAACTAAAAAAAATAAAAAATAAGCACATGTACAATGATGGAAAATATGCTTGCTGAAGAAACAACCCACATTTTTTAATTACCAGGTTAAGATGAACATTTTTAACACTTGAATTACCAAAGCCTATGAAAAAACTCGTAAATCCGGCCCACCTTAAATCCCTTCCGCATCTCTCCGTCAGTGTCTTTTCTCCTGTAAATGTGACGATAAAGACAAGCAGCCTGCTATTCCAACCAACCCAACCCAAAAGTAGAACGTGCACAAAGTTCTCCCAGCTCATGCCTTGATTATCTGCGAGTGAAGTGCTAGTTTTAGAGTGGAACTAGATTGTTATTTGAAACATGCATTTCATGTGTGTTCCATTTCTACAATAATCTATGTAAAAACATTGTCAAAACAAACGTTTTTCATATTTTAGTAATAAATGACAAAATGTAGGCATAAACTGTTTGTGAAGCCTGAAGTGCAAAGATCAAATTAACACTTTCACAAAAGGTTCAAGGACAGTACAACAGCTTCAGTGGCGTAGTGGTTAGAATTGCTGACTTGTAATCAAGGTTCGATCCTGACTGCCTCCAATATTTACCTATATTTACCGTTTTTAGTAAAGAGCTGCTCTTATTGTTAATATACAATAAACACATACATTTGGTTTGCAGCTGGTGTACATTTATAGTACTTGTAAAAGTTAGCTTTATTTTTTCACTTTTATTCTTTCAGCCATAATACATACAACCGTACAACCACCACCCCCAACTCCCCCCCGTCTAGGGATCTGACGGCATTACTTTTCATCTGAAACCGGGAATAACTGTAGATGTGAGTGGTGTTTTGAGGCAAAGGAACTGGACATTTTCTGATCTGGATGGACAAAAGCCGACACAAAAACGCTGGTGAATCTGCCTTCATGTCTCGCAATCACTTGATTATTTTTTATTCAGTTTTATTGAGTGTTCCTGCTCACGTTAAACTAATATGCATAGAAACCACAGCATAGAGAGAGAAGTGTGTACATTGCAACAGGTACACACGTCATTAATGTAGGAAGGACGGTCCTTGCGTATGTGTGTGAACTATTAACATTTGAATCTGATGATTGCATATAGCGCTGAACTGACCTCTCTGTACTATTCTTTCCACTGCATGTCCTGGAGTACAAAAGAAACACCACCATACAGCAACGTGGAGACTGGCAAGATCGGGAAAAAAAAAACAAAAAAAAAAAAAAAACACCACACGGAAACTGACTACAACCGCAAGGTGTTATGCGAATGAATATGACTAATATGAATAATGCTGCATCTATGCCACAATGTTTTCCGAAATGTACTATACAGGTCATTAAAATTAATAATTCCAAATATCATATATATGGATGTCTCTATTTTTTTTGGTCAGTGCAGCTTTCACATCATGGACCATAAGGTGCATACTAATTCAGCGTGAGCAGGAACGCTCAATAAAACTGAATAAAAAAAAAAATCAAGTGACGGTGAGATATGAAGAAGGCAGATTTACCAGCTTTTATCCATCCAGATCAGTGAATGTCCAGTTTAATTGCCTCAAAACACCACTCACATCTACAATTATTCCCAGTATCAGATGAAAAGTAACTGCGTCAGATTCTTGGGGGGCAGTAGTATGTATCATGACCGAGAGAATAAAAGTGGGAAAAAAAAAACTCTTAACTTTTACAAGTACTATAAATGTACACCAGCTGTTATAGATGCAAACCAAATGTATGTGTTTATTGTACAATATTAACATACATGTTCGAACCGGGAACTCTTGATTACAAGTCAGCAATTCTAACCACTATGCCACGGAAGCTGTTGTATCATCCTTGAGTCTTTTGTAAAAGTGTTTATTTGATCTTTGGACTTCAGGGTTCATACATTATATAGTTTGTATCTACATTTTGTCATTTATTACTAAAATATGAAAAACGTTTGTTTTAACAATGTGTTTACACAGATTACTGTAGAAACGGAACACACATTAAATGCATGTGTTCCAAATAACGTTCTACAGTGCATCTGGAAAGTATTCACAGTGCATCACTTTTTCCACATTTTATGTTACAGCCTTATTCCAAAAAGTATTAAATTCATTTTTTTCCTCAGAATTCTACACACAACACTCCATAATGACAACGTGAAAAAAGTTTACTTGAGATTTTTGCAAATTTATAAAAAATAAAAAAAACCTGAGAAAGCACATGTACATAAGTATTCACAGCCTTTGCCATGAAGCTCCAAATTGAGCTCAGGTGCATTCTGTTTTCCCTGATCATCCTTGAGATGTTTCTGCAGGAGAGCACCTGTGGTAAATTCAGTTGATTGGACATGATTTGGAAAGGCACACACCTGTCTATATAAGGTCCCACAGTTGACAGTTCATGTCAGAGCACAAACCAAGTATTAAGTCAAAGGAATTGTCTGTAGACCTCCAAGACAGGATTGTCTCGAGGCACAAATCTGGAGAAGGTTACAGAAATATTTCTGCTGTTTTGAAGGTCCCAATGAGCACAGTGGCCTCCATCATCCGTAAGTGAAAGAAGTTTGAAACCACCAGGACTCTTCATAGAGCTGGTCGGCCATCTAAACTGAGCGATTGGGGGTAAAGGGCCTAAGTCAGGGCGGTGACCAAGAACCCGATTGGTCACTCTGTCAGAGCCACAGAGGTCCTCTGTGGAGAGAGGAGAACCTTCTAGAAGGACAACCATCTCTGCAGCAATCCACCAATCAGGCCTGTATGGTAGAGTGGCCAGGCAGAAGCCACCCCTTAGTAAAAGGCACATGGCAGCCCACCTGGAGTTTGCCAAAAGGCACCTGAAGGACTCTCAGACCATGAGAAACAAAATTCTCTGGCCTGATGAGACAAAGATTGAACTCTTTGGTGTGAATGCCAGGCATCACATTTGGAGGAAACCAGGCACCGCTCATCACCAGGCCAATACCATCCCTACAGTGAAGCATGGTGGTGGCAGCATCATGCTGTGGGGATTTTTTTCAGTGGCAGGAACTGGGAGACTAGTCGGGATAAAGGGAAAGATGACTGCAGCAATGTACAGACACATCCAGGATGAAAACCTGCTCCATAGCGCTCTTGACCTCATACTGGGGCAACAGTTCATCTTTCAGCAGGACAACGACCCTAAGCACACAGCCAAGATATCAAAGGAGTGGCTTCAGGACAACTCTGTGAATGTCCTTGAGTGGCCCAGCCAGAGCCCAGACTTGAATCCGATTGAACATCTCTAGAGAGATCTTAAAATGGCTGTGCACCGACGCTTCCCATCCAACCTGATGGAGCTTGAGAGGTGCTGCAAAGAGGAATGGGCGAAACTGGACAAGGATAAGTGTGCCAAGCTTGTGGCATCATATTCAAAAAGACTTGAGGCTGTAATTGCTGCCAAAGGTGCATCGACAAAGTATTGAGCAAAGGCTGTGAATACTTATGTACATGTGATTTCTCAGTTTTTTTATTTTTAATAAATTTGCAAAAATATCAAGTAATCTTTTTTCACGTTGTCAGTGTGGGGTTTTGTGTATAGAATTCTTAAGAAAAAAATGAATTTAATCCATTTTGGAATAAGGCTATAACATAAAATGTGGAGAAAGTGATGCGCTGTGAATACTTTCTGGATGCACTGCATTATTTCCACTCAAACTCCAGCACTTCACTTCCAGAAAATCAAGGCATGAACTGGGAGAACTATGTGCATGTTCTGCAGGAGTGGGGTGACAGAATAGCAGGCTGCTTGCTGCTTGTCTTTAATCGGCACATTTACAGGACAAAAGACACTGACGGAAAGGTGCACAAGGGATTTAAGATTGGCTGGATTTATGAGTTTTTTCGCAGGTTTTGGTAACGCTAGTGTTGAGGAGATTAAAAGACATATTTTAATAATTATCTAGTAAAAGCAGTGGGAACTGCATACTGCTGAAATTACATTAAAAATGTAGTCAAATATGTATTTTGTTTATACTGTAATAGCATATTGCATCTTTCATTGAGTTATAATGAAGACTGTGCATGACTTAAAAATAAAATATATGGAACTGGCAGGCCAAAAATAACTTAAATTCTGGTACCTCAAAAAAAATGCAAATCTTGTTTTTTCTAAACATTTTCCTACTTTACAAAACAATTCACTCACTTTTTCTTTTCTTCTTCACCGCTTTTCTGAAGGCCACCATAAAGCTCATCAATGTATATTTGATACAGACACTGCTCCTCTGAGACTGTAAATGGAAAGGTGACAGTTTACTTATATTAGTAGACTTTTGGATTGTGCAGTGTTGTAGAACAGACTACAGATAAGTGGGACAACATAAAAATAAATACCTACTGATCACTAAAAACAAAAAGGGTCATTAAAGAAAGACTGTTTTGCCCTTAGTTACTCTAGATGGTGTGGCAAAATGGAAAGAGAGTATGTTCTGAATGGTGGGAGACTGTGCATAAGTGTACAATTTTAAACCACGAAACTAAAAAAGGCAGCTTCCAGAAATTATTTTGCCAGTTGCTGGTTAATGGATTATAACAAAATTCCTTAATGTTTCAGCAAGTCGTAATGGGAATAACTTGTGAAGGATCAACCAAAAAAATAAATAAAAACCATTGTAATAAAGCAAAAACAGCAAGTTTGCTACACTACAAATCAGATTCTGTACAGATTAAAGCACATTTTTAAAGTACAATAACCAGAATTCTGAATGCAGTAGACTTTTTTTTTATATTTAAACAACAATTTTAGAAATGCCCTTCTACCATCCCAGACAATGAAAATGCTAATAATGTTCTTTTCCACAGTAACATTTTAGCATTCGTCCACATTCTAATCTACTTAAGTAATTTATCAATTTAAGCAGTATAAATTTTAAACGAGTGCATTTGGTTTACTTAAATGCTAAATGTGCACTATTTTCTGTTCGTGAGTGATCAAGCAAAAATGACTGACACTCATTGAAATCATATTGTACGTATTGTAGGTGTATGCAAATATTCATGTGGTGACTAACAATATATTCAACACATACCTGCATGAAAAGCTCACAAATCCTATTTTGGGGTAGTCATTTAAAATTCACATGCAATGAATGCAGTAATTATATCATATTTAGATTGGTTGAATACATATGTAAATTACTTTCGGTGGACTAATCGTAAAGAAAAATGAACTAAGAACTCTGATTTGTTTCTCTATGAATTTTCCTTGTTTGAAAAGCAGGACATAAAAATTAATGACAATGAACAATTTACTCACTGCTTGCAAAGTCATTCTGTACCAGTCCTCTGTATCGTTCATAGTTACACTTTCTTTCATCAGCCTCCTGCTCTGGAGTTCTTCAATTTATAAAATAAAAAAAAAAAAAAAAATTTTAATTGTAAAAAGCAGACAATTGAAAATTACTACAGACCGAAATGGGGGTGGGGGTGGGGGAATACCTCGGTATAAACAAACACAGCTGGACTCAAATGAAGGAGATCTCAAGGATGATCAGAAGAAATGGAAAGCACCTGAGTTAAATATATGAGTGTCACAGCAAAGGGTCTGAATACTTAGGACCATGTGATATTTCAGTTTCTTTTTTAATAAATCTGCAACAATTTCAAAAATTCTTTTCTTTTGCCTGTCAATATGGGGTGCTGTGTGTACATTAATGAGGAAAAAAAATAATTTAAATGATTTTAGCAAATGGCTGCAATATAACAAAGAGTGAAAAATTGAAGGGGGTCTGAATACTTTCCGTACACACTGTATACAGGCCACTCAGCCCAACAAGCTCATCCATCTATCCTAGTCACCTAGGAGAACATCAAGTCAAGATTTGAAGGTCCAGAAAGTCTTTTTCTGCACCACACTGCCTGGTAACTTATTCCATGCATCCAGTTATCTGCATTAAGAAAAATGTTCTAATACTTGCTCAAAATGTGCCCTTGACAGGTTTCCAATTTTGTACTTTATTATTTATTTATTTTAAACGACTGGGATCCATTGTACTAATTCCTTTAATTATTTAAAAAATTTCAATCTGTTCATCTCTTAATCGCCAACAACTTAAACTAAAAAGCTTCAACTACCTTCAACCTTTCCTCACAGCTCATACCCATTAGTCTCAGAACCTTCCTAATCATTCACCTGTGGACTTTCGCTAGAGGTGCTACATCTTTTTTGTTATATGGAAATCAAAATTATACATAGTACTCCAGGAAAGGCCTCATTAGTGCATTATATAACTTTAGCATAACCTCAGCTTGACATGTATATCACAATGTGTGTATTACAATCTAGCATCGTATTAACTATCTTTACGGCTTCTGTCCACTTTTGTCTTGATGCTAATTAAACCAGTTATATAATTCCATGGCTTGTTGCTGCTCTCATTCTGCCACAGCAGACATTTCCAAAACTTTTGATTTTCTGATTTTTCTAAGAACACTGCCATAATATTTTGGTGACCTGAGAGATCAATCTTACTGAGACCTTCACTTTTTTTTTTATTTTCAGATATTGTGTGATGGGCATAGGTGAGCTGGTCATATGTCAAGGAGTTAGTCTTGCATGCCTTATACAGCTGTGTTTTCCTTAGTGACTTCCTTTATAGTCTGTTAAACAAATAACTAATCAGAGAACCATGCAGGTTACAGCAGTGTGATTTAAATTGTAAGCTGTTTTCCATTCCCCCTTTAATTCTTCAAGTACTAGGATTTTGAGTAGCAGATAAAGAATATCTTAAAAAAAAAAAAAAATGTGTTATAAAATCTAAATCACCCAATAGACAAAAATAACCATTATAATTACACCAAAAAATAAAATCAGATTCTGCACTAGTAACTTGATACAAATTAAAACCCATCCAAATAATGTGTGTGCAATTTAAAATCCTGGTTGCTAAACACCGAGTTACTGGAAATTAAAGTTGGCTGAAGACATTATTCTAAGCCCTCAATCTGATCTCTATCTTCTTACCGACACCTTACTTTGCAAATCTGACAGTATGCCTTTTGCTTACACAACAAAAATTTGTGAGGTACTTGTAAAAAATAAAAGTAAAATTCTTATCCTTTGTGTCCATATTACAAATGAAAACAGAAATCACGCACACAGTACTAATTTATAGGTCATTAGGGATATATTAATTAATTGAACTTTGTAGCATTTTATCTGACCCATCCGAAAAAATAAAAAGTTTGTAGTGACTACATACAATGTTATTATTTCTATAGGTGTGGAAAAACACATTCAGTGAATGCTTTCCAAACCTGCTACACTTGGTAAGGTTTTAAAAAAAAAATGTTAAAGATTCAATTAAATATCAATCTTACAGTAGATCAAATTACTTAATGGATGTCATATGCAAAAAATTAGCATTACTCTACTAAATTCATTACTCAATTGTTTTGACTTGATCCTACTATAATTAATAACATCAATGTATAAACAGAAAGCAGTATGACATCTGGAATGCAAGATTGAGTCTGACAATATAATGATAAACTCAAATTCTGAAAATATAGACCAGCAGGCATGAGTCTCGAAAGACAAGTGACTTAAGCAAGAAAACTACAGTACAGATGAAGACAACAACAAAGGTTCAAGTCGTTTTGACCAGCAGGGCCAGCCAATATAAAAAAGGTATATGGTTATAGTGTGATACTGTATATAAATGATTTGGATAGGAATACAAGTAACAAGCTGGTTAAGTTTGTAGATGATATCAAGCTAGGTTGGACTATCATATAATCTAGAATCCACTGAATCATTACAGAAGGACTTGGACAGCACACAGGCTTGGAAAGATCTTTGGCAGATTAAATTTGAGGTCATTAAATGTAAAGTATTACATGTATGAAGTAAAAATGTTAGATATGAATGCACATTTGTCTGAATATCAAATGTACACCTTATCAGAAGGGTTTAGGAGTCGTAGCAGACTCAACATTTTTAGCTGCCAGACAGCACTCAGTAGCCATTAAGAAGCTAATAGAATGTGAGTTTATATAGCACCCTGATATGTACAGTACAAATCGAAGTATGTTATGCTCAAGCTTGAAAATGCACTGGTGAGGCCTCATCTGGAGTACTGTGTACATTTTCTCTTTAGGCTGCAAAAAGGACTTTCAGCATGGCAAAACGTCCAGAGAAGGACAAGGCTGCTTCCAGGACTGCAGAGAACGAGTTATGAGGAAAGATGCTTCAGTTTAAGCAAGACAAGATTAAGAAGTGACATGACTGAAGCGTTTAAAATTAAGAATGGAATTAGTAAAATGGATTAAGACTTATTTTAAAATGAGTTAATGAAGAAAATGAGTCACGATTGGAAACTTGTTAAGGGTAAATTTAACACAAACAATAGGAAGTTTTTCTTTACACAGAGAACCCAGACACATGAAATAAGCTAACAAGTAGCGTGGTAGACAGTGGGACTTCAAAAACTTTAAAAACTAAACTTTATATTATTTTAGAAAAACTAAGTGGATAGTGGATAAGTTTTGTTGGACTAAATAGCCTGTTCTTGTCTAGGTTGTTCTAATATTTTAAAATAAATGCGGTTTCTGTCTTTGCTCGGAATACAAATCCATACTACTAGATTAAATCTAAAATAACTAATGGAGCTAAAATTGATAGAAAAATGATGAGCCGATCTAAATTTTTTTTTTTTTTTTTTTAAGAATCTTTTCCTATCTTTTCAGTAATTTAGTTGGTGTGATTCACCAACTAATGCAAAGTATAACATTACTTGAGGAAGCACATGTGTCATTTAGCTGCCAGGACTATTGGTCTTTACATTGAAAGAGTAATAAATTGAGAAAAAGGAACCTTAGGAGTCATTCTGCACGTGGAGACGATCAGCAGACATATGTTGTCCAGCTGTACTTGGGGTCGAAGAAAACAAACAGGTCTTTGGAAGGAATTAAAAGTGAAGCTCCTTTAATGAGTTTAGGCCTTTCTATTTTGTACCTTTACTAAAAAAATCACTCCTTGTCCGAGTGTGCAGCAGCTCACATTTTTAATTAGAAAGAAAAAAAAAATAGATTAGAGAATTTTTTCTAACTGCTTTGTAAAGAGGCTTGTAAGCTTAAGAGACAAATTTGTGTATTTTACATGTATGATCACACAAGTTAACCATTATCTGTTGGCCATCTAACAGCAGTCATAAGCATGACATACATTTAATTGTGAAAATAATCTGGGTTTCATGTCTATGGTTTTTGTGCAAATAGGAACATTGTTTAGGGAAGCAACATTTTTGGGGGGTGGTAATGAAGCGTATCCTTTATACAATTGGTTCATACATTCATTGTTCTTTATCATTTATGGTTAAAATACAAATTCAAAAGTTTCCCTTAGAACAAATATGCTCTTCAGCAACTCCAACTATGACAGTAGCTACTTACACTGTAGTTAGAAGAGGTGGATTATAGGCAGGAATGTAGTCAAGATGAGCACGTACATCAAATCTGTCGATCATATTGTTTGCATCACCTTGCCATGGCATCCTGTTGGAATTAAAACAGGAGACTGACGTATCAATCAAAAAGATAAAAAGTAACAAATGCCTACCTTTTGCAAGCATGGAAATAAAACATGGAACTCTGAATTCTAAAACATTAACTGTCTGGCAGTTAGCAGAAAGGCAATGTTTTTCCAAAGCAAATTAAATCTGATCCACTAAATTTATACAAGCTTTGAAAGCAACTGCCTTTCAGACACTAAGTACAGGAAATTGTTCGATTTTGTATGCAGTCGCAGATGTCATTGATTAGTAAATCAATTATTAAAAATCATCCCATATGTTAATATTTTTATGCTTAATGGGCATAAAATAAGTAGAAATGTCAATGTATCCTAAGAAACCGTGCTTATAAATGGGAGTATTTATCTTAGTAAAAATAATTGTCCTGTGAACAAAAACTTACTATTTAACATACAATTTTTCATATTACAGTTTAACAGATGACTGCAAGCATAAGCAACAGAAATATGGACACTTTGTTAGCAATGTATCTATATTGTACAGCTCAACACACATGCATTATTCTCACACATTACTCACATATTTACTGGACTTTCCGCAGCCATGGCCACAGCAGGGTCCAAGTGGATCTTGTAAGCTCGGCCATGGACCTGCAGAAACTGAGCAGGGTCTTTTTTCTGAAACACAAAGAAAACACTTAATTTAAAATGGAAACAAAGCAAACAGAACCAGGAAAAAATAAAATGTGCATGTTAAAGTAGAGGTATTAGACAATTTCCATTCACATTTGAAGATCATTCATAATTCAGGGATTGCACGATTAAAAAAATACTAATCCCCAGAAAACAAATCAGCCTAAATAGAGCTGATCACATCATTTAAATGTAAATAGGCAAATATGTACAAAACATGCATGCGTGTTTTTTTATATTTTATTGAATTTATTTAAAATCAAAAAACATTCCATACCAGCAAGTCAAGTTTTACAAAACTAGGTTTGAATTCAATCAACCCCCACCCATGAGAAAGAGAGCTAGTCCAACAGAATAAACCTAACATCAGTTACCAACTGACTTAAAAGAGGGGGGTTAGGATTCTTCAAGATTTTGGGCCAAGAGGATGTTAATTTGGTGCATGCCAAAAACATATGGCCCAATGAGGCTGGAAATTGATTGCAATGTTCACAGGCTGAATCTCACTCTAGAAACATTTTGGACAATTTTAAACGAGACAGATGCACTCGCTAGGTAATTTTAAGTTAAATAATTGTATGCTTTACGCATATGTAGCTAGAGTGATTTCTGTGCATTGCTACTTTCCACTCCTTTCCTGAAATGTTGAGTGAGAGACCCTTTTCTCACTGTACTCTGGGATCTTTGAAAGGGAGGGACTTTAAAATGTTTTTATACATTACAGAAATGCTGTCAGAGTCCTCAAGACTTTTTTTTTTTTTTTTTTTATTTAATATAAGAGAATAAAATCAGACTCACAATCTTTTCATAGTACTCCCGACGACGCTCTGCTCTTCTCTTGTAATCCACCATCATTCCACGGAGCTTGCGCTCATGCTTCCGGGCCTCATGCCACATCCTGGCCCTTAAGAAGACAAATAAAACACATTAAAACAAAATTAACTTGCGGATTGGTGGAATACTTTGAAACTGCTGACAGAGTTAAGACTTCTGATAGAAAGTATTAAATTCCAAAAATGGAATGGCATGAGTCTGTGTTCAGGCAACTAATCAATGCATAAACCACTCTTCTGCAGACTTAATCCCACTATTAAGAAAGGAAGATGGAATTAAAAACAAACATTTAAAATTTCACAAATCCTTCAAAAATGCATAGAAGCAATCATATTGCATCAAACACTGTATTTAGCATATTCTCTCGGAGTAACCATAATAAAATGATTCAGCTAATGTTGAATATATTAAATTCACCATTTAATGTAAAACATAGAATAGTCAAAAATGATGTTGATGAAGTTAAATGTCATTTGATTTAAACCAAATGCTACTTGCTCATAAAAACAGTATAGTTATATATAAAACGATTATTTTTTTTTTCTCCTTGGAGGCAACACAGTGGTGCAGTGGTACAGTTTTAGCCTCCCACAAACGAGACTAGAATTCACATCCTGGTTACTTTCTGCATGGAGTTTGCATGTGATCCCCGTGTCCACATGGATTTCTCTAGGGGATGCTCCAGTTTTCACCAACTGTCTAATGACTTGCAACTTAGGAGGATTGGCATCTCTAAAATGAACATATACTGTATGTATTGACCACTGGCACCCTGTTCAGCCTTGTGCCCAACGATTACTGGAATAAGCTGGTTTCGATTATATGGATGCATATACTGTATATTCAGCTAAAACCTGAATGCAAGTGTCTTCACCGACCTGGTGTTAATGTTCAGGTTTTGGAAGTACGACTGTCAAGTCTTAACAGAAGTCTTCATTAACAAACAAAGAATTTAAAAAGATATTCCAGCATGTGCTAAATTTATTAACAATTAAATTGAGCTAATTCTATTTTTACTACAGTTATGTTACAATTAGTCCTACAACAGTCCGATTAAAACCTACACCTACATTGTGAATCTTCTTGTGAACTAACTCTTCCGTCATCTCCACTTCAGCACCTCCAGTTTTTACACAGGTGGAGGTGGCACAGTTTATATGTTGCCATGGCACATGAATTTAAAGAGAAGGGACACTGGTCAGTATTTATTTTAGCACAATGGAAAATAAAAAGAAACAAAAAAGCAAAAGGACCTGTAAGATATACTTCTTATTTTCTTTAAGTTGTTAATTTGTTTACTGTCATTAAATTGTTTCCAAGCACATGGCGTACAAAATAAATATTTTTAATTTCCTTCAAATGCTACAACTGGATAACTTCACTGCAGCAAGGTGGGTTTGCAGGTGTTCAGTAACTTTTATAGAGATTGCGGTTTTCAACCAAAGGTGTGGTGCTGGGTTATTCTGTGTTGTTGCACTAGTTGTGTGTTTTTGTATATATTTTGGGATAGACTGGTACATCATCTAGGGAAATTAAACTACTGACATGTTGTGCACCATTTCATTTTGGAAGTGCATAAATGTGCTTGACTATCTAAATAACCGATGCATTTAAGCAAATGTAATGTTTAATTTCTGTAGGAATGGAAACTTGCAAGTTTTTGTGGCTTGAAGCACACTTCTTGAAGATCCAACAAAGCGGCATAACAACACTGGTTTTATTAGCCTCCAAAATAATAAATAAAATGGCTCTCCTTTGTACCATGATTATTGCCAGACTTGCCATCAACCTTATTTTTTTGAAATAAGGCCAATATTTCTAGAAAGCATGATTAGGCTTTGGGTTCTCTGAATGAAATTCTGAATTTACAACACAAAAAAAAAAAATCACAGTTGCCATAGAATCTGCAAGATTTTCAGGAATGCTCGACTTTAACAAGGAAAAATTTCCATGCATAAACACAGAATTACTGGTCAGGGTATGTCTTTAACAGTTTAAACATTAAACTGCAGTAAAGATTTATACTAAATGGACCTGAGGGCACATATGCCAATTAGAACTCCATTCAAATAGCTACTGCAGCTTGTTGATAACTTTCTAAAAAGATCATGAGTGATGCCAAAACACAAACACACTATAAGCACATGATGTTGTGAAAAATATAATAAGAAAACAAGCACCACAGAATAGTTGATGAAACATTCAACATATTTATTACTAGCAAGTGAACATTAAAATATTTTATTGTCATGCCAGATTTCAGGAATGGTTGTGAAACTGGTTTTAGGAAAAATATAACTTTCAGTAAGTTTATAACTTTTTGGAAGCTTATATATTTGTTAAAATCTCACATATTATCATCTTCATAATAAAAGTTTGAAATGGTGAAATTCACATACTACAACCTATGGATCAGGAATGATTACAAGTTGTTACACAGTCCGATCTTTATTACTAAATATTTTTGTAAATCTTTTTGGGCTAAACCTCATAAATTTAGTCACAGATTATGAAGCACTATCTACATACATTACAGAACATTACCTAAAAAAGTTTCAATAATGCACACTTTTTACAAACTCCTACAAATGAACTTAACAAGCAATGCAATTAGAGTAGGCCACAATGCCAATTCAATTTGGGAAATTAAATATATGCCTTTAATATTTTTAACTTGGGGTACACACACTCAAGGTGAATCTTACTATGATTTTTTAAGTGTTTAAGGTCAATCTTATAGATTACCCCAGAGATTTAGGATTTACTGAGACATTTTAAGGGGTATGAACAACCTTACTTGTTTACTCTTATTTAATGAGCTTTATAAGGAAATGCAATCAAAAAATGAAAGCAACAGTCTGTGGTCCAGAGACATTACTCTCGATTGCTCCCCTTTGGGCTCCTTCCTGCAATACCACTCTTGGAGTGTGGCTGCAAAAAGATGGACAAGCTAAAATAAAAGTATAACTATTTGTAAAAGAAAAAGACAAGTGCTAACAAAAATAAGATCACCTAAAATCTGTTGCATAATTACAGAGGGACCTGAAGTGCAGACAGACCGATTCAATTTAATGTAATTAAATATAAAGTATTACACAAAGGAAGTAAAAATGTTCGACTTGAATACTAAATGGCGGGGTCTAAAACTCGACAGTAATCCTTATGAGAAGTACTTAAAACTCGTACTGGACTTGTCACTATCAACTTCCAGACAGTGCACAGAAGCCATTAAGAATGGCTTAACAAAATGTGAGGTTACATAGCACCCTGATGTGTGCAACACAAGTCCAAGGAAGTTACTCTCAAGTTTCATAACACACTGGTGAGGCCTCCTCTGGAATACTGGGTGCAGTTTTGGTCTCCAAAACTCCAAGGCTACAAAAATGACAAAGAAGCACAAGAAAAGGTCCAGAGATGAGCAATTAGGCGGATTCCAGTGCTACAGGAGAAGTGTTATGAGGAAAGAGTAAAAGAGCTGAGCCTTTTCAGTTTAAACAAAAGGAGACTAACAGGAGACAGGATTGAATGGTTAAAATTAGGAAGGGAATTAGTCCATCATGACAGTTATTTTAAAATGTGTTCATCTAGAACATTGGGACACAGCTGAAAATAAGGGTAAATTTCACATAAACATGAGGAAGCTTATCTTCACACAGAGAACCACAGACACATGGAATAAGTGACCAATACTGTGGTAAAAGTAGGATTCGATGGACATTTAAAACTCTACTTGATATTATTTTGGAGGAAGTAACTGGATATGACTGGCAAGCTTTGTTGGGCTGAATGGCCTGTTCTCATCCAAATCTTTCTAAAGACCTTATAACACTATGGTTAATGGGGGTAGGGGTCAAGGCAGAGACCATCCTTGGGCTCTCCTGAATTTATATAGAGGAAGTCAATTTACATTCACCAATTAGCCTAACACCTCTTTGGTAATGTCAAGAAACCTAACACAGACAAAGTGGGGAAAACACAAACTCCATAAGGACAACAATCTGGTACAGGATTCAAAGCCAGAATAGCGAGTCAGCAAAACAGAGTTGCCAACCATTCATTCCGCCACAGTGCTGCCCAAGTCAGATCAACCAAGCTGAAATCTTTAATGTATTGTTATGCAAAAAGTCACCTTGCGCTTTTGAGTACAAGAATCAACATAATTTGCTCAAGCAATATTAAAGTGGCTGTTGGAAATTTATACAAAAGCTAATTAACTTACTTTAGCCCTACTACATTGTAAATTACGTACAAGTAAACTAACATGCTGATAACTCGTGTCTGAAACATAAAAAAACAGTTTGATTATTATAGTGGAACTGTGGTAGTGAACAGCTGGACTAATAATGCAATCATCTTTACAGTTCATCCATAAGCATCAACAGCAAAGAACCAAGGTGGAACCATCTATGGTCAATGACACAATTACCTGGGCTTGGTTTGATATCCAAAAACATTTAGTTTGCAGTTGTTGCTTGCTTTAAACAGTATCTATTATTACCTCTGCCTCTTCACAACCCAGCTACCTTTAATACTGCACACCCTGTAGCATAATGTCTAACTAATTGTGCCGGACGTACTGGAACATTCTGCTCTGGAATGTGACCCTTCCTCTCTGGATTTTTGCACACACTTGTATTTAGTGTGAAAGAACAGCCACTCTCTTATGGATGTTCCTCAGTATTTCACTTGTTTCTTGCAACCATACACTTTTATTACATATTACTGTAGACTTAACTAGTTCTCCATTTTTACATTTTGGTATGCATGCTTTTTTTTTTTTTTTTTAAATACAGCATCTTGGGTCAACCTACTTTATAAATGGCTCTATATAAAGCATGCATCAATTGTTCTACTGAATAACAAAATGACCTGAAAACCAAATCTCTTAATCATGATTGTAACTGTATCAAATGCTTGCATTATTATTCCATTATATTTTGACAATTACTGACATTAAAACAGAAACAAAAACCTACTTCTAATCTGTAGTTCACTCTCTCCAAATTTTAAACATGTTTTTCTATAGGTCTAGCTCTCTTTCTTTCTTTAAAGGGGATAAGATAAACCAGTGTCTCCAACTGCCAGCCTTAAAGACATTAATAATCGGTTACTGTCACTCAAACTACTGAAACATTTGAGAATAAATTACAGCCACTCCAAAACTATTGTGACACAGAAGATGTATTTACAAAGTAAGCAACATTGGTGTGGATATTGAACTGGTTTCTATGGAGAGGGGAAATGTATGAAAGCACATCTTAAATTACTGTATATAATGGTCTGTTTTGCTGCCTTCCCAATTTTTTTTTTCCCCACATGAATTTTGGTCACTGCTGTGAACTTTTGAAATTTCTTGTTCCTCTGCTTTGTCTATTCATTCTACCTCCTATTAAATGACAAGCTTCTATATTGTAATTCAGTTCAGAAGCTGCTCCCCTTAACTAGAGTTTGATTTTGAGATCTCTCTCCCCTTCTTACTGGAAGACTGTGTTCCACAATATAAAGCTCAATTTCCAAAATCTTAATCGTCAGCAAAACCAATTAAAATTCCTATACTGCCTTAACCGTTTGATGGTAATTTTTATCCTCTTCTGTCTTTTCTGTTTTGTCCTTCCCAAACCCCCTGGATCCATGTATCTTGTTCCCAGTCTCCTTTTCTCTCTGCTGATATTGCACTACTGCCTCAAACTCACATCCTTTTAGACCATCATATCTCACCTGACACTGGAAAGACTCTACTTATTTAGGCAGCCATGCATGCATGCCTGCCTTCTGGCACCATGATGGAAATCCTCAGTGTCTATATCTTAAGTGACAACTGGGCATCTTTATTTCACAATTTGTTACATATAGAGTTATTTGTATCCTGAATTAAAAAAATGTCAAAGAAAACCACTAACGGCTAGACCGCTGTTATTAAATCCTGGATATCTGCTGTTTGTACTGTAAGTGCTGTACCTAATGGCTTAACTTTATTTCCTTTCAATAATGTACACGCCCCTGCCCCTCTTCATCTATGGCATCTTGGCCTATTTCATCTTTTTCCCTGACTCAAAATGAGGTAGAAGTGTCATTATTAGGTTACGGGCTCTGTTTAACTTCCTATATTTGAAAATACTCAAACAAATGATCAAAAAAGAAAAGGTTTAAATGCACAGATGCTGGCAGATGATGAAATGAGCTCTTGTGTCTAAAAGGATGAGCTTCTGTTTTAGGTTTTAAAGGAACTATAATGAAGACACGCAGCACACACTCATTTCCGTAACAATCGAATTAGGGCTAACAGATATTCTGCAACTATAACCGGTCGGTACTTGACCCATTTTAAACAGGCCAGATGAACAAAGGGATATTTGTCAGAGCATTAGGAATTTAAAATTAATCTCTCAGCCAATTGAAACAGGATATGCTGTAAGTAGACACTTGATAGAAACAACTGGCATATTAGAAAGACTGTCAAAGCTGCTAATAAATATGCTGCATCAGGGGTCTGCACTGGTCGTGGAGGGCTGTACTGGCTGTAGATTTTTGTTCCAAGTTAATTTCTTAATGAAGTCAATTACTGCAGTTAAAGCACTTATTGCTTAATTATTATTAATCATATATTAATCATCATCATAGCTACCTCGATATACTAAACAGTACTGCTGCTCTGTCAGAAACCAAAGATTCCCGGTTACAGAACATGCTAAACAACTAGTGTTACTATTAATCACAGACACATTCACGAAGTACAAGGGCATTTGTGAATCGGGGGCACTGACAACCCACCGCTGTTACTTCAGGAGGGCTCTGTCCAGGGGCCCCTCCTTTTCATTATTTACCTCCTTCCCCTTGGCAATATCTTTCATAAATATAACATTAGCTTCCACTGTTATGCTGACAACACCCAGCTCTACCTCACTAGCAAACCTACTGCTTCCTTCCACCCTCCTCCCTTAATGATTGCATAGCAGAAATCAAATCCTGGTTTTCTTCAAACTTTCTTAAATTAAACAACAAGGGACAAAACTGAGGTTCTCCTCATTGGTGCAAAATCAACATTATCCAAAACTGATAATTTTTCCTTTGTTATTGATAATTCCTCTGTCTCCCCTTCCCCACATGTTAAGAGTCTGGGTGTCATCCTTGTCAGTACTTTATCCTTTCAGTCCCACATCAATAACATCTCCTGGTCTGCATATTTCCACCTGCGTTACATTAATCGTATTCGCCTCTCCCTCCCTGAAACCCCACACTACTGCTATCCTCGTTCATAGCCTTGTCACTTCTCGTCTGGATTATTGCAATTCCCTTTTCTTTGGTATTTCTCACAAATCTCTTTATAAGCTTCAACTGGTCCACAATTCAGCTGCCCGCCCTCATCATTACTAGAACCCTCTCTATTCACCATATCACTCCCGTTTTGCTGCAGTTTCACTGGCTTCCAGTTCAGTTCAGAATTCAATTCAAAATTCTCCCACTAACTTTTAAGGCCATTCATAACCTTGCCCCTCCATATCTGTCCGACCTCCTCCATGTTGCCATTCCCTCCCGCACCCTCAGATCATCTTCCTCCATCCACTTGACTGCCCCCTTCATCTGTCTTACCACATTCAGTTGCTCTACTCCCCAGCTCTGGAACTCACTACCATCTGAGCTTAGAAATATTGAATCATTTTCACTTTTCAAATCTAAACTTGAAACTCATTTGATTAAGACTGCTTTTTCTCTTTGATTACAATTGCTCTGTCTAATTTTAACTTCTGTATTTTACTTTTGTTTATAATCTGTGTTTTGTCGATTGTTCGGTGTCCTTGAGTGTTTAGAAAGGCGCCTACAATAAAATGTACTATTACTATTATCACATGAATAATTACAAGCAACCATTTTTTAGGAGTCTTATTCATAACAATTTCTTTTTAAATAGTGTGCATTTCTTTTGCATGTTAGAAAATAACTAAGACATAATGCTGACCTGACACTTTCTATAAGTTTTAATTCCAAAATACATAAAATTGCCTATAATTTGAAATTATTTTGCTTTCAATAGCAACAATGCTGATCAGAAAAGCAAATTAATAAAACAGCTTAAGTACTGCAAGCAAACTTTAATGCAACCTTTTAAAATTCAGCGACACTGTTCATTGGGGAAGAGTACAAGAAACAAAAGCTAGCAGCGCCACGTTCTAGTAATGTTGGTTATCTGTGTTGCTGACCTAAGAATTACCTGCTTGTGCTTTAACGCAGTTCCTTATCCAGTAGGCTATCGAGAGCGAATTCAAATAAAAGAAGCTATTGCAGTTAACTGATCAAAAGACAAGGCTCTGATTAATACCGTGCACAACGAAGAAATGACCGATACTCCAGGGCAACAGATATGTCAGAAGTTGCATTGCCTTTACTTTATTCCAAATTAAATTGGATCTGAAACAAGTGTTGCTTTACACAACACATCTGGAAACATGTGTGATCAAAAAATTACGTTATATTGATTGAAGAATTTACACTGAAAAGCATATGGTTACAGTGCTGCTTTCTTTAAATTGGTGAGCCTTTCCTCACAACACTTTTCTCAAGGACCTGGACACAGCTGCTCAAGGACAGAGTTTGGACAAGACACCAGTGTTCTGAGAGCAGCATCCAACAGTGTGATCCTAGCTAAATATTCCTTGACCTTGCTACACATTAATACACTTAATGTGTTTACATACCTGTATAACAGAAAAATCAGGTTGGGTTTATCTTTACTTCTTCATTAATGCTTAACATTCCCGAGTTTAATAATTCCCACATCTTATATTTTTGTGGGAGTGATTGTGATTGCTGGTTTTTAAGAAGTAACATTTACTGGGTGACGGGGTGGGGAAACATTTGCTTTATACTTAAATGTTTTCAGATTTATGTACAATTTACTGTATTACAAAAACAGTGACACAAATAAGTATGTGGCATCTATTGGGAAAAAAAAGAAAAACACTAAATTACTTATTTTTCATCAAATCCACAATTTAACAATTTCCCATTAACTATGAGGTTCCTTGAAAAATAATGGTTCTAACTTTACTGCATGTATGCAGAATACAGTACATATGCAGTTAGTATGACAAAATGCATTTCGCTGTACTGATCTTAATTAAAATTAATAATTGCATTTATAAAATTAAAGGCAATAATCATCAATTGTTAATTCTGTCATAATCGTGCACCTTAGAAGCAACATTATTATACACTTCATTATACCTGTCTTGATTGGAAAGATTTAACACCCTTAATTGCTTACTTCAGTCTTAAAACAGCTACAAACACCATTTTAACTGCTCTGTATGTGCTGTATAATAAAATGTTAAGGTTGGTGTGCTAATACTGTCCCTCAGAGAAATCTGATGGGTCAGTCTGGATTTGGTGACGCAATCAAAAGAGGAAGGGCGAGTGTGAGACACACAAGGAGGATTAAAGGCGTAGGAGGCACACAGAGAGTCGCCTTCAAAGACAGGAATATAAAAGTGGGCAGGAGACAAGTAAAGCACCTTGAAATTAGATTCCAAGAGGCAGGCTTTACAGGAACGCACCCGACAGAGGAAACACCGGTCAAGAGAGGACTGAGAACCACAAAAGACATTGTGCTTAGACTATAAAATAAACTAGCAAGACTACATCTGGAGCATTGTATGGCGTTCTGGTCACCACACTACAAGAAAGACAGAGCAAACACTTGAAGCTGAGCAGAGGAGAACAACCAAGTGCTTCCCAGCACTTAAGGACATGCCGTACTTAGGACACTCGGAGAATTAACCCTATTTAGTCTCGAGCAGAGGAGATGGCATGGAGGCCTAACACAGGTCTTCAAAGTCCTCATAGGCACTGCTAAAGCTGATCCAGCAGAAGTCTCTCTACTTAATGGTAAGTCACATTCTCAAGGACACCAGTGGAAATTAGGGAGAAAGAGCATTTAAGACTGAAGCCAGGAAGCAGCTCTTTACAAAAAGATTTGTGACAGTCTGGAACAAAGTACTGACATATGGAGTTGAAGCAGAATCCCTGACAACCTTTAAGTATCTGAATGAGATTTTGGGACACTAACCATTAGCTAAAGAAATGAGCTTGATAGACTGAATGGTTTCCGTTCATTTGTAAAACTTGTGTTCTAATCTACATCAGGCAACAAATCAACTGGACGATATCCCTGGAAATGAAAAATAAATCTACAATATGAATAATAATGACCTGACATGGCAAAATGAAAACACTAACAAGCCATAGAATTAAATAAGATTGATTATTGTCAAGGACTGGAATCCATTTAAGCAATCGGATTGGAACAAAAATCTGAATGACTGACTTTACAGACATCTGTGCTACATAAATGGAATGATTCAGTTTGATTTGAATAGTGCTCAAGACTAATCTAGAAATAAGTTAACTGTCTTAAGTAGGAGAAAAATGAACCCTTTAAACTGAACCCTGTTGTTTTTGACACAAGGTTTGAATGGAAAAATTATGCAGACTTTTAAAGCACCTGAATGTAATCATTTGCTTAATCCCTGCTATAATAAAGTTAGGTGTTTTGCTGTTAAAACGCCATACTGCATACCCCAACATCAGTGTACCCCCCAGGATGACCAAAGTGCAAAATTAAACCAACACTTGCCACCCAAGGTTTTTGGAAACATACTGATTCAACTGCCTTCAATTTCACTGACAGACTATCATCTACTAAAATGAGAAGAGTTCTTTAACTTTCAAACAAATCTACATTCTACTTTGTATTTCAGACGGTTTTTATGTGAATGTTTTTGAATCTTGCTGCAATTGTGTTATAACTTGGATATGCACTATAAGTTAACCTGCTACATATATTCTGACAGGGTAAGACCAGCCCTTAAGAATGATACAGAGGCCATGGGTCTTCAGTAATGGATTATGTATGCCATTGGTACTTATTTAAAAACAGTAAAAGCAGAGAAAAAGGAATCCTGCTTTTTGTACTGCTTCAAAACAGTAAAACTGGAAACAATTAGATGTTTTGTATTTTTTTTTTCTGGTTGATCTAAACCTATTCATTAACATTTTAGCTTTTGGAATCTTGTTGAGAAATTAATAATCGCCAGAGTGCATTTTAGGTGAATTGTACAATTTATTCTGCTGTAACGCGTGTACAACATAACTAAGAGTGCAGCTAAGACAGAAATTTCTTACTTTTATTTTGAAGGGTACAGCGTGAACATTGAGTAAAGGGTGATAAAGTTATAGCCAGTTAAATTAAAGTAGCAGAAAATGGACAAAAATGCCATTTGAGTTGAATATGCTAGAAATTAGTTAACTGTTTTAAACAGAAGGTAAAACGAGGGTGTATTGCAGGGGTCCTCAATCACAATCCTTGAGGGCGGCAGTCGCTGCAGGTTTTTGTTCTAACCCGGTTGCTTAATTAGAAAGCAATTCTTGCTAATAATTTAATGTCATGGCTTATTAGTGTTTTAACTCTGCTCTATCAGGCAATTCTCATATCCTAGATTTTCTTCCCCTTTCTAAGGATATCATCCAAATGATTTGAAGGCTAAAATGGATGAGAAATTCAGTCCTTCACATTTTTCTCTTCACTTTCCTTCCAAGTATTTAATTAAACCCAATAGTGCATGATAAATACACACAGGTGTAAATGGAAAACTGCTGGTCTCTTGTCTTTTGCATGTCATTGCTAATTAGGAGCAATTAAAAACCAAGACTACAATAAGCAAAAAGGGTTCAAAAATCTTAACGAGCGAGACAACTAAAGTGAACCTGAAGTGTTACTTGAGTAATAAATGCTTCTTATTAAGCAGCTGGGTTGGAGCAAAAACCTGCTGCCCTCCAGGACCGTGATTGAGGACCACTGGTGCATTGCAATAGTTGAAAAAGGCTACCTGGGGCTGTGGAAACAGATGGTGAAACCATGTTACTATAGTCTCTCAGTCATGCAGATTTACTTTATACATATGTTACTCATATGTGCATAACAGACAAAATATGCAGCACAGCTCTGCTTTTGTCATGGCTGGACTACCATAATTTCCTGCTGGCAGGAGCACCCACATGTGTCACCAAGTCACTGTAGATAATTCAAAACACAGCGGCAAGTCCGGTGTTCCGTCAACCAAGATGGGCTTATGTCACTCCTCTCTTCAGATCCTTATACTGGCTTCTTGTAGCGGCAAGAAATATGTTCAAATCTTATCTTTGATACTTGCCTACAGAGTGGTACTATATATATGGAGACACGTGCAATGTCCCATGTTCCTTTTCAATCATTCACAGCTGCTGATACCACCTCTGAGGTATAAAATCTCAGTCCAGACTTTCTTCGTGTGTAGCTCCTGGCTGGTGAATGAGCTGCCCACCCCCATTTAAAAACTCAGACTCTCCAAAGTTTTTCAAGAAGCATTTGAAAACTCTCGTTTGGTTAATTTCTACCAAACTGGGTGTTAGGTTTTGTAAATATGTGACTTGTAACTCACTTGTATTTTACTGTCCTCTTCGCTTGTAATGATCAATTTTGTAACCTTGTCCTATTACACTTGTCCCCCGACCTACACAGGGGCCTGGACTTTCTCTGGTCCTGTTCAGCCTATATATATCGGACTTCCAATACAACTCGGAGTCCTGCCACGTGCAAAAGTTCACTGACAACACTGCTATCGCGGGCTGCATCAGGTGTGGGCAGGAGGAGGAGTATAAGAACCTAATCAAGGACTTTGTTAAATGGTGCGACTCAAACCACCTACACCTGAACACCAGCAAGACCAAAGAACTGGTGGTGGAAAACGTTAACACTATAAAAGATTATAGACTGTTGTACCTGCCACGCACTCTCCACCTTGCATTTTTTAGCTTGCATTGCGATTTTATCACTTTTTAATTACTATTTTTCATCAGTATGCTGCTGTTGGAGAATGTGAATTTCCCCTTGGGGAATAATTATCTATCTATGATACTTGATCATGTTGACGTCTTTTGCAAGTCACTTTGAATAATGCACCTGCTAGGCAAAGAAATGTAAATGAAACGAAAAGTATGCAATTTTCACCCCAACAGGGACACCCTCAGTGTGAACCTAAGCGAGACAGTTTACCCGACAGTGATCCAAATACACAAACAGGCAACCCACCATTATTCTCTAATTTGTAATACGTTAAAACTTGGACAGAAAAAACAGCTCGTTAAGCATGGGTCTGGAATCGCAGATACAAAGTCGTCTCTCTACCTGCCAAGGGCGTTTTAATGCAAAATTTAAGGAAAATAGCGTCCAAATACTCGCCGATTTTTGAACTCGACCCAAACATTAGTCAAATGATGACGATGGCGTGAAAAGGTCCGACACAAATATTTTGCGCCCCCATTTCCCCCCCACCTCGCTGAGCACCTACCCGCAAGACATTCCGACGCCACCGCCTCCACGACGAGCACGACCCGTGGATCTCCGAGGTGCTGTTTCCATCATTCACTCATGGCGCCTACACGCCCCTTCTCCATTAACACTCTACCGTCCACTCGCACACAAGCATGAAACGCCCAAGGGGGTCCTCCTTCTTCTTTTTTCCTCACGCTAAGCACGTCAATGAAGTCCACAGTTCGGCCCGTGCACTCGCGGGCCGCCTTCTCTCGACGCTCCCTGCTTTTATTTTCTCGCACTCCACTCCGCTGTCTTCTGGAACCTGAGCGGCTTCCTTCCCCCCCCTCCCTTTCCCTACCCGGCTGCACTCACTACCTGCTGCGGGAGCGTCGAACTCTCAACACAACAATCAACTCAGCGTCGGGTTGCTCTTCTATACGAACGGCTGGCCAAACTCCTCCAGCACGTCCACCATTCTTCCGCCACTATCCCGACAGCCTTTGCCGCGATCGATGACGTCACTCGAGTCATTAACCCGCCTAGAAATTCTGCAAAACGTGCGCGCGCAGTCGGGGATCCGTCTAGAAATTCTGCTAAACGTGCAAAACCTTGGCATTAAAAAAAGACTCGACAGATGTCCCTAAAAAAATCATTTATTGCCTTAACATTTTTTTTAAAAAATCGAAATAAAAAAGGGGTCAATACATTTTAACAATATCCACGGTTATGAATTCTACATCTAATCCATACATCAAGACTATTCAACGTCAGTTTTGGAGGGACACTGTGGCTGCAGGTTTTGTTCAAACCCCAGTTGCTTAACTAGAAATCAATCCTTGCCAACAACTAATCATACTTAATATAATGACTTGTTAGTGTTTTAATTAACTAAATGTCAGGTCATTCTTATATTGTAATTTTTTTTCCTTTTTAAGCATATCATCCAAATATTTTTAAGCCTAAAACAGATGAGTAATTTTCAGTTCTTCACTTTCTCTTCAGTTTTCTTCTAAGTCCATCCATCCTCTTCCGCTTATCCGAGATCGGGTCGCGGGGGCAGCAGCTTGAACAGAGATACCCAGACTTCCCTCTCCCCGGCCACTTCTTCTAGCTCTTCCGGGGGAATCCCGAGGCCTTCCCAGGCCAACCAGGAGACATAGTCCCTCCAGCGTGTCCTGGGTCTTCCTCAGGGCCTCCTCCCGGGTAGACGTGCACGGAACACCTCACCAGGGAGGTGTCCAGGAGGCATCCTAATGAGATGCCCGAGCCACGATGAGGAGGAGTAGCAGCTCTACTCTGAGCTCCTCCCCGATAACTGAGCTTCTCACCCTATCTTTAAGGGAAAGCCCAGATACCCTGCGGGGGAAACTCAATTCAGCCATTTGTATTTGCAATCTCGTTCTTTCGGTCACTACCCATAAGCTCATGACCATAGGTGAGGGTAGGAACATAGATCGACTGGCAAATTGAGAGCTTTGCGTTACCCCTCAGTGCCTTTTTCACCATGACAGACCGATGCAGACCCCGCATCACTGCGGACGCCAGACCAATCCACCTGTCGATCTCACGCTCCATTCTTCCCTCACCCGTGAACAAGACCCCAAGATACTTGAACTCCTCCACTTGGGGCAGGATCTCGCTCCAACCCTGAGATGGCACTCCACCCTTTTCCGGCTGAGGACCATGGTCTCGGATTTGGAGGTGCTGATTCCCATCCCAGCACCTTCACACTCAGCTGCAAACTGATCCACAGAGAGCTGAAGATCACAACCTGATGAAGCAAACAGGACAACATAAGTATTTTATTAAACCAAAAAGTGCATGATGAATACACACAGATACCAATGGGAGTGAGCTAGACGGAGAACTGCTTTTTTATTTGCATGTTATTGCTAATAAGGAGTTAAGCAAAATAACACCTTTTATTGGCTAACTAGAAAGATTACAGTAGATGTTACTAGTTAGTTCATACGGCGTACCCAAACAGTTTATTGACATCTTCAAGAACCTTTACCTGAACTCCCAATGCTGCGTGCGAACAGATGCGGGCGTTGCAGACTTCTTTAACATCGCAACAGGTGTTAGACAAGGATGCATTCTATCACCTTTCTTGTTTCTTTTAGTCATTGATTATGTTATGCAATGGATGGCATCAGGTTTGGCATCCCGTGGACACCATAGCGGCATCTAACAGACCTCGACTTTGCCGATGACATTGCTTTGCTGGTATCATCATAATATCTACAGGACATGACAACAAACTTATATATGGAGGCCGCAAAGGTGGGCCTGGTTATCAACAGGGACAAAACAAAAGTGATGGCAATCAACAACACAGTGGACAGTATGCAGATTCTGGTGGACCATCAACTTGGTGAGCAGGTGGAGAAGTTTACGTATCTTGGCAGTGTTTTTTCCAGGGACGGTGTTGTAGATGCGGACGTCGGTTACAGAATTAGGAAGGCGGTAGGAGCTTTTCAAAGGATGAGCACATTTTGGAAATCAAAGGCCATCACGTTGAACACTAAAGTTCGACTATACCAAGCTATCATTATCCCAATGACAATCTAAGCCAGTGAAACCTGGAAAGTTACAAATCAAATCACCAGGAAGCTAAACGTCTTCCATCATAAATGCCTACCGCAAATTCTGGGTATCACCTATCGTGATAACATCACAAATGCAGAAGTACAAAGAAGAAGGAGGATTGCTGCTTTAAGAAATATCATGAGAAATCATTGAATGCGGCTTACAGGCCATGTATTCCGATTGCCAGGAGACCGACATGCCAGCATTGCTATGAAATGGATACCACCAGGTGGAAAACGGAAGAGAGGTTGGCCTCGCTTGACTTGGCGTTGAACCCTTCAAGAAAATCTTGCGGAACTTGATTTCAGTCTTGCCAACGACAGAGACAACTGGAGGTCACTTGCTGCCCAATGTGCCATAGGGCGCAGAAGGATCCAAGTCTCAGTAAGAAAGATTACAATATGCTGGGTTTTGAAGCAACTCAGGTCCCTTCTTCAGGTAAGATGTAGTCAGCAAATAAAACAATGAATGCAGCTGTTTAAGACCAAAATAAGCCATTAAAGGTTTGTGCAAGACTACAGCATGAAGTTGAAAGAAAGCAACGCTGTTGCCAAAGTAAAACCTCCGACAAAAGACAAAACAAGAGAGAAACTCGCTTAGTCGCTGACAGACAAGGGGGGGGGGTGAGCAGGTCCACAAAACGAAACCGCCGACTCTGCTTTTCAATTTTTTTTCTGACGATTTCAATAGTTTCTAGGAGCCTGACTTACACAGCTGTCTTATATATAAATGTCTACGCGTGGAAGTGTGTGTATCTGTCTGTCCGGCCCAGAAGTGCGAGGCTACAGCATGAAACTCAAAGAGCCAGCAAGGTGGCCCCAAGTTAACGAGTCGGAAGAAGAAAGAAGTGCAAGGCTGCAGCATGAAGCTGAAATAAAGCGATGAAAGTGAAACTGCCAACGAAAGACAAACCAGAGAGAAACTCGCTAAGCCTTCTGATAGACAATGGGGCTGAGCACATCCGCAAAATGAAACCGCTGACTCTACATTTCAATTATATCTCTGACGATTTCAGTAGTTTCTAGGAGCCCAAGCTTTTCACAGTGCAGGTTTACACAGCTAGTCTTATATATAAATGTCTACGCGTGTGTGTCTGTCTATCCGGCCCGGAAGTGCGAGGCTACAGCAGGAAGCTCAAAAAGCCAGCAAGGCGGCCCCAAGATAACAAGTCGGAAGAAGAAAGAAGTGCAAGACTACAGCATGAAGCTGAAAGAAAGCAACGCTGTTGCCAAAGTAAAACGGCCGACGAAAGACAAAACGAGAGAGAAACTCGCTAAGCCTTCTGATAGACAATGGGGGGCGAGCACATCCGCTGAACGAAACCTCCGACTCTACATTTCAATTGTATTTCTGATGATTTCAGTAGTTTCTTTTACAGCATGGGGTTACACAGCTAGTAGATATACTGTATAATTTGTAAAAGGGTAGCTTCCTTATATACAGGGTCGTCCACTAAAAAGTTGCCCCCGTCCACTGAGTCGACTACATTACGTGATGAAGAGAATAATGATCAAATTTGGCACCTACATTTACAGAAGATGGCTGAAAATGATCTCCTTGTGCATCAATACATCTCTGTGTCCGTTTCAGCAGGTTCATGTACATTCTTTGCAACGTCATGGGATTGGGCCACTTTTGTGTGGTACAATTCATGATGTATGTCTCTAAAGGTGACTATGGTAATAAGGTTAGATGGCCTGGATGACATTAAAAACAAACAAACAAACAAAAAAACTCTAGTCAGCTTGAAAAAAAAAAACAAAACAAAATCTGCACGGTTTTAATGCCAATAGACCACTCAGCCACCACTAGGCATTCTGCCTAACATAAATGTGCTTAAGTCATTCCTCATGGTTTCCAGGCTTTGCCTGACAGGATTCGATCCAGTGAGGTCTCGTGGACAGCTGAGGCACCCACATTCATTCCCCCATCACAGGTGGCTGCGCCGCACCTCGGTCAGGTGTGTTAAAACGCCACCTCAGAAGAACCGGAAAAGAAAACAGAAAAGCAGAGACCAGTCTATTAGGAGTACAACTAAAATGTAACTACAAAAAAGGCAGATTAAGAAAATGGGTTCTTTAGCAGTTTTTATTTAAATGTTCCACAGTATTAGTCTGATGAATTTCTATTTTTAAAGTATTCCAGATTTTAGGTTCATAACAGCAAAAGGCCACCTCACCATTTTTTTAAAGCTTGGCTCTTGGAATGATAAGCAGACCACTATTAGGAGATATAAGGTTAGAACTTGGAGAATAGGATTTCCAAAATATAGGAAGAAGCGAGATTACTTAAAGCTTTATACACCATTAGTAGTATTTTAAAGTCAGTTCTAAATGACACAGGTAACCAATGTAACAATATTAAAACTGGTGAGATGTAACATTTTCTAGTTACGGCTAGAATGCAGCTGCATTCTACACTAATTGTAGCAGACTGATGTCTTTATTAGGTAGTCCTGTTAGGAGTACATTATGGAAATCTAGCTGACTAAAAACAAAGGTCTGGATTAATTTTTCAGCATCTTGTAATGTTATGAGAGGTCTAACTTTTGCAATGTTCCTTAAGTGAAAAAATTCACACCTAGTAATCTGGTTAGGGTTCAGTTTTAAAGTTTAGGTGAAAGTCCATGATTACCCTGAAGTTCCTTACTTTCACCTTGACTTTTAAACCTAAATGATCAAGTGTATTTCTAATTATTTCAGTGTCTGCTTAGAATTCCAAGAGCTAAACTTAAAAGAAGTGGTGAGGCGGCCTTCTGCTGTTATGCACCTAAAATAAGGAATAGCTAACCGATAGAAATTTGCCAGGCTGATACAGTGAAGCACTTTAAAAAAGTTATAAAAACACATTACTTTAACATGGCTTTCTCATAACTTCATCTTAGTTTAATCCTGATGCTCTGTATAATCAATTAATTATCATTACTATTCATGGTGGCTCCAAAATCCGTACTAAACCCTACTTTCTTTTCTGTTCTTTTTCTGGTTTTCTGTGGTGTTGATCTGCACCACCTCCACCTGATCAAAGCACCGTGATGTCCCTACATTGATGGATTAAAGGCCAGAAGTCCACATGACCGCCATCATCAAGTCCTTCCATGAGAACCCTAAATACAATGAGGACTGATCATTTATGTTAGCTAGAATGCCTAGAGGTGACTGGGTGGTCTCATGGCCTGGAACCCCTGCAGATTTTATTTTTTCTCCAGCCATCTGCAGTTTTGGGCATCGGACCATACTTTTATTCTATGTTAATGAGTTTTGTCTTATTTTAATTCTTATTTATTTAATCTTTTTTCTCTTTCTTCATCATGTAAAGCACTTTGAGCTACATCAGTTGTATGAAAATGTGCTATATAAATAAATGTTGTTGTTGTTCTAATACCCTCACTATTTCCATATTTGCCGATCACTAAGATTTCTGTTTTTTCCTCATTTAGTTTGGGAAAGTTACTACTCATCCATTTGGAAATACTGATAAGACATTGGATCAGAGAGCCAAGAGCATCAGGGTATTCAAACACTATTGATAAATAAAGCAGTGTGTCATCTACATAGCTGTGATAGCTTACCTTGTATTTTGAGATAATCAGACCAAATGGAAGCATGTAGATTGAAAAAAATAACAGTAGGTCCTTGTGGTTCACCATATACGATATCATGGATTTCCATAGTACAATTACCATAACTAACAAATACATCATTCAGTCTCAAACATGAATTCCTACTCCTCCTTTGAAATGGGTGGATGCTTCATAAATCTGTCCAACTCTGTCCAACTTTGGGGCAAGTCAGATTCTTATCCTAGTCAGCATTTTAGTGAAATACCTTAGAGTAATTCTGCGATGCTTGATAAATATAGGCACAAGAACATGGGAGGAAAAATATGAAGGAAGAGTTTGATGAGAGGAAAGATTGGGAGAGTTCTTAAAAATAAGGGGGGCATTTCTATGTGAATTACCTTCCTATGGAAATGGGATTCCATATCACTGACATTTACCACACCCCCAAATATTCAAAATAAACAGCATAATAAAGAGCCACTTGTCATTGCTCCGCCCACTCATCTCAAAGCCTATGTACAATTGGCTAGGGGGTGGTGTGGTGACAGTGGCACTCTTGCCCCACCCCTGCCTGTACTCATCCTGTTTATTTTTCTGACTTTATATGCAAGAGTCAGAGCTAAATCTCGGGCTGGTATGGCCTTGGAGAGTTGTTTGAAGTCGTCGGTTCAGCTTCACAAGATTAGAGTCGAAACTTTATATTATTTACACTGTATATATCAATATAACAATTACTATTTGTAATGATAACTCTTAAAGCATCAATCCACAGGCAGAGATTCAGTGGCAAATGGAGCAGAAAACCAGAGTTTATAGGTAGTGTCTGTTATTTACTGTAAATTTTTACCTTTGCTTTTTCTAAAATTCTTTGACTTCTAAATAAAACTGTAGTTAAATTTAATGATAAACAATACTTTGCTGTTACATTTTAAGATGAAACTGTTCATATCAGAACTCTGAACACTGCCTTTATATGTTTAGAGTGCTGTTTCTTTCTATCGGAGGTTTGTATGCCATAAGTTCCTTAAACCCTAATATATTATTAAAGAATACATTCAGTGAGATCGTTCATTAGAAATGATTATTTAAAACCTGTTTTGCATTACTAAAAGGTACCCATCATTTGTTAATTTCTTCCATGTAGTGCAAAAACATGCCCTTTTTTTGCAGATAGTGTACAGATTTTTTCATCAGAATAAGTTAAAATATTTTGAGTACAACTCTAGCCAGAGCCTGTTCACTAATTAGCTTTGCCAGCATAATTTAATTTTAAAGTTTTAATGGCTCCTTATTAGCAGTAAGATGTAAATGAGAAAGCAGCCAGCTGGTTAGATAGATAGATAGATAGATAGATAGATAGATAGATAGATAGATAGATAGATAGATAGATAGATAGATAGATAGATAGATAGATAGATCTAGACAAGAATGGGCCATTCAGCCCAGCAAAGCTCGCCAGTCCTATCCACTTATTTCTTCCAAAAAACCATCAAGTTGAGTTTTGAAAGTCTCTAAAGTCTTACTGTCTACCACACGGCTTGGTCTCTTATTCCAAGTGTCTGTTGTTCTTTGTGTAAAGAAAAACTTCCTAATGTTTGTGTGAAATTTACCCTTAACAAGTTTCCAACTGTGTCCCCATGTTCTTGATGAACTCATGTTAAAGTCACCGTCTGGATCCACTGCACTAATTCCCTTCATTAATTTTAAACACTTCACTCAGGTCTTCTCTTAATCTTCTTTTGTTTAAACTGTAAAGGCTCAGCTCTTTTAATCTTTCCTCATAACTCATCCCCTGTAGCCCTGGAATCATCCTAGTTGCTCTTCTCTGGACCTTTTCTAGCGCTGTTATGTCCTTTTTGTAGCCTGGAGACCAAAACTGCACACAGTACTCTAGATGAGGCCTCACCAGTGTGTTATAAAGCTTCAGCAGAGCCTCCTGTGACTTGTACTCCACACATCAGGGCGCTATATAACCTGACATTCTGTTCGCCTTCGTAATATAGATAGATAGATACTGCCATGGCGTAGCTTAGAGGTAACACAACCTCTAACATTCTGATGGCACCAGTTTATTATCAGACAGACATACGTGCATCACTCTTGGTGTTTTTTGCTTCTTTTCTGTGCACCGTAACCTATTAATCATAACACAAAATTTTAGAGGGAGCGTGAAAAGCTGCCATCGTTTGTTGTTTCTGTTGTTTAATAGCCAATACAGGATTTCTGCTGATGCTACTGTGCACAAGCTGTGTGTCATGCACAAAATAACGTGAAAAGTTACATTCAGATTATGTGTATAAGGTGTATATGAAACTGAAATACATTTCATGCTTAGATTTGGGTCCCATCCCCAAGATCTCATTATGTATATTCTAAACTCGTGAAAATATCCGAAATCATTCTGGTGCCAGGCATTTAGAATTAGGGATGCTCATCCTGTACTAACATATAAAACTTAAAATGGCTTTGCATTGGACTACATAAGTACCCCTAAACACATCACCCTTAATTCAGGTCAGCCCACTGATCCACAGATTCTGGCCATGTTGTTATGCCCCTGATCTATCTATCTATTCTAGGAAATGCTTAAAGGACAGGAGAAGCCATCAAAACCCTAACCAAAAAGGGCTAAACACCTAAATATCATTAGATGTATTAAGTGACCTTGTAAATCAAGAAGACTGTTTGATTTGAAAATTTCAAATTACACATAAACATCAAAAGCATACTTCCAGAACTTCTCCTTCCACCACTTTCAAAACTTATAAGATACCATGGAAGACAAACAAAGAAGCGGAGAACCAAAGAGAAGTTGGGGAACTAACTGGGTCAACTCATTTACTGCTAAAATAATGGAACAAAACAGCAAACAGGCATAACAACTGCCTCTCAAGGCTCAATGGCTTCTCAGAATATTCAGCGCAGGTCAGTGTCTGGATCATGAGGAGCGTAGTTCTTCCAACTGAGATTCCATCTTCCTGGAGTCCTTGAATTTATACCATCACCACCGGAAGGGGTGTGGTTTAACTGAGTGGGGTTCTGACCGGCATGCCCTGCTTGGGCAGCTTCTCGGGGCTAAGTAGGAGAAAAGAGATGATATGGTTAGCATCAGAGCCCCGTCATGTCTTGGAGGGTAACTGCATACCTTATCAGAACCTGGCAAAAGTGTTCGTCGGGCACTCATGTGTAACAACGCTTATTTATGCCATTGAAACCCATTGAAGATCAACTTGATTAACACAGGTTAATTTATTCAAAACAAGCAGTTAACATAAAAACTAATGATGAAAGTAAGAATTACTGAAAAACAGGCTCAAAACAAAATATAAAGGTAGAGTTCACTCAGTACCAGAACGTATGGGTGACAGTCTTCAGCTCTCTGTAGATAGATAGATAGATAGATAGATAGATAGATAGATAGATAGATAGATAGATAGATAGATAGATAGATAGGAAAACATTATGATAGATAGATAGATAGATAGATAGATAGATAGATAGATAGATAGATAGATAGATAGATAGATAGATAGATAGATAGATAGATAGATAGATAGATAGATACTTTATTAATACCAAGGGGAAATTCACAAAACAGCGCCCAGACTTTGGAATGACTTCAGGAAATTAATGAGATCATCAGACTCAGTTCATTCTTAACTTAAAACTCATTTGTTTAGCAAGGCAGAGAAAAGCCAAGCAAAATGACTCCTTTTATTGGCTAACTAAAAAGATTACAATATGCAAGCTTTCAAGGCAACTCAGACCCCTTCTTCAGGCGAGATGTAATCACTTACCCTGACATTTTAGCTGGTCCCTTTCAGGTAGAAACAAGAAATTTGACAAACGTGAGGAGACCATTCAGTCCATTTGTCGCTTGTTTGTTTAGCTAACAGCTAAGCTGTTCTGATATCTCATCCAGACACATCTTAAACATTCTCAAGATTTCTGCTTCAACTCCATGTCTCGGTAGTTTGTTCCAGAGTCCCACAACTCTTTGTATAAAGAAGTGCTTCCTGGGTTCAGTCCCAAATGCACTTCCCGTTAATTTCCACTGTTGTGATTCACCATTAAGTTTAAAGAATATAGCTGGGCCTACTTTATAAAAACCTTTGAGAATCTCGAAGACTTGGATTAGCTCCCTACATAGTCTGCTCTTCTCGAGACTAAACAGGTTTATTCTTGTGGGTCCGGACACAATTCTTAAATGAGAATACACATCAGCGAACAGCCCATTAAAGGTGTGTCGTGAATAGCAGTGAAATCTTGTGCTATTATATGCCTGGCTTCAAAAGTGGTTTATTTCTCAGAGTCTTTCAGAGTTGACCCTCTTGGTCCAGGTGTGCAATGGAAAAACCCTACAACTGCCATTTTTAGTTTTTGGAGTTACTAGGTCTTTCCTGATGTTACAAGGTAATGGTGATGCCAAATATGTCTTCATTCCGGTCGTAGCATGATGGAAGAAACTAGTATGTATACTCTATTTTATATACTGCAAGACAAAAACAACTCCACTGACCAATGAAAACATCGGATTACAATCACCTGATTTAAGTGCTGCGACTGCATGATTTCAATGGCAGGTGTTGTTGATTCACGATAAAAAAACAATACTGTGTATGTGAAGCTCAGGAAAAACTGAAATCTAGAGATCGTTAATTATAGGTTGTGATATAATTTTCTCAATTTGCCGAAAACTTGAAAGATGTGACATATTTGGTTTTTCCATAGTTGGTGAGGGTTGTGTTTGTATCACAGATTAGCTGTGCTACCTGTTGTGGCGGACGGCTAGGGATCCTGCCCAGCTGGGACACCTAGAAGGACAGTGAAAGGGACAATACCTCTCCTGGACCACGAGAAGGACAGCCACCCTGGCCATGGGATCAACCCTGTTGGGGCCCGTGACCACTGCCAGGGTTGCCCGGAGGATTGTGGAGCCCTGGACTGCAGCACTTTTGCCACAACCGGAAGTGCTGCTGGAAGTAATTCCAGGCACACCCAGAGTGCTTCTGGGTGCTCATGCGGCACTTCCACCGCACCAGGAAGTGCCACCGGAAGATCAATCAATCAATCAATCAACATTTATTTATGTAGCACACATACAAAAAAATGTAGCTCAAAGTGCTTTACAAAATGAATAGAAAAATAGTAGACACAATAAAAAATAAACATAAGTCAACATTAATTAACATAGAATAAGAGTAAGGTCCGATGGCCAGGGTGGACAGAAAAAAAAAAAACTCCAAAGGCTGGAGAAAAAAATAAAATCTGCAGGGGTTCCAGACCAAGAGACCGCCCAGTCCCCTCTGGGTATTCTACCTAACATAAGTCAAACAGTCCTCTTTGGATTTAGGGTTTTCATGGAAGGACCTGATGATGATGGTCACGTAGACTTCTGGCTTTCAGTCCATCAATGTTGGTGCATCAGGATGCTTTGAGTAGGTGGTGGTGGCGCAGGCAAAAGAAACAGAAGAGAGAGTAGGGGTCAGTATGGATTTTAGAGCCACTGTGAATAGTTATTATGAAGAATTGAACATACAGAGTATCAGGATTAAGTTAAAGTGAAGTTATAAAAAGGCCATGTTAAAGTAATGTTAAAGTAAAGTTAAGATCATTACAAAGCACCTGGAGCACATCTGGGGTGTTATAAAAGGGGCTGCCTCACTCCTGGAGGAAGACGACAGAGCTTGTGAGAAGAGGCGTGAGGGCGACAGAGAAGAAGAAAGAGAAAGGAGAGGACTGTGTGCTGATTTGTGCAGTGTTTGGAACTGTGTACAGGAGGCAGCAATAAGCGTGTGTGTTTTGGGACATCTGGTGTCTGTCTGTCTGTGTTCGGGGCTGAATCTACACACCGTCTAAGTTTAGTTGAAATCTAAATAGTCAGCGCAGACCTCAATGGTAATGTTTGCATTTTAAAACATTAGAATGACCTAGACAAGAAAAGGCCATTCATACCCTAACTAAGCTTGCCATTTCTATCCACTTACTTCCATCAATATAACCTCAGGTCTAGTCTACTCTCTGGTATATCACATTTGTTAAAAAACAGCGGAATCTGAAAAAGCAGTTTTAATGTTTGTGATGCACCATCTGTTGGAATGACAAGTGAAAGGCATTTTATAACTGCCATTCACAAAAAGGAATTCAAAAATCAGGGTTAGTTTTAGTGATGCGCCATCTGATGGAATGACAGAGGCACAGCAACTGGATGGAAACACAGACAGACTCACAGGCACTTATTCTTCTACTTACAGTAGGTGTTCTTGTTTTCTTGTGGCATTTGTACATTCTGTATATTTATTCTGGTTAATTGTATCTTAATAATAATAATAATAATAATAATAATAATAATAATAATAATAATACATTTAATTTATATAGCGCCTTTCACATGCTCAAGGTGCTTCACAGAGTCTTAGAAAAAAAAATTCTTATTCTAATTCATTGCTTTGTCTTTCCTTTATTTGTCTTTATTTAGTGTTTTATGTGGATTTTATTTGTTTCCAATGCTGCATTTGCCTTGTTATTCATTTAAAAAAATTTTGAGGCTCTTTGAGCATCGGAAAGGCACTATATAAATAAAATGCCTACTTGTGGAGGCTCTGGATGCAATTTCTCTTTATTCAGTGTATTTCTGCTATTGGCCAGAAGAGGGCAGTAACACCTTTGCCATGGAGTGCTGTTGTCTTTTCTTGGTAAGACAAGGGTGTTGTACCGTGTTAGCATGTATGAAAAGTTGCAATGACACCTTTTATTGGCTAACTAAAAAGATTACAATATGCAAGCTTTCGAGGCAACTCAGGCCCCTACATCTTGCCTGAAGAAGGGGCCTGAGTTGCCTCGAAAGCTTGCATATTGTAATCTTTTTAGTTAGCCAATAAAAGGTGTCATTTTGCTTGGCTTTTCTCTACCTTGGTAAGACAGAACATCATCTGCATTCCTGAAGTGGCAACAAGTGTTGCTTTTGTAGAGACTGATACAAAAAATATATTTTCTGAAGTAAGTATAGATTTTTTTAGCTTGAAATGTATGTTTCTATTTGTTTTGTACCCTGCTTTAGAGTTGTTTCTGAATAAAGGAAAAGGAGAGGTGCATTTTTCCTGCTTTTGCTAGTGGTGTCACAGGGCCTGACCAGATGGAGGACGGGACATTTTAATGTTATTTCCTAAGTGAGCCACTGCCTAAAAGGATGGGTCTTGCCACAGAATTATTTTGAGTTGGCATCTCTTGCTTCCTAGACCTCACTTTGATTTGCCAGATTAAGGGGCTTTTTGTATTTTAAGATCATATAGGCATGGAGGAAACAAAGCTTTATTCAGTGAGCGAGAATTATTACATGAAATCAGCTCAAATTATAGTGTTTTTCATAGTAAGAAAATGACCATGGTCGTGGACACCAGGCATGGGCTTTCATTCTGGCTGGGATGGTTCAAGGCCCCTTACCCTACTGAAGGATGGGAGGAGACTAATCACATGGACAATTTGCTCCCCGATACAATAGGTGGCAGTCTTCCTGGGCTATGGTTGCCTGCGTGGATACCCACAGTACAGGCTGGGAATTGCAGTCCTGTTAGACAGCCCTGATCCTCAAATGAGTGTCTGCTTAGAATTCCAAGAGCAAAACTTAAAAGAAGTGGTGAGGCGGCCTTCTGCTATTATGCACCTAAACTCTGGAATAGCTTGCCAATACTTTAACATGGCCTTCTCATAACTTCACCTTCATTTAATCCTGATACTCTGTATATTCAAGTCATTATAATAACTATTCATGGTGGCTCTAAAATCCAAACTGACCCCTACTCTCTCTTCTGTTTCCTTTCCCGGTTTTCTGTGGTGTTGATCTGCGCCATCACCACCTAATCAAAGCACCGTGATGTCCTACATTGATGGATTAAAAGCCAGAAGTCTGCATGACCGTCATGAGAACCCTAAATACAAAGAGGACTGTTTCATTTATGTTAGGTAGAATGCCCAGAGGGGCCTGTGTGCTCTCGTGGCCTGGAACCCCTGCAGATTTTATTTTTTCTCTCCAGCCGTCTGGAGTTTTTTTTTTTCTGTCCTCCCTGGCCATCTGACCTTTTTCTTATTCTATGTTAATTAGTATTGTCTTATTCTAATTCTTATTTTGTCTTTTATTTCTCTTTTCTATATCATGTAAAGCACTTTGAGCTACATTATTTGTATGAAAATGTGCTATATTAATAAATGTTGTTGTTGTTGTTATTTACCATGGGTGGCACCAGGGGGAGCTGCAGGGAAAGGCCGTCCCCATTTTAAGGAGCTTCTGCCTGACCCGGAAACACTTCCGACTTGTAGTGCGGTAACACTGGAGATACTCCTGGTGTACAAAATTCCCTGCTTTATGCTGAACTTAGGCAAGATACGCCCCACAAGACTATTGTGCATGCACGCCGTTTTGTTCGTGAATTGTAACGTGCTCACAGTCTCTACCTGCTTGTTTGCATTTTTTCAAGTTATAGTGTGCGTTACTGATAAAGTAAGTTGTTTCTTTTTTGCAATGTTCAGTGTAGCTTAGTATCTTAGCTTATGTTGCAACTTATGTTGATGCTCAGTGCAAGTACAGTATACAAAAGCGCTATTATGGCTATGTTCGCTTTTTGCGAATGAACATATTGTTAAGTCTGTGCACTGTTGACCTTTGGGGAGAGATGCGCTGTACTTTACTTCGTTCCAGGACGTTGAAATGTGTTGATTCTTGCAGTATTAAAAGTAAAACGTTTGTTTTTTTTGTAAACGAATGCCGTCTTGGGTGTTACGCAGTACCTTTTATTCTGGTTAATAGTGCCACCTACTGGTTTGATTAAACAATACGTAAAGTTGAGTAATTGATGTATAACATTGCTCTTCCTGAATACTATGTAACTTTGAGATTTAATTAGTTAAGTTCATATATGCATTCGATTTGTATTTGTGCACTTATTGTATTCATTTATTTTTGTGTAGATACCACACATACACTTACATATACACATTGAGAAAGAAAAAATCATTATTAATTGTAATGATTATAAGTATTTAACTCACAATACCAAGGACTGTATTTTGTATTAATCATGCTGCAGAGAGCTATATGATTTGATCCTAATTTATGCAGACAAAGAGTTAAGCTTTGTGCACAGAATTAAGGGACTAACTTGCTTCTTTTCTAAACTGCTGACCTCTTGATAATAACAGAAGACCCTGTGATATTACGAAATCAGCTGTGACCGGTTTCTGAACCCTTGCTTAACCTGTTTTGAGCATATTGCTAAAGACTTGGGTATGTAGTGTAACAAAAGGCGCTATATAGGCGCCCGACCCGACACAGATAGACACGGAGGCACGTATAAAAAGCACAAAGACTTTATTAATTTTCTTCAGCTGTGGGACACGTCTTCCCCGTGCCACACAGCCCAAACACAGTCCCAAGGCACAACAAACACCACCAACAGTCCTTTCTCCTTGACCACCACACCTACTCGAGCTTAGTCCTCCTCCTCCTGACTCTGGCTCCTTGAGTGGTGGTGGCTGGCCTTTTTTATAACCCACCCGGAAGTGTTCCAGGTGCTGAAGATTCGTCCAGCCAGGCTGTTGAGTCCATGCAGCTCCCCCTAGCGTCCATCCGAGCCTCCAACCAGGCTGTGGAGGACTCCATCTTCCATGGAGCCCTGTGGGTGGTTGGGGAGTCACCGTCAGCCAGGGAGGCTGCCACCAAGCATCCCGGGGGAGGTACTGGACTGCCCATGGTGGCTCCCCCGGAACATAAGCAGCAGGGTCGTCTCTGCCGGGCATTGAACCCGGCTGTCCTTCACAGTAGTTAATTCCTCCCAACTGTTGTGCAAAAACATTGCATACCTAAGCAAGATAAGGTATTGATCACTAAAGCTTGCTATGATAAGTTCTGCTTCAAACATGTAAACAGATCTAGTATAAAAGAAAGAAATTCCCTGTAATGTGAAGCTGATTGCACTAGCTGCTGCCGCTTCCTATTCACCAAGAATAAACAGCTTCTTTCAAGCTACAGGTCTCCTGTTATTCCTGACCCTCCTCATCCACAACATCTATTTAATCAATCAATAAATAAACATTTATTTATATAGCACATATTCATACAAAAAAAATGTAGCTCAAAGTGCTTTACAAAATGAATAGAAAAATAGAAGACACAATAAAAGATAAACATAAGTCAACATTAATTAACATTGAATAAGAGTAAGGTCCGATGGCCAGGGTGGACAGAAAAAACAAAAAAAAACTCCAAAGGCTGGAGAAAAAAATAAAATCTGTAGGGGTTCCAGACCAAGAGACCGCCCAGTCCCCTCTGGGCAATCTACCTAACATAAGTCAAACAGTCCTCTTTGTATTTAGGGTTCTCATGGAAGGACCTGATGATGATGGTCACGTAGACTTCTGGCTTTCAGTCCATCAATGTTGGTGCATCAGGATGCTTTGAGTAGGTGGTGGCGCAGGCCGCCACCACAAAGAAACCGGAAAAAGAAACAGAAGAGAGAGTTGGGGTCAGTATGGATTTTGGAGCCACTGTGAATAGTTATTATGAAGAATTAAACATACAGAGTATCAGTATTAAGTTAAAGTGAAGTTATAAAAAGGCCATGTTAAAGTAATGTGTTTTCAGCAGTGTTTTAAAGTGCTCTACTGTATCAGCCTGGTGAATTCCTATTGGCAGGCTATTCCAGATTTTAGGTGCATAGCAGCAGAAGGCCGCCCCCCGCCCGCCTCACCACTTCTTTTAAGTTTAGCTTTTGGAATTCTAAGGAGACACTCATTTGAGGATCTGAGGTTACGATTTGGAATATAACGTGTCAGGCATTCCGATATATAAGATGGAGCGAGATTATTTAAGGCTTTATAAACCATAAGCAGTATTTTAAAGTCAATCCTGAATGACACAGGTAACCAGTGTAGCGACATCAAAACTGGAGAAATGTGTTCGGATTTTCTTTTCCCAGTTAGGATTCTAGCAGCTGCATTCTGCACTCGTTGCAAGTGATTTATGTCTTTTTTGGGTAGTCCTGAGAGGAGTGCGTTACAGTAATCTAGTCTACTGAAAACAAAAGCGTGAATTAATTTCTCCGCATCTTTCAATGATATAAGAGGTCTAACTTTAGCTATGTTTCTTAAGTGAAAAAATGCTGTCCTAGTTAAGTACTTAAGTTAAGTTAAATTAAGTATTTAAGTACTTGAAGCAAGCTGGAAAAGGGCGTTATCTACTCTCTGGTGTAGCTGCGGTTCTTTCTAGCCGGAAAATTAGGCCAGCAAGTGTACAATCAGCACAGTAACGTACAACTGTCCCTCACACCTGGGTTGGATATAAAGGAAGTGGATCGACCTCATGCAGGTGAGTTAGAGTCGGGAGGGGAGCTGGACAACACTCACCTGGAGGAGTGGAAGAGAAGGAAGGAAGAATTGTGACTGGGTAATATCTCTGAAAAGCCTGTGAAGGTATTCACTAAAATAATTTATTATGTGAACCTGGGCTTTGTGTTGGTGTTGGAGTGTTTTTTGAGGGCTCAGTGGCGCCCTCTCCAGGTCACACGGTGAATTCACTCTTGTGTACACTTTGACCATTGAGATGATGACAAGAAATGAAGACATGCTAAGTGCACTGCAGGTCTTGAAGTCGTCCCAAGTATGCTGCTGCAGGGCAGGCCCTTCTGGCGGAGTGGTGGCTCTGAGGCTAGGGATCTGCACTGACAATTGGAAGGTTGCCAGTTCAAATCCTGTAAACGCCAAAAGGGACTCTGCTCTGTTCGGCCCTTAACCTACAATCGGTGAGTGCTTTGAGTAGTGAGAAAAGTGCTATATAAATGCGAAGAATTATTATTATTATTATTTTCTCTAAAAACCCCACTTGCAAAAAAATTGGCTCAGCATGGAAAAGGCTTAAAAAAATAAAGTAAAGATTGGACAATTTACTTTGATTTGGATTCAAATGAGAACAGTATAAAGATAAACTAGTTCATGCATCAATCAACTGCATTGGTTTTTGAAGATATATACTGTCAGAAGAATTGACAAAACAGCCACAGAAAGGTTTGGGTCAGACACCCGTAAATTATTTCCTGAATGCAAAAATGGAGTAAATGGTCAAACTAGATGTGCATAGAACAGAGTCCAGAATAGGACTGTGTCAGGGATGCCTGGGGCCATGACCTGGTCGGGACGCCATGAGGGACCGGATGTGGGTCTGTGCCCACCCTGGATCACGGGGGGGGGCGCCTTCCTGGTTGCTTTGGGGGCCACGGGTACAGGGCATGGAAGCTCCACCCTGTAGGGGCCCGTGGTCACCGTCAGGAGGTGCCCCAATGCCTTGGGGACCTGTTACCCCAGCACTTCCGACACACCGGGAAGAATTAGGACGCGCCCGGAGAGCTGCCGGGAGGACAGCCGGCACTTCCGCCACGCTGGGGCGTGGCCAGAAGAGGAATGCCGGGAACACCTGGTGCTCATCCGGGGTCTGTATAAAAGGGGCCGTCTCCCATCATTTGAGGCTGGAGTCGGGAGGTGGAAGGACGAAGCTCAGGAGAGCTGTGGAGGCGGCCCGAAGAAAAGGCATTGTGGCCAGGACTGTGATTGGGGTATTTGTGCACGTGACTGGGGTCTGAGTGACCAATGAACTGGGGTCTTTGTGACCAAATCATTTGTATATTGTAAAATAAACGTGTAGTGGTGTTTTAACAACATGTCCGCCTGTCTGTGTCCGGGCCAGGTTCACAACTGGCTTGCTGGCAAAAAAAGTTAGCAGTTTTAAGGCAGACCGGAGGAAGTGATGTCATCTCTGTGGCCAGAACCGGAAGTGATGCCGCTAATCCCCGTGACCCGAAGTGACAGCATCTCTGGGAGCCCGGAACCGGAAGTGACGTCAACAAGTTATCCAGTGGCCAGGCAGAATTTCCTGTAACTGGTCTGGAGAGGAGTGAGAGAAAGAGTTAGTGCACTCTGCCACCCCCTGGTTTGGCATGGAATTATTCAGGCCCTTCAGCTTCCACCCATGCACACATGTGTTCCTTCCCAAAAAACGTGAGACAAAGGAGTTTGTAGCAATTGTAACCGCTACGCTTCATTAAGTTTATAGTAAAAATGTAGCTAATGATTGCATGTTCGGTGAGCTCAGCCCAGACACAAGTGCACACCGAATCTTCCAAAACACACGATGTTTAATCAGAAAGTCCAGTACACAACACAGTGCTAATGCACCAAACACCTTTTGAGTCCGTTTCTGGATTTCTCCTGCCGCCTTTCCATCTCTACTCCCAAGCGTCACCTTCTTCCTCCCGACTGCAGCTCGTCTACTTGAGGGTGGCAGCCTCTTTTATAATCACCCAGATGTGCTCCAGGTGCTCTCTGACAACCTTCCGGCGGCACTTCCTGGTGTGGCAGAAGTCCTGCATGAACACCCGAAAGTACTCTAGGTGTCCAGGTGTGGTGGAAGTGCTGACATCCAGGGCTCCACAATCCTGTCTTGTGCTTCTTTTCCAACGTTAAGGTCAGGTGGAAGTCCTTCAGGGTATAAAGATGTCCTGCAGCACCCCCTGGTGGCACCTAAGATCCCTGACGGGGCTATTCCATGGGACTACAATTTCCAGTCTGCCCTGCAGGTGTCCATATAGGAGTACCACCATTTGGATGCTGCCATCGTTTGCAGGAAGGGGAAGGTGTAACACTCTGGAGCAGCCATCTTCTCTCCTTCCAAGGAGGTCTTCAGTCCTGGCAAAGAATTGACACCCATCCTAGTTGGGACACCAGACTATTGTACCCTCCCACCCTAACAAAGAACCTGCCTTCATCCTGGTTGGGACACCAGTCTATCCAACATAGCACTCACAACCCATTTAGTCTCGAGCAGCGGACACTGCTTAGGGATCAAATCCAGGCCTTCAGAATCCTCAAAGGCATCTATAAAGCTGATCCAAGAGAATTCTATCGACTAAACCGTGAACTGCGTACTCAAGGGCATCACTGGAAATTAAGAAGTGCATTTAAAACAGAAGCCAGGAAGCACTTCTTAACACAAAGCATTGTGGGACTCTGGAACAAACTACCGAGCCATGGAGTTGAAGCAGAAACCTCACTAGTCTTTAATAAGAATCAGGAGAAGACACTGGGACAGCTTAGCTGGTAGCTGAACAAATGAGAAACAAATGGACTGAATGGTCTCCCCTCGTTTGTCAGATTTCTTCTCTGTGTTCTTAGGATGAGCCAAGGCTCACATCAGATTGCATCAGAGAATTACCCAGCAGTTTGAGAACAACGGTCCCCCAAAGACAAAGCGGTAGGATTTTTGATATTTCACCCTCTGCAGTGCACAATGTAATTAAAAGAATTAAAGAATCCGGTCAAATCTCGGTGATTAAAGCACAAGGCAGAAAACCACTTTGAATGAGAGTGACCTCCAAAATGTCATACGTCACTGTCTTTAAAACTGTCAGGCATCTAGATAGATAGATAGATACTTTATTAATCCCTAGGGGAAATTTACATAATCCAGCAGCAGTATACTGATACAAAGAAACAATATTAAATTAAATAGTAATAAAAATTAAAAAATGAAAAAATTGAAAAAAAATAAAAATAAAATTAATGTTAGCATTTACTCCCCCTGGTGGAATTGAAGAGTGGCATAGTGTGGGGGAGAAACGATCTCCTCAGTCTGTCAGTGGAGCAGGACAGTGACAAAAGTCTGTCACTGAAGCTACTCCTCTGTCTGGAGATGATCCTGTTAAGTGGATGCAGTGGATTCTTCATGATTGACAGGAGTTTGCTTAGTGCCCGTCGCTCTGCCACAGATGTTAAACTGTCCAACTTTACTCCTACAATTGAGCCTGCCTTCTTAACAAGTTTGTCCAGGCGTGAGGCATCTTTCATCTTTATGCTGCCTCCCCAGCACACCACCGCGTAGAAGAGGGCACTCGCCACAACCGTCTGGTAGAACATCTGCAGCATCTTACTGCAGATGTTGAAGGATGCCAACCTTCTCAGAAAGTATAGTCTGCTCTGACCTTTCTTACATAGAGCATCAGTATTGGCAGTCCAGTCCAATTTGTCATCCAGCTGCACTCCCAGATATTTATAGGTCTGCACCCTCTGCACACAGTCACCTCTGATGATCACAGGGTCCATGAGGGGCCTGGGCCTCCTAAAATCCACCACCAGCTCCTTGGTCTTGCTGGTGTTAAGGTGTAAGTGGTTTGAGTCGCACCATTTAACAAAGTCTTTGATTAACTTTCTGTACTCCTCCTCCTGCCCACTCCTGATGCAGCCCACAATAGCAGTGTCATCAGCAAACTTTTGCACGTGGCAGGACTCTGAGTCATATTGGAAGTCTGATGTATAGATTGAACAGGACCGAGAAAGTACAGTCCCTGCAGCGCCCTGTGTTGCTGACACAATGTCAGACCTGCAGTTCCCAAGACGCACATATTGAGGTCTGTCTGTAAGATAGTCCACAATCCATGCCACCAGGTGTGAGTCTACTCCCATCTCAGTCAGCTTGTCCCTAAGGAGCAGAGGTTGGATGGTGTTGAAGGCACTAGAGAAGTCCAGAAACATAATTCTTACAGCACCACTGCCTCTGTCCAGGTGGGAGAGGGATCGGTGTAGCATATAGATGATGGCATCCTCCGCTCCCACCTTCTCCTGGTATGCGACCTGCAGAGGGTCGAGGGCGTGGCGGACCTGTGGCCTCAGGTGGTGAAGCAGCAGCCGCTCCATGGTCTTCATCAGATGTGACATCAGAGCAACAGGCCAGAAGTCATTCAGCTCACTAGGACGTGATACCTTTGGGACAGGAGTGATACAAGATGTTTTCCAAAGCCTTGGGACTCTCCCCTGTTCCAGGCTCAGGTTGAAGATGCGCTGTAGAGGACTCCCCAGTTCCAACGCACAGGCCTTCAGCAGTCGTGGCGATACACCATCTGGACCCGCTGCTTTGCTGGCACGAAGTCTTTTCAGCTCTCTGCTCACATGGGCTGCTGTAATTGTGGGTGGGGATGTCTCACCTATGCTGGTATCAGCAGAAGGATGGTTGGAGGATGCAGTACTCCGAGGTGAGAGTGGGTTACTGTGATCAAACCTATTAAAGAAGTTGTTCATTTGGTTTGCTCTCTCCACGTCTGTCTCAATGGCGGCACCCCGCTTCGAGCTGCAGCCAGTGATAATCTTCATCCCATCCCACACTTCCTTCATGCTGTTGTTCTGCAACTTCTGCTCCAGCTTTCTCCTCTACTGCTCTTTCGCCACCCTGAGCTGGACTCGGAGTTCCTTCTGCCCGCGCTTGAGCTCATGCTGATCACCACCTTTAAAAGCCCTTCTGTAGTGGATATTGGGACATGGGCTCGGGAAGAAGAGGTTGGGAGCACCCAGCACATGGCAAACCATCCAGATTGAGATTTGAGTGCTGCCATGCAACAGGTGGCACCTCAGCACCACACTGAGGTTTTTTTTACAGTGGCTGGAGTGCCAATCCTGCCACCAACCCCCAAGTTTTCCCTGCAAGTTGGAGGACCTGCTTACAGGGCTGGATGCAGATTACCATCATACCCAGGACGAGGCAATTGCAGGTTAAGGGCCCAACCAAGTAGATTCACTTTTGGCATACAGTATATGGGATTTGAACCTGCAACCTGTTTGCGTGTTCTCCCCGTGTCTGTGTGGGTTTCTTCCAGGCACTCCAGGTTTCCTCCAACAGTCCAGAAACATGCAGATTAGGTGCATTGGCAATTCTAAATGGTCCCTTGTGTGTGCTTGGTGTGTGTGTGTGTGTGCCCTGCGGTGGGCTGGTGCCCTGCCTGGGGTTTGTTTCCTGCCTTGTGCCCTGTGTTGGCTGGGATTGGCTCCAGCAGACCCCTGTGACCCTGTAGTTAGGATAAGAATATTGGATAATGGATGGATGGATGGATGGAACTGGCAACCTTCCGATTGCTGGCAGAGATCCCAAGCCACTGAGCCACCATTCTGCCCATGGGCTTGGGGATACTTCAGTAAACTATTGCCAGTCAGCACCCTTACCATCACCACAGATGCAACTTAAGTTTTTGTATTAAATATTACATTCAGATTTGTATTTATGCTAAGGTTTTGTCTGCATTTTACTGTTCTATTTTTTCCATTATCTATAATAATGGGGTGGGCAGCGTTAGTCCTGGAGGGCCGCAGCAGCTGAAGGTTTTTCTTCCAACCCAACTGCTTAATTAGAAACCAATCCTTGCCAATCTCAGACTTTATTTAATTTTGTGGTTTGTTAGTCTGCAATGTTAGGTTTTAATATCATAGATTTATTTTCTTTCCAAGGATAACAACCAAATGATTTGAAGCCTAAAACGGATCATTTTCAGTCTGTCACATTTTCTTTAAGTGTTTTATTAAATCAAATAGTGCATGAACACACAGAGAAGTAAATCGAAACAAGTTAGATGGAGAACCTCTGCAGTTCGCATACCAGGAGAAGGTGGGAGCGGAGGATGCCATCATCTATATGCTACACCGATCCCTCTCCCACTTGGACAGAAGCAGTGGTGCTGTAAGAATTATGTTTCTGGACTTCTCTAGCACCTTCATTACCATCCAACCTCTGCTCCTTAGGGACAAGCTGACTGAGATGGGAGTAGATTCATACCTGGTGGCAAGGATCATGGACTATCTTACAGACAGACCTCAATATGTGCGTCTTGGGTACTGCAGGTCTGACATTGTGGTCAGTAACACAGGAGCGCTGCAGTGGACTGTACTTTCTCCGGTCCTGTTCAATCTATATACATCAGACTTCCAATATGACTCAGAGTCCTGCCACGTGCAAAAGTTCGCTGATGACACTGCTATTGTGGGCTGCATTAGGAGTGGGCAGAAGGAGAAGTATAGGAACCTAATCAAAGACTTTGTTAAATGGTGCGACTCAAACCACTTACACCTGAATACCAGCAAGACCAAGGAACTGGTGATGGATTTTAGGAGGACCAGGCCCCTCATGGACGCTGTGATCATCAGAGGTGACTGTGCAGAGGGTGCAGACCTATAAATATCTGGGAGTGCAGCTGGATGACAAATTGGACTGGACTGCCAATACTGATTTTCTGTACAAGAAAGGACAGAGCCGACTATACTTTCTTAGAAGGTTGGTGTCCTTCAACATCTGCAATAAGATGCTGCAGATGTTCTACCAGACGGTTGTGGCGAGTGCCCTCTTCAACGCAGTGGTGTGCTGGGGAGGCAGCATAAAGATGAAAGACGCCTCACATCTGGACAAACTGGTGAGGAAGGCAGGCTCTATTGTAGGCACGGAGCTGAACAGTTTGACATCCGTGGCAGAGCGACGGGCACTGAGCAGGCTCCTGTCAATCATGGAGAATCCACTGCATCCACTGAACAGTGTCATCTCCAGGCAGAGGAGCAGCTTCAGCGACAGACTGCTGTCACCGTCCTGCTCCACTGACAGACTGAGGAGATCGTTCCTCCCCAACACTATGCGACTCTTCAATTCCACCCAGGGGAGTAAATCCTAACATTGCTCAAATTTATTGTCTGCTTTTACATGCATTTTTATTACTCTTTAATTTAATATTTTTTTTTTGGTTTTTTTTTGTATCAGTATACTGCTGCTGGATTATGTAAATTTCCCCTTGGGATTAATAAAGTATCTATCTATCTATCTATCTATCTATCTATCTATCTATCTATCTATCTATCTATCTATCTATCTATCTATCTATCTAACCAGCTGGCTGCTTTCTCATTTACATCTTACTGCTAATAAGGAGCCATTAAAACAGTGAATGCAGCTGTTTAAGAGTGAAATAAGCAATTAAGGGTGGGAAGCTTAACAAACGAGACCACTAAAATGAAGCATCAACATGTCACTTGAGTAATAAGCACTTCATCAGCAATAATTGACTTCCCATTAAGAAACTGGGTTGGAGCAAAAAACCTGCAGCTACTGCTCAACTGGACCCAAATGGAGTTTGCCCACCTGCAGACAACTGATCTATATAATAAAATATTAAGGTTTTATCTGCCTATCATGCAATTACTCATGAACCACTGTGGTCAGAATCTTGAATTTGGTCTTAATTGAAAGCTTATGACGTGATACGTACTGATGAAGCAAACAAATGATCTAGTCTTTCTTACAGCAAACTGTTTGTGAGAGTGACATGACAGAAAGGAAAAGAACCAGAGCAACATCTGCTGAGCATGAAGCGTATTGCTGAGGCCACTCATAGTAAGAGGAACAAGAACCACAGCGCCACTTGCTGATTGTCAAGTACGGGATACAGAATGCACACGTGACAAAGACAGACAGATGTCTGTGCAAACTGATCTGTGCAACTGTCCTTACACCAGAGTGACCGTTAGGATCGCAAAATACGGTGCCACACATCGTAATGGCATGAAAAAGAACTCTGGGGGGGGCGACATCTTCTGAGTGTTAAGCCAAACACAGGAGGTGCATCAGTGAAGAAGAGTAAGAAACAATGAGAAGAAAGAACATGGAAGCACATTATTATATCTCAGCCAGTGTTCCTCCCTGGCTGGGGTTCAAAATCTTGTTTTATGTCTTTTCTTTGCTATGTTCCATGTGTTTTGTAGGTGGTCCCTCAAAATGTAGGGGGGACCAGCTTATCAGCAGCAGGAACTGCCCTCTGCCCTTTAAATCTGTAGGGCCTTCCACAGTTCCTGGTTGTTCATTTTGGATTTTGAGGCTCTACTATGCTTATTGTGAATTATTGGATATTTGATCTGTTTTTCTCTCTTGTTTTAGGACATTGTTTGTATTAGATTGTCTACTTGTTTTAGATGACTTTATTGTGTGCTGATGAGCTTCATTCTTGTTGAGGAGCATTTTTATGTGAATAAACCTTTCATTTTATAAAGATTCTACGTGGCTGTTTTTTAGTATCTAGCCGGGGTTTTTGATGGGATTTCCCCTTCTAGTGGGCATTCCATTTGGAAGTGCTTTTAGGATTTAAATGCTTTGGGAATCCCAGTCATAAAACTCATAGCAAAGCAAGTGATAAGCCAGAATATAGTGAAACTGAGCGAATGCAATGGCCCACTGATGTGACACAAAATGCAAGGACGACAAGGGAATGTATGCTGACAAACAACGGGATTGTCAAATGCTCACAAACACTGCTTTAACATCCTGACATTAATGTGTGTTTGAGGAGGGATCACTGTACTTTCAAAAGTGTCATCGGTGATATGCTTACTGTGGGCTGTAAATTTTTTTATGTCAGTCATTGTTCGACCCGCTATATCCTAACTACAGGGTCACGGGGGTCTGCTGGAGCCAATACCAGCCAACACAGGGTGCAAGGCAGGAAACAAACTCCGGGCAGGGTGCCAGCCCACCACAGGTCATTTTTTTTATAATGATAACAAAAGAATGTGTGGCCAAAATGCAAAATACTAAAATTAAAACTAAAGCCATTTTAACTTTGACAGAAACTGAAACAAGAAGCAATTTAGAACATGTTAGAGGTATCATTTACATTTATGGGAGCCCCCTATTGATTACCCCCCAGGACACGGCATATGTTATCACTTCCCTTTTACTACTGGAGCTCCACATGTTCCACTAGTATTAAATATTTTGATAAGAAAAATAGATGGTCAAACAAAAAAGATGAAACCATAGGGTTTTAATATCTTTTCTTAATGTATTTCTTAAAACGTTGCTTGTCAGGATGGAGGTTTAAGGTATTCCAAACAAGTCAGAGCCGCCATACGTTCCGTGAGATTGCAAATATATCTTTCATTTTTTTTCCCTTTAGTTGAAAATGTTAATTGGATTGCGCTGACAGCGAGCACAGGACGCCGCTTTCTAAAGCTCTTTTTCTCATCTCAGGCTCCAGTTTCCTGAGCAGAAATCACTTAAAGCATTCAAGTTGTTAATGAGATGCGCCATCATTTTCAAGATGAGATGTAAAGAAGGTCTGCAGTGCCCATCTCTTGATGCCCTTACCGGCTATAATATTGTAATCAGAATATAAGTTTAATATGTCACTGTGCTCTGTGTTAATATTTTAAATCTACTTTTCTTTCTCCTCACAAAGTCAGATTTAGCACACAAGAGTTCACCATATAAAAAACTGCTAGGCAAGCATTTTAAGACAAGACAAGTTAAGGACAACTGCAAACCGGGCACTATTTCTGTGTGTCGAACTCAGCATGACATTGTATCTTCTCTTTGCCTTGTTTGGAATGGCATGATTTACCTAAGTAAGGGCCTGCACATGAAGAAAGGGTATATACAGTAGAGCACTTTAAAACACTGCTGAAAACACATTACTTTAACATGGCCTTTTTATAACTTCACTTTAACTTAATCCTGATACTCTGTATGTTCAATTCTTCATAATAATTATTCACAGTGGCTCCAAAATCCATACTGACCCCAACTCTCTCTTCTGTTTCTTTTTCCGGTTTTTTGTGGTGGCGGCCTGCGCCACCACCACCTACTCAAAGCTTCATGATGCACCAACATTGATGGACTGAAAGCCAGAAGTCTACATGACCATCATCATCAGGTCCTTTCATGAAAACCCTAAATCCAAAGAGGACTGTTTGACCTATGTTAGGTAGATTGCCCAGAGGGGACTGGGCGGTCTCTTGGTCTGGAACCCCTACAGATTTTATTTTTTTCTCCAGCCTTCGGAGTTTTTTTTTGCTTTTTCTGTCCCCCCTGGCCATCGGACCTTACTCTTATTCTATGTTAATTAATGTTGACTTATGTTTATTTTTTATTGTGTCTTCTATTTTTCTATTCATTTTGTAAAGCACTTTGAGCTACATTTTTTTGTATGAATATGTGCTATATAAATAAATGTTGATTGATAGATTGATTGATAAAGCCTTGGCACATTGCCTGGCACACCTTCGAAGCCGATGGATGGATGGGAGATAACGTCATCCAATCCGGAAAATCCTTCCACTGCAGCTACGAAAATGGCAGACTGTATACATTGAGCTCCCACTTCGGTGAAGGTCTTGTCATGGCTTCCTCGCCTGTTACGCTGCGTAAACCGCCATTAAACAAAGCAAAGTTATTTCTCCTATGTGATTTCTTACTGCCATATCACTAAGGGAGAGGTATCGCCTTTTAATATTATATCTACCGTATTTACACGTGTACCACGCGCACATTTTTTCCTGAAAATTAGCATTAGAAAATCAGGTGCGCGTCATACATGAGGAAATGTAATTCTGTAATGTTTACTTCTTCTGCTTGGGCTCGCATGCTCTCTCTCTCACTCGCTTGCTCGCACACTCGCTCGATCACGCTCTCTCTCTCTCTAAACACTTCCTATACAATCACAATGCGCGTCGTACACGGGGCAAAACGATTTTCGCGATTTTCTTTGTAAAAATTAGGGTGTGCGTCTTACACGAAGGCGCGTGGTACACGAGTAAATACGGTATATAATTTCAGGTTATGTAACACGCCGCAATTACAAAAGAACTTATTTCAACCAGGGAGCTAGCGCCCCTTGCTGGATACAAATATTGCCATTTCTGTTGTATGAACATTCTTTTTCCCATTAGCGTTTTTCATGCTTAAAGTCAGTTTGCATTATTCTCGTGTTCAATTATCAAGCTCTTATTTTAATGTACTGAACAGATACTGTACTTATAGTCCATCTGATCGCCTTTTTCGTGTGTTTTTTTAATGTTGTGTGCACAGAGCTAAATATTCAATGGTGTATAGGCTGACCTCCTTGTAACTATTAGTCCGGACTTCTCCTATCCATATTGTGCTAAATGCTTTTTGTTCATTCAACATGCCACTAGCTGTGCTAACCATCTAAGATGGGCTGAAATCAAAGTAATCAATGTAGACCTCAGCGTGAGTTCTATGCGATTTTTTTAGAAATCATGGTCAAGTGACTCGTCACACTGTACCATAGTGTCGCCGGTTGTATATGGGCTGTGTGCATTGGGGACAGCTTAAAGGCTCTGGTGGAAGTAATTCTTCATTGAATCCACAAGATGGCACTGTTTACTAATGTCTCTTCTTTTTCTGCCTCTCCAGACTGAATGATTGGCAGCCCTACCACATCTGACGTCACTTCTGGTGTCCATCCCCCCTGGACCCGCCTCTTCCTGCCTGGCCTGTACTTAACCAGAAGTGTTTCCAACTTGCAGCAGTCACTTTGAGACTTGCATCTATGAAGGTGTCTTTTGGTCCTTATTCAATGTGTTTATTTTCAGTTATATGGGGTTTGCCTCCAGTTACCCCAAACCTTAATGCTTATCTGTGTTTTTCATTAACCATGTTCAAACTGCACAAAAACGTTCAGTCCGACTGACATACAGTGGAACCTCGGTTCACGACCATAATTCGTTCCAAAACTGGTCGTAAACCTATTTGGTCATGAACTGAAGCAATTTCCACCATAGGATTGTATGTAAATACAATTACTCAGTTCCAGACCGTACAAACTGTATTTAAATATATTTGTTTAAAGATTTTTATGCACAAAAAAATAATTAAACCATAGAATACACAGCGTAATAGTAAACTAAATGTAAAAACATTGAATAACACTGAGAAAACCTTGAACAACAGAGAAAACTAACACTGCAATAGTTTGCGCTATAGCGCTAGGAACCGCTCGCTAAAAACACTTTTTTTTAATTAGTTTTAATCACAGGGAAAAAAATGAACATTTGAAAAATCCGTAATTTAATAAGCCACCAAGAAAAGTAACTTTGCCACAATGCACGCTATGAACCGATCGCTGGAAACAGAACTGAAAACAAGTACAAGCCTTTTCTACCTTACGTGTCCAGCATTCCCTCTCTCTTTCGTGTGTGCGTGTGTCTCTCTTTCGCGAGCCTGGAGTGCCTGTGTGTGTCTCTCTCTAGCGTGGGCCCGTGTGTGCGCCTCTCTCTAGCGCACGCCTGTGTGTGTGTGTGTGTCTCTCTCGCGCGCCTGTGTGTGTGTGTCACGCTCTCTCGCTCGCTCGCTCGCTCGCTCGCTGCACAGGAAATGCACAGAGACAGACTGAACATGTACAAACCGAAAGGGAAACTGGCTTGTTTGTATACCGAGTGTGTGGTCGTGAACCGAAGCAAAAGTTTGGCGAACTTGTTGGTCATAAACCGATTTGTACGTGTACTGGGACGTTCGTGAACCGAGGTTCCACTGTACTGCAATGTGGGTGGCTCAGACTGGACGTGTACAATGGACAGTCACTGTGGCCGCTGAAGAATGAATTTTAGGAACTCTGGCGGCAACATGAGAAAATTGGGTTGTGAGACTGTTGCGACTATGAGACAGCAGACTGAAACCTCTGACATGACCGAAATTCTTTCCTGATTGTGCGACAGCCGAATCGTAAGATGCAATCGAGCATCACCACCCCTCTCACACTGCACATTAACTAATGGCCGATTGTAGGTGAAGGTTTGTGATCTGTGAGGTTTATTATAAACACATTATTTTATAGAACACTAGCTGTTCACCACGGCTCAGCCCGCATAGTAGTGAAACAGGACAGCGAGGAGGGCCCTGCCCAGCTCCCCACTCCTGACGTCACACTTCCCCTTCCCCTTGGCCCGCAGCCTCTATCTTGGATTAGTGCGAGTATATCGCCCCTTGCAAGTGAACTATGATACTTTGTCAATGAGAGAAGACGCAAAATCAAACGGAATGTTCAAGCAAATTGGAGAAAAAAAAATCTAAATCCGTTAACTAGTTCTCTCATTCGCTAATTAAACGAGGTAAGGTATACACCCATAGGCTGATGCGTGAATGAGGATGGCCCCGCCCCCCTGCCCCTCAGCCTGCTATGTATCTCTTGGATTCGTGCAAATAAATCGGTACCACAAGTGAACTCTGATACATAGCGCAATGAGAGAAGTCACAAAATCAACCACAATATTCAAGCAAATTATAGAAAAAAAAGTAGTTCTCTCATGAAAAGTGGACGGACAGACAGACAGAAAGATGTTGGATTTTATATATAGAGAGATTGTTTTTTTATTCCAAAGAATAGCCACACAAACTACCGTATATACTCGTGTGTAGGTCGGGTATTGAAACCCGAAAAACCGATCATAAAATCGGACCCTGACTGTAGAAGCCATAAGAACAGCAGAAGGTGTTATATGGGCAGAGTCCAAATATAACATGGACGGCTCTATTGGAAGTTGCCAATACCTGGCAAATATAATGAAGAGGATCCATCGCAAAGCCAGAAGCCGACCAAATGATGCTCCCTGCCTTGCCTGACCGATTCATATAGCTGACATCATCCCCTGCTGAAGACTGGTGGTACGTTCCATTGGCTTCTTTCTGGCCTGCATACGTATGTAGAAATTAATTATGCATTGTATTCTTTGGAGGGCGCACAGTGGTGCAGTGGTAGTGCTGCTTCCTCGCAGTTAGGGGACTCGGGTTCACTTCACAGTCTACATGTGCTTTGTGGACTTGGAAAAGGCGTTCGACCGTGTCCCTCTGGGAATCCTGTGGGCGTTGCTCCGGGAGTATGGGGTACCGGACCCCCTGATAAGAGCTGTTTGGTCTCTGTACAACCGGTGTCAGAGCCTGGTCTGCATTGCCAGTAGTAAGTCGAGCCCATTTCCAGTGAGAGTTGGACTCCGCCAGGGCTGCCCTTTGTCACCGATTCTGTTCATAACTTTTATGGACAGAATTTCTAGGCACAGCCAGGGTGTTGAAGGGGTCCGGTTTGGTGGACTCAGGATTGGGTCACTGCTTTTTGCAAATGATGTTGTCCTGTTTGCTTCATCAGGCCATGATCTTCAGCTCTCTCTGGAGTGGTTCGCAGCTGAGTGTGAAGCGGCTGGGATGAGAATCAGCACCTCCAAATCCGAGACCATGGTCCTCAGCCAGAAAAGGGTGGAGTGCCCTCTCAGGGTTGGGGGAGAGATCCTGCCCCAAGTGGAGGAGTTCAAGTATCTCGGGGTCTTGTTCACGAGTGAGGGAAGAATGGAGCGTGAGATCGACAGGCGGATCGGTGCGGCATCCGCAGTGATGCGGGCTCTACATCGGTCTGTCGTGGTGAAAAAAGAGCTGAGCCGTAAAGCAAAGCTCTCAATTTACCAATCGATCTACGCTCCTACCCTCACCTATGGTCATGAGCTATGGGTAGTGACCGAAAGAACGAGATCGCGAATACAAATGGCTGAAATGAGTTTCCTCCGCAGGGTGTCTGGACTTTCCCTTAAAGATAGGGTGAGAAGCTCAGTCATCCGGGAGGGGCTCAGAGTAGAGCCGCTGCTCCTCCGCATTGAGAGGAGTCAGATGAGGTGGCTCGGGCATCTGATCAGGATGCCTCCTGGACGCCTCCCTGGTGAGGTGTTCCAGGCACGTCCAACCGGGAGGAGGCCCCGGGAAAGACCCAGGACACGCTGGAGGGACTATGTCTCCCGGCTGGCCTGGGAACGCCTTGGGATTCTCCCAGAAGAGCTGGAAGAAGTGGCTGGGGAGAGGGAAGTCTGGGCCTCTCTGCTTAAGCTGCTGCCCCCGCGACCCGACCTCGGATAAGCGGAAGAGGATGGATGGATAATATGGAAGACATTGTTTTGATTTAAAAGAGATCTTTTTAAATAAAAATAATAGTAACATGGACGTAGACAGAGAGATTATTCAGTACAAAAAGTTAATTTGATTAGCTAATAGCTACTGTCGTATCTCCTTATATAATACATGTCCGTTTGTCTGTCCAGGATTTTAAATCAGCTTTAGCTCGCAAACCGTTTGACCTATTGACCTGAAATTTGGTACACATATACTACGTGACGTCTACTGTTCGCTTTCGGAGCAATGATTAACCCCCAAGGTCAAAGGTCAACCCAGGAAGGTCATTTCCCCTACCTCTTCATATCTTAAATCATTCTTTAGGCAGATCGAAGACTTAAGTGTCAGCTTAAGGAAAACTTAATAAGTAATTGCAACACAAACACTGACTTAATCGGTTTTAATGTGAAAAGATGCTGATGGAAGAAGAGAAGAAGCAGGCCGCTAGGGTGGAGAAAAGAAGAGCTACTCAGGAAGCAACAGGCACATCAACATCTGAGCAAACGAATTGTAAATGTACAGAAAAAGAGGATGAAAACTATGAATGCTCAAGTCAAGTGTATTGACTGCACGTTATTATCGGGCAGTGCACTGTTACTGTTCATGTACTGTAATATGTCTTGTGGTCGAGGGAAGAGAGTCGGAAAGCCAACAGCAGTCTGGGGTGCCAGCACGGTCCTCGCCGTTTATAAACGATGGTGTGAAAACAACAACAGAATCGCAGCTACGTTACAAAGTGGCCTCGACTGTCAGGCTTCTGCCGGCAACGTAATATCAGAGTAAGAGGGTTCTGTCTTCAGATATTCTCCCAGGCTAAAAGACGCCTCATTTCGGTTTGTTGTCCCTTTTAAAGGACTGGAAGGGTCAGAGTTATTTGCTCTCACCAGACATTATCTCCAGACGGCGGAGGAATAACACGACAAGGCTGTTTGCTGCAGTGCCCCCTCTCTCGGCCCGAGGTGGTGTTACACACCTGGGAAGATCTTGGATGGTGATCCTCAGATGCACATGGGTGACAGTGGGTATCATGATCTGACTCACCTGTTTTGTAAAAACTGGCAGAATTCCTTTACCCACATCACACAGCAGACTTTTTCAGATTCCCTACAATGAAAATTATCCATGGAATTAAAAAGCAACAGTCATCTTCTGTCCAAGACTTGCTGCACCCCATGACGTCTCTCCGGACTCAGCAGCAAACACAGATCAAGAACTCCATTGTACAATTTAGACTGGATGAGAGCATCAGAGTCTCATTTCACTTAAAGCTTACAAAAAATCTTTTCTTGAATTTCCATTGTCAGTGAGAAATGCAAACCATTGAGAGCAGATGAAGAAAACTGGAGTTCCAGGAGAGGTTTGAGGAGTTTATTGGGAACATTCATCTTGAAGCTTCTCTCAGATGCAATGGCGGACATTGCATTTCACAAATCACAGGATGGAAAAGTTTATTACAAAACAAAATGTAAAAATAGTTACATTACGAAACAGACATGTATTTTGCACATTAAAGCACTTGTTGGGTGTGGTTCTCCATTTTATCACTCTAATGAAGGCCAACGCCTGATGTAGACGTGCACATTTGCTAACAATGGTGTTTCAAAGGGGGTTTGAACAGCCATAGATTTTAAAGGAAAATTCCACCCAAAATGTTTACATTTTTCGTGTCACTTACCTCACGTAGTTTGTAGTGGTGGCCGAGAAAAATTTCGAATCTCTCATTTTCATAAAGGAAGGGGATAAAAAAAAGTTTCAGATAGAATGGGATCCAATGGAGACAAACGCTGGACAACAGCAAAAAATGCCAAAATGTCCATGAAAAACTCTCATGTTACGTTTGTTACATAATCCACACATCACGTCATCCAGTCGTATTTTCATAACGTGTAAAAGTGATGCATTTTTTTACCAAAATATTGTTAAATAAATAGTTCTGGTTAATGAAAGTAGTCCACAAACAGGAAGGATTGTGCTTTTGAACAGAGGACCCACCTCTCCCCTTCAATGATGGATTAAAGGCCAGAAGTCTACATGACCGTCATCATCAAATTCTTCCATGTGAACCCTGAACACCATGAGGACTGATTGAGGTCATTTATGTTAGGTAGAATGCCAAGAGAGGGCTGGGTGGTCTCGTGGCCTCGGACCCCCTGCAGATTTAATTTTTTTCTCCAGCGTCGTCTTCTGTTTTTTCTGTCCACCCTGGCCATCCGACCTTACTTTTATTCCATGTTAATTATTATTGCCTAATTTTAATTCTTATTTATTTTGTCTTTTGTTTTCTCTTTCTTCATCCTGTAAAACACTTTGAACTGCATTATTGGTATGAAAATGTGCTATAGAAATAAATGTTGTTGTTGTTCATTCATTGGTCAAGAGTCCTGTCTTCAATTCCAAAGCACGATCTCGTGTTTGTGGACTACTTTTATTTTCTGGAGGTTTTTATTTAACAGTATTTAAGAGGAAAAAATACATTGTGGGCATACAACTGGATGAGCTGACATAACACAATAAACAAAAGATTTTTTTTTCATGGCCGTTTTTGACATTGTTTGCTGTTCTCCTGTTCTATCAGAAAATGTATATGCTTTCTCCACAAAAGCATAAGATTAATAGTTGTTGTCAGCCACTACTATAAATTACATGGGGTTGCTACATCTCAGCCAAGATTCCTCCCCTGACTGGTGTTCACATTTCTCTTTAATCACTGTGTTGTTCATTTTTTAAGTTACTGTTGTGTGATGATTTGGTTGTCTTGTTGGGTCATTTGGTTCATTTGGATGGTACGCGGTTCTGTCTTGTGCTTAAATTTGAATGTGTTTGAGGTCAAGGACTCAATAACTGCCATTATTTGTTCCATTTTTTTGTAACGTCTATGACGCCATTTTAGGTCCATCAATTCAGTACCCATCATTCAGTCCATGTCCTGCATTTCTAGGGGTGTGGCCTCAGAGGTCATGACCTGGCTGTAATTGGCGCAATGGGATGAAAGATTGGGTTGAGGTTCACTTCCTTTTTCTAATCTGTGGATACTAAAAAACTTTGCTAATATTCTTCCCGTGAGTTTTTTGTTCAGTTTTGCCCACTTTCCGGGTACCTTTTCTCTACGAATTTTGTCCCACAATTTGCCTTTGGTTGCTTTTTTTGATTCCCTGGCTTCGACCCTTTTGCTGTCTTCATCTCCCATTGTTCATTGTGTGGATTGTTTATGTCTATGTATCTGCTGCTGTGTCCCTTGTGTTTTGTGGGTGGTGCACCAAGAGGCAGGGCAACCTGCCTAGCACCGTCAAGGAACTGACTGCCCTCAGACCCGTGAAGATGGAGGGAGACCCACGGCCTCTTGTAGTTTATTGCGAATGCGGTTGTGGTGTGGTGTGGTGTGTTTTGTTGGATTTGTGATTGTTCTTCTGCTATTGTGAATATCTGGACTTTTGCCACCTTTTGCTCTATTCTTTTGACTATTTTTTGGGTTTTATAATTTTGGACTTGTTAGCCTCTGGATTGTCGTGTTATCATAGGAAATTATTTGATCCTTGGGCTCCTCTGAGCTTATTTTTGTGCTACAGAGCATTTTTCTGAAAATAAATATTTTTTATTTTTAAAGATTCAACATTTGTGGAGTCAACAGAGACTCTGATCGGGGGTCTCAAGAGACTGAGCAAGGGGTTTCAGTGTCTGGGCTTGCAAGTGTCCTGATAAAAACCAAGATCCAGGCATTGACCTCTTGGGCACGGCTATCAGCAGTGTGTCTGTCTGTGAAGAGAGTGTCGACCTCATCGAGAGGTTTACTTAACTAAGGGGCGACATTCATGTCTCTGGTGATTCTTCCTATGAAGTCAGTAGACAGATTGGGAGAGCATGGGGTGGGGGGGTCATGAGGTTGCTGGAAAGGGATGTGTGGCGCTCCCGATATCTATGCAAAAGGATGAAGGTCCAAGTCTTTAGAGTCCTGGTGCTTCCTGTCTTGCTATATGGTTGTGAGACATGAACGATAACCAGTGACCTAAGACAGAGACTGGACTCCTTTGGTACTGTGACTCTCCTGAGAGTCCTTGGGTATTACTGGTTTGACTGGTTGTGTTAAATGAGCGGTTACTCATGGAGTCCCGAATGAGGCACATTGCTTGAATTTTGTGGGAGCGTCAGTTACGGTACTACGGCCATGTGATGGAATTCAGTGAGGGTGATCTAGCTTGTAGGATCCTCATTGTTGAGGACCTGAGTGGCCAGACCAAGTCAAAGGGGACACCCATGTAACACCTGGCTGCAGCAGATAGAGGGTCATATCTGGAGAGTGGGACTGGACCACATGTCTACCTGGAGGGTTGCCAACCGGGATCTCGAGCTGTTTCTTCATGTGGTGGGTGCACCAACAAGCTGTACCAGTGCATGCTCCCCAACATGACCTGAACTGACCGTTTGCCCTTTTCATAGCTAGCCAGGGTTGTGATGGTTACTACTATAGTGGGCATTGTTTGGGACTCTGTGTTTGGGAACTCTTTAAGTCAGTATTTCTCAACAACTGAGTCAAGAGGACAGGCTATGACAATCGCCAAGGAGGACCACCTTACCGGTGGATCATGCAGACCATTTCATGGGAAATAGTGGGTCACAACACCAAAAAGATTGCTTTAGGTCATTACGGAGGTAAGTAACATATTAAAAAATTCATTTTCGGCTGGACATTCCTTTAATATGTGTCCAAAGAAGTGGACAGTAATGGTGTCAGCCACCAGACATTTGGAGGATTGGACAACAATTTAATAAAAGAATTTAACTGTAATGAACAACTGATCACCTGAATATAAACTAAAGAATGAATGTATTTATAGGGAATGAAGAAGAGTTGAGAAGCCTTAGAAATCTGATATTTATTCCCCTCTTGTAGTGTGTTTTATTTATGAAATAATTAGTCCACAGTGCGCATATCTTAAAAAAGAAACTATTAATCGTGTCCTTCCCTCCAAATGCTTCATTCTTTCAAACAAATTTCTAATCACTGCTATTGCTAAGCCTTAAATTGCATCACTAGTGGCTTTTTAAATGCTGATCTTATATGTTTTATGTCTTTGCAACCCAAGTCAGAAGAAATGACACTATGACCTTTATGGTTCCCTGGCCAGCCATTGTTAGGAGTTAAAACACCAGCAGTTCAATGATGATTAAGCAGCAACGGTTCCACAGCACCCTTGCCTTGCTTGGTGAAGAACCAAGGATGGAGACCCACCTCCCGAGCTCCTCTGCCAAACGTCAACCACGTGACATCCTCTTACAATAAGTTTTGCTTAAAGATGTTTGTACATTTTTGCAGTCGATATCAGACCTCCTGGAGCAAGTGATCACAGACTACTATGGTGAGGGGAGCGCCCCCGAAAACAGCTTCTGTTTCCCTTTCCAAAAACCTTTCAGATCCAGAAAACACTTTTGTCTGCTCCATCGACAGTAGTCTCTGCTTTGCAGGATCAAGCCGGCAGTTTTGCTGTGTGGAGAAGCTGTGAGGTCATCTTCTCTACAACATTAGCTCTCAGGTCTCTTTTAGCTCTCAAGTCCTCCAAATGCCGTTGTAGCAATCATACCTCCAGTTCTTGCTGATCTGAAAACTTGAAGAGGTTTAGCTTCTCTCTCTCATGGTTGGAAATGTCTAACTTGCCCAGGATGAGGGGCTTTCGACCATCAGCGTCTCCTTCCTGCGACGAAAGGTTTTTCTCAGCAAAGACGATTGGAGTCACGGTGGCTGTAGATGAAGGTAGAGTCAGCTCGATTTCTTCAGGCTTGCAGGGTGCTCTGCTCTCCGCCCCAGGCAAATTGCGAATCAAGTTGATTGACTCACGCTGGTTGTTAAAAGTTTTCACCACAGGCACCTGGCGGGATCCTTTAGCTTGACGTCGATGGCGAGCCAACAGGAAGATGGAAAGGACGCAGCAGAAAACTGCCAGGACTGGAAGAAGTAAAATGGTCAAGTAGAATGGAGAGCCAAAGCCTGGAACAAGATGAAGAAGATGAGAAATACGTTAAATTAGCTTGAAAGAACATTCATAGCAGGCATTCAAGGTCTACCAAACATACGAAAGAGAAACTTCCTGGGTGAAAATTGTTTTATCACAGCCATTCCACATGCACTTCAGAAGAAGTCATCCACCTGAAGCTAAGCACGTTTAGGCCCGGCCAGTACTTGGATGGGATACCATCTAGGAAAAGCTTGGGCTGCTGCTGGAAGAGGTGTTGGTGAGGCCAGCAGGGGGCGCTTATACCCTCTGGTCTGAATGGGAATCCCAATGCCCCAATGAAGCGAACCGGACACTGTGCCATGAAAATAGTGCCGTCCTTCAGATGAGATGTAAAACTGAGGTTGTGACTCTCTGTGGTCGTAAAAGATCCTTGGGCACCCTTCATAAAGAGTAGGGGGCTAAATGGTTCACCACAGCCTAGTCATCCCATGTCTCTAATTGGCTATCTGTTTCTCTCACCACTTCACCACCTAACATCTAATGTGTGGTGAGTATACTGGCTCACAAATGGCTGCCGTTGCATCATCCAAGGTGGGTGCTGCACATTAGTGGTGGTTGACGTAGCTCCCTACTCACTGAAGCACTTTAAGCAGTGAGAAAAGTGCTATATAAATCTAAAGAATTATTATTATTATTATTATTATTATCATAGTGTTAGTTTCTCCCAATGGATGGCACAATAGAGTAGTGGTGGGTGCTGCTGCCTCATGTAGCCTGCATCCTACATGAAAATCTCACACGTGGCCATTGTTTGTGTGCTGCTTGCATGTTCTTTCAGTCACTACATGGACTTTCCTCCCGCATCTCTAAAGGTGGGTTTGTCAGATTGAGTGGCAAATCTAAACTGGTCAAGCATGAGTGAGTGTCGTTTTGTGCAAGAGTGGGCCCTGTGATGTTCAAAGCAAAGCGGGGCATTCAGAAAAACATACAGTGGATTCAGAAAGCATTCAGACCCCTTCACTTTCTGCACACTGCATTGTGTGGTAAATTTTATTTTACATGGAGAAATTGGCCGTTTTTTCCCTATCAATCTACACTCAATATCCCATTATGGCAAAATGAAAACGTACTTTCATGTAAGTTTGCAAATGTATTAAAAAAATCCCAAACTGAAATCTTTCATTTCTAGAAATATCCAGACCTTCCAATTTACACTCAGGTCCACCCTGTTTGTTTTACTTCTCCTTGAGATGTTTCTAGAAGTTGATTGGAGTCCACCAATGGCAAAGTGAACTGATTGGACTTCATTTAGAAAGACAATTGTGTACCTGTGTATAGATGTTCTCACAATTCTCACTGCATGGACAGGACAAAAACCAAGCCATAAAGTCCAAGGAACTCTCTATAGGCCCCCACAATTATACTGAGGTGAAGCAGAGATCAGGGCAAGGAGATAAAACCATTTGTAAAGCCTAGAGTGTTCCCAGGAGCACCGTGGGCCTCAATAATTGTGACAAAAAGGTTTGGAACCACCAGGACTCTTCCTAGAGTTGGCCATCCAGCCAAACTGAGTAACCAGGCAAGAAGGGCCAATAATCAAATGGTCGGTCTATCTCAGTTTCAGAAGGTCTCTGCTGAGATGGGAAAATTTGTCAGCTCAGATGGCTAACTCAGCAGCACTCCATCAGTCAAGTGTTTATGATAGAGTGGCCAAACAGAAGACACTCTTGACCACAAATTTACCAAACAGTATTTAAAGGACTCTGAGAACATGAGGAAAAAGTTTCTCTGGTTTGATGAGACAACAATTGAACACTTTGGTCAGAACAGCCATCACTACATCTGGCAAAGACCAGATACTGCCTTTCACTAACCCAATGCCATCCCTAAAGTGCAGAATGATGGTGGCCGCATCATGTTATGGGGTGCATCTCAGCAGTAGAGATAGAGAGACTTGGTTTTCTTCAAATTTTGTTAAATTAAATAGTGACAAAACTGAGGTTCTCCTCATTGGTGCAAAATCAACATTATCCAAAACTGATCATTTTTCCTTTGTTATTGATAATTCCTCTGCCTCCCCTTCCCCACTAGTTAAGAGTCTGGGTGTCATCCTTGACAGTACTTTATCTTTTCAGTCCCACATCAATAACATCTCCCGGTCTGCATATTTCCACCTGCGTTACATTAATCATATTCGCCTCTCCCTCCCTGACTCCCCACACCACTGCTATCCTCGCTTGTCTCGATTATTGCATTTCCCTTTTCTTTGGTATTTCTCACAAATCTCTTTATAAGCTTCAACTGGTCCAGAATTCAGCTGCCCACCCTCATCATTACTAGAACCCTCTCTATTCACCATATCACTCCCGTTTTGCTGCAGTTTCACTGGCTTCCAGTTAAGTTCAGAATTCAATTCAAAATTCTCCCACTAACTTTTAAGGCCATTCATAACCTTGCCCCTCCATATCTGTCCGACCTCTTCCATGTTGCCATTCCCTCCCGCACCCTCAGATCTTCTTCCTCCATCCACTTGACTGCCCCCTTCATCTGTCTTACCACATTCAGTTGCTCTGCTCCCCAGCTCTGGAACTCGCTACCATCTGAGCTTAGAAATATTGAATCATTTTCACTTTTCAAATCTAAACTTAAAACTCATTTGTTTAAATCTGCTTTTTCTCTTTGATTACAATTGCTCTGTCTGATTTTAATTTTTGTATTTAATTTTTGTTTATAATCTGTGTTTTGTCTATTGTTTGGTGTCCTTGAGTGTTTAGAAAGGCGCCTACAAATAAATAAAATGTATTATTATTATTATTATTATTATTATTATTATTATTAATTACTTGGGGATGGATGAGTGCAGCCAGATATTGAGATGTCCTTGAAGAACACCTGCTCCAGAGTACACACCACCTCAGACTGGGGTGGTGGTCCACCTTTCAGCACTACAATGACCCACAGCATACAGTTAAGACAATGCTGGAGTGATTTCTGGACAAGTTTCTGGGTGTCCTTCTGGGTGTCCTGACTTAAACCTCATAGAACATCAGTGGCGAGACCTGAAGATGGTAGTTCACAGACACTTCCCATCAAATCTACCAGCGATTGAGAGGATATGACAGGAAAAATGGGAGAAACTGCCCAAAGTCAGGTGTGTAAAGCTTGCAGAGAAGATTCAAAGTTGCAGTTACTGCTAAAGGTGCTTCTATAAAGTGCTGAGGTAAGGATCTGAATACTTAAATGAAGAAAAGACTTCAGTGTTCGGTTTGTAATTAATTTGTGGACCGTTCTGGGAACATGTTTTTACTTTGTCAATATGGATTATTGACTGCAGATTTATAAATTTGTCATTTTTGCCCATCTACAACACAATAAAGAAGGCAGAAAGTAAAGGGGCCCGAATACTTCTTGAATCCACTGTATCTTTATCATATCAGAACTGTAAAAGTGACTTTTTAGTCTCAATAATTGCATAAATGATTAAAAACTCAGCAGTTTATAAGTTGAATTTTCTTCTTTTTAGCATTAAAGCATATGGAATAAAAATACAAATTAAGTAATTCATGGATGGATGTTTCATTCTAAATATTTTGAAGTCATGTCATTTTTTATTTTTGCCTGGTGTCTCCTGACTTATGAGTAGAAGAAACCCCTAAAAATGATATATTGATTGACTCATTTTTATGTGTAGTTATCCATCCATTATCCAACCCGCTATATCCTAACTACAGGGTCACGGGGGTCCGCTGGAGCCAATCCCAGTCAACACAGGGTGCAAGGCAGGAAACAAACCCTGGGCAGGGCACCAGCCCACCGCAGGGCACACACACACACACACACCAGGGCCAATTTAGAATCTCCAATGCACCAAAGCTGTATGTCTTTGGACTTTGGGAGGAAATCAGAGCGCCCAGAGGAAACCCAAGCTAGCACGGGGAGAACAGGCAAACTCCACACAGGGAGGACCTGGGAAGTGAACTCGGTTCTCCTAACTGTGAGGCAACAGCACTACTCACTGCGCCACCGTGCCACCCGATGTGTAGTTATACAGGATGTCAAACCTTTTGGGGTCCCCTTCAAGTTTTGGTCCTCTAGATCCGAGAAACTCTAATTTCTAAACAATATTTGGACAGTAGAAAGCTACACCCCAATGATAAAGAATAGATCAATAGGTGTCTTCAGCAAAAACTGATCAGAAGGAGTTGAAGTTGTGTGTGCCACATGAGCCCACCCCAGGGGTCCACTTCCTTTAGGGCATATAAGGGGTCAAAGTTACTCCATCCATCCATCCATTATTCAACCCGCTATATCCTAACACAGGGTCATGGGGGTCTGCTGGAGCCAATCCCAGCCAGGACAGGGCGCAAGGCTGGAAACAAATCCAGGGCAGGGTGCCAGCCCACCACAGGGCACACACACACACACACACACACACCAAGCACTCACTAGGGACAATTTAGGATTGCCAATGCACCTAACCTTTTCATAAAACTCTGAAGAAATGGGGATCATTACTATAGGCATGTGGAGTGTTGTTTAATGCTATGTCGAGGTTTCTGGTCACATATATAATAATATTTTAAAAATCTGATTTTTTACTAGTGGTCCTAGTCCTCTAAGAGCCGCTCCTTAAAGTTTAAAAAACAATAAATGTCAAACATAAGCATGTGGGGAATCATTTTAGACTAATTCAAGGTCTGGGATTGTGAATATGATGTTATTTTTGATGTTTCATTCTTTGTTAGGGATCTAGACCTCTGTGGACCTCAAAAAGAGGGCAGCAATTGACAAATGTCTATTACCCAGTGTGACACCCCTTTTCTATATGTTCCAGGGAAGCCAGCATGGGCTGTGCAGTACCTCCCCTGGACCACTTGGTGGCAGCCCCCCTGGGTGACTGTGGTGCCTCAGATACCTGCAGGGCTCCATGGGAGATGGAGTTCTCCACAGCCCTGTTGGGATCCAGGGTGGCCACCAGGAGGCGTTGCATGGGTTCCTGGGCCCATCTGGGCCGTAGTTCAGCCACACCTGTAGGTACAATCGGAGGCAGGTGGTCAAGCATCTGAAGCACTTCCAGGAGAACTATAAAAGGGGCCACAAGCCACCACTCCAGGAGCCGGAGTCGGGAGGGAGAAGACAGAGCTTGCGAGAGAGGAGTGGCGGTGGCTGAAGAGAAGCACAAAGGAGTGAGCTTGTGGTTTGTGCATGGTATTGTGTGTACTTGATTAAGTAAAATAAATAGTGCGTGTTTGGACATCGTGAGCCTCAGCGTCTGTCTGTGTCTGGGCTGGTCTTTCACACCATACAACCTGTCTACAGACCTGCATTGTATTGAAAAAGTCATCAGCAACTTCAGAAGGCTTTGTTGGACAGTTATCTTATCCAACAATCTTGACAATACATTGTTTTCCTCTCTTGCTAAATGAATTTTAGCTTGAAGAGGTCTATTCATGTTTTACATTTAAGATGTCTCACTTAAATGTTTTCAATTGCTGCACCTGTCCTAGTGTCTACTGTATATAAGCACAGGGAACTCCATTTTCTATATTACATCTCGCCTGAAGAAGGGCCCTGAGTTGCCTCGAAAGCTTGCATATTGTAATCTTATAAGTTTGCCAATAAAAGGGGTCATTTTGCTTGACTTCTCACTATTACATTTGAGAAATTTTAGACTTAAAATGTTGAAATTGAAGCACACAGTTACAAAATTCAAATATGTGATATTCTTGCTTATTATGTACTTCTACACCTCTGCATTTCTTCACCTTGAATTAGTGCAGCTTATGCTAAATCAGACCATGAAAACATTAACTATAAGCAATGCATTGATCCAATCATAAAAACACAAGTAAATAAAAGTCAGCGGTCCTCGGTCACAGTCCTGGAGGGCCGCAGTGGCTGTAGGTTTTTGTTCTAACCCGGTTGCTTAATTAGAAAGCAATTCTTGCCAGTAATTTAATTTCATGGCTTGTTAGTGCTTTAACTCTGCCATGTCAAGTCATTCTCATATCCTCGATTTTTGCATGATCTATCTATCTATCTATCTATCTATCTATCTATCTATCTATCTATCTATCTATCTATCTATCTATCTATCTATCTATCTATCTATCTATCTATCTATCTATAACATAGTGCCTTTCACTATCTATCTATCTATCTATCTATCTATCTATCTATCTATCTATCTATCTATCTATCTATCTATCTATCTATCTATCTATCTATCTATCTATCTATCTATCTATCTATCTATCTATCTATCTATCTAGTTAGCTACTTCCAATGAGCTATGCCCTGCTACTGGAAGTACTCTTGGGTCTAAGATAAATAGAGATGCTTAACCTCATCTAGACAAGTTGAAGTCGGCTGTGGAGAACGGACAAAGCTTGCCTGCGAGGTGTAGAGGAGAGGAAAAGAGAGAGAAGAAGAAGAATTGTCACAACATGCATATTATCCCACAATGTCTCCATTCCCAGAGCGTTCTCTGCCATATTAAAACATCCCTGTGAAACAGAGAGTCACACACCTCTCTCTTTAGCTACTAGCCTGTATGGCCAGGATCATCTCTCAGCCCAACATGTAGCAAGGCTGGAAACCAAGGTCAAAAGCATAGACCTTACATGTAATCATATAATCAGATCTCCTTCTGCACTAAACCATAAGAAGAATAAGAGCTTTTAAAAACACAATAAAACCATCAATAAATATTCAAATAATTAAAAGGTGTCTTATTCCATTATCTACCTGGCTTGGGTAAGTGGGGTTCAGATTTGGCACTGTTGTCCAGTTGTTGCCTGTCATTCTTCATCTCTCACTGCTGGTGGTCCATCCCACGGCTGCTGCCATTTGTCATCTATCTATCTATCTATCTATCTATCTATCTATCTATCTATCTATCTATCTATCTATCTATCTATCTATCTATCTATCTATCTATAGGATGCATGAAATTGAAAGGTGGTCTTATCTGCAGGCTGATATAAAAGTGAAGTTAAGTGAGAGACCCACATAGTAACTGGAGAGGAGGATGCGGGTTTGGAGAATTGTCACACAAGAGAAAGAGAAGGGACAGTCACAAAAAGCCAATAGGAGCAGAGCAGGGAGGGATATACAGAAGTGGCTACCATAGGACATTGTTCAGTGTGTGTGTGCGCATACCACTCATAACACTGAAATAATTACGGTAACATAAAATGGTGTGAAACGCAGCTAGGGAAGCATGAGCTCTGCTTTCCTGTTGTTCAATAAGGCTGTCTATAATTTCCAAATAATCTTAATGGATGTCATTTCTGCATTAAATCAAACAGGCTCATTCAAAGACTTCACTTTTAAAGCCAAAAGCAATAGCAGTTTGCCTCACCCACCTGAACACGAGGACATGTGGCAAGAGTCATTCTTGCAGTTCTTTTCATTCGATCCCTCGGGACATGTACATCCGTAGCCACCATCTGGAATCTCGCAAGGAGCATCTTGCTGGCAGGAGCTAGAGCACAAGTCTACTACCACCTAGTGGAGAAAGAAAGTGATACATTTGGCAAATTACAGATTTGTCACAGCGCTGTTTCCTTGCAGTTAGGAGACCTGAGTTCATTTCCCAGGTCTTCCTGTGTGGAGTTTGCATGTTCTCCCCGTATCTGCGTGGGTTTCCTCCCACAGTCCAAAGACATTGGCAATCCTAACTTGTCCCTAGTGTGTGCTTGGTGTGTGAGTGTGTAGGTGTGTGTGCGCCTTGCGGTGGGCTGGCGCCCTGCCCGTGGTTTGTTTCCTGCCTTGTGCCCTGTGCTGGCTGGGTTTGGCTCCAGCTAACCCCCGTGACCCTGTAATTGGGATATAGCAGGTTGGATAATGGATGGATGGATGGAGATTTGTTACGTCATGTCATTTTCTAACCCGTGTAATCCAGACCAGTGTCACACTGGAGCCATTCCCAGCTAGCAATGGGCACAAGGCAGGAACAGACCCTGCACAGGGTGCCAGACCATTGCAAACCAAACACACACACACACATCCAACAAACACTAGGGCAAGTTTATAACAACAACAACAACATTTATTTCTATAGCACATTTTCATGGCGTCCAGATAAGTTGTCCCCCACATTTCACACCCAGTTATTTACAAAGATATTAATTTAGCACATAATTGTATTTCACTTAAGTTTTTTCGCAACGGCATATGCTATTCATTTTTATCAAATCTTTTGGATTAATTTAATCGAAATAAAAATGCATATATGTTTACAGAGCGTTTCATTTTGAGTGATGCACTATTGCTGACTTAATCATTTTGCTACAAAAATGTTTAGATTAGGAAAGTCAGTTTTGAATGCTGAGAACGATTATTCACTTTTTTGTTTCTAGAAACTTCCAACACTCAAAACATCTGGGTGTGGGTATTAGAAGTTACTGGGGTGAGGGAAAAATATCATGGAGGCGAAATGTAGTGGGGGTCAAAATGTGAGAGGCGAAACTTCCGTAAACCCTTTTTCATACAAATAATGCAGCTCAAAGTGCTTTACAGGATGAAGGAAGAGAAAAAAAGACAAAATATATAAGAAATAAAATTAGGCAATACTAATTAACACAGAATAAAAGTAAGGTCTGATGGCCAGGGTGGACAGAAAAAAAACAAAAAAAAACTCCAGATGGCTGGAGAAAAAAATGAAATCTGCAGGGGGTCCAAGGCCACGAGACCACCCAGCCTCTTCTAGGCATTCTACCTCACATCAATGACCTCAATCAGTCCTCATGGTATTCAGGGTTCTCATGGAAGAGCTTGATGATGATGGTCATGTGGACTTCTGGCCTTTAATCTATCAATGTGGAGACACTGGAATTAGGGCCAGTTTAGCATTGCCAATTCACTTAACATGCATGTGCCAGTGTTAGGTTATTTGGTGCCCTAGGCAAGCTTATTAGTGTGCCAACTGACTGTTCAGTAGCTAACCCATGCGTCTGGGTCTCTACCCCCCCATGATCTGTGCCCTAGGCCAATGCCTAATTCGCCTTAATGGTGGCGCAGATTACTAAATTACTGTAATGCACTCCGAACTGGACTACATAAGAAAGACATCTCACTGGCAGTTAGGACAGAATACAGCAGCCAGAATCTTAACCAGAAAAAGAAAATGGGAGCACATCACACCAGTCTTAGTGTTGTTACATTTGTTACCCATGTCATTTAGAACTGACTCTAAAATATTACTCACGGAGTATAAAGATTTAAATAATCTTGCCCCTTCCTATATTATGGAATATCTGTCCCTCAACACTCCAAGAGCCGAGCTTAAAAGAAATTGTGTGGCGGCGATTTGTTGTTATGCACCTAAAATCAGGAATACTTCACCAACAGAGATACGCCAGGCTAATACTGGGCAACATTTTAAAAACTGCTAAAATCCCATTATTTTAATTTGTCTTGTTTGTAGCTACATGGTAGTTGTACTGTTAATAGATTATATAGGTATAGAATTATCATATTCTTCATAGATCTGAAATCCTTACTAATCTTTACTTTTCTTTACTTTCTTTTGCAGTTCTTCTATGGTGGCGACCTGATCAAAGTCCTGTGCAGCCACTTGTGACGATGTTGGGTGTCCCAGCTGTCCATGCAACCCACTGCATTGAATCCTCTCAGACGAAGCCTGGAAACCATGAGGAATGACTTAAGAACATTTATGTGAGTTAGAAAACCCAAAAAGCTGGGTGGTCTTTTGGCCTTGGAACCCCTGCAGATTTTTTTTCTGTCCTTCTGGCCATCTGATCTTATCACTGGAATCGCCTTTAGAGACTTACATCTTGACAATGTGTAAGAGGACGCTACTCTTCTACTAGTTATATATCTATGTTTTTAAAGATGATCCTGTTCAGTAGATGCAGTGAATTCTCCATGATTGACAGGAGCCTGCTCAGCGCCCGTCACTCTGCCACAGATGTCAAACTGTCCAGCTCTATGCCCACAATAGAGCCTGCCTTCCTCACCAGTTTGTCCAGGCGTGAGGCATCTCTCTTCTTTATGCTTCCTCCCCAGCACACCACCACATAGAAGAGGGCACTCGCCACAGCCGTCTGGTAGAACAGGTGCAGCATCTTATTACAGATGTTGAAGGACGCCAGCCTTCTATGGAAGTATAGTCGGCTCTGTCCTCTCTTACACAGAGCATCAGTATTGGCAGTCCAGTCCAATTTATCATCCAGCTGCACTCCCAGGTATTTATAGGTCTGTACCCTCTGCACAGTCACCTCTGATGATCACGGGGTCCATGAGTGGCCAGGGTCTCCTAAAATCCACCACCAGCTCCTTGGTCTTGCTGGTGTTCAGTTGTAGGTGGTTTGAGTCGCACCATTTAACAAAGTCCTTGATTAGGTTCCTGTACTCCTCGTCCTGCCCACTCCTGATGCAGGCCACGATAGCAGTGTCGTCAGCACACTTTTGCACGTGGCAGGACTCCGAGTTTTATTGGAGGTCCAATATATATAGGCTGAACAGGACCAGAGAAAGTACAGTCCCCTGCGGCGCTCATGTTTTGCTGACCACAATGTCAGACCTGCAGTTCCCAAGACGCACATACTGAGGTCTGTCTGTAAGATAGTCCATGATCCATACCACCAGGTATGAATCTACTCCCATCTCTGTCAGCTTGTCCCTAAGGAGCAGAGGTTGGATGGTGTTGAAGGCACTAGAGAAGTCCAGAAACATAATTCTTACAGCACCACTGCCTCTGTCCAAGTGGGAGAGGGATCGGTGTAGCATATAGATGATGGCATCCTCTGCTCCCACCTTCCCCTGGTGTGCGAACTGCAGAGGGTCGAGGGCGTGGAGGACCTGTGGCCTCAGGTGGTGAAGCAGCGGCCGCTCCATGGTCTTCATCACCTGTGACGTCAGAACGACTGGCTGGAAGTCGTTCAGCTCACTAGGACGTGATACCTTTGGGACTGGGGTGATGCAAGATGTTTTCCAAAGCCTCGGGACTCTCCCCTGTTCCAGGCTCAGGTTGAAGATGCGCTGTAGATGACTCCCCAGTTCCAATACACAGGCCTTCAGCAGTCGTGCCGATACTCCATCTGGACCCGCTGCTTTGCTGGCACAAAGTTTCCTCAGCTCTCTGCTTACCTGGGCTGCTGTAATTGTGGGTTGAGGGAAACTCTCTCCTATGCTGGTATCAGCAGAAGAATGGGTGGAGGGTGCAGGTGAGAGTGGGTTAGGGTGGTCAAACCTGTTTAAGAAGTTGTTCATCTGGTTTACTCTCTCCACCTCTCTCTCGATGGTGGCACCCCGCTTTGAGCTGCAGCCAGTGATGATCTTCATCCCATCCCACACTTCCTTCATGCTGTTATTCTGCAACTTCTGCTCCAGCTTTCTCCTGTACTGCTCTTTCGCCACCCTGAGCTGGACTTGGAGTTCCTTCTGCACACACTTGAGCTCATGCTGATCACTGCCTTTAAAAGCCCTTTTCTTCTGGTTCAAAAGGCCCTTGATGTCACTTGTAATCCATGGCTTGTTGTTAGCATAGCAGCGTACGGTTCTTACTGGAACTACAATGTCCATACAGAAGTTGATGTAGTCAGTAGTACAGTCAACAGCCTCTTCAATGTTCTCACTATGTGACCCCTGCAGTATATCCAAGTCGGTAGTTCCAAAGCAATCTCTCAGAGCCTGCTCTGCCTCAGGGGACCACTTCCTGAATGATTGTGTGGTTGTAGGTAGCGCCCTCACTCTTGGTTTGTATTGAGGCTGAAGCAGAACCAGGTTATGATCTGCTTTCCCAAGTGCAGGCAGCGGGGTGGCACTGTATGCGTCTTTAACGTTTGCATACAGTAGGTCGATAGTCCTATTTCCCCAGGTGTTACAATCCACATACTGGGAGAAGGCAGGCAATGTTTTGTCCAACGTCACATGGTTGAAGTCCCCAGCGATTAGCACAAGCGCCTCAGGGTGCTGTGTTTGTAACCTCAGAATGGATGACGTCACTGACTATCTCCATGTTCGCCCGAGGAGGGATGTAAACAATAACAACAATGACGTGTCCAAACTCTCTGGTTAAGTAATAGGGACGCAAACTTATGGCCAACAGTTCGAAGTACTTTAACATGGCCTTTTCATAACTTCACTTTAACTTAATGTTCAATTCATCATAATAACTATTCATGGTGGCTCTAAAATCTGTACTGACCCCTACTCTCTCTTCTGTTTCTTTTTCCGGTTTCTTTGTGGTGGTGGCATTCAAAGCATCATGATGCTCCAACAATGATAGATGGATTAAAAGCCAGAAGTCTACGTGACCATCATCATCAAGTCCTTCCGTGAGAACCCTAAATCCAAAGAGGACTGTTTCATTTATGTTAGGTAGAATGCCCAGAGGGGACTGGGTGGTCTCATGGTCTGGAATACCTACAGATTTTATTTTTTTCTCCAGCCATCTGGAGTTTTTTTTTCTGTCCCCCCTGGCCATTGGACCTTACTCTTATTCTATGTTAATTAATGTTGATTTATTTTGTTTTCTTATTGTGTCTTTTATTTTTCTATTCTTTATTATGTAAAGCACTTTGAGCTACTGTTTGTATGAAAATGTGCTATATAAATAAATGTTGTTGTTGTTGTTGAAGTGCACATGGTGTTTAAAACCAGTGGCCGAATGCTCCTTGAAGTCTGCAGTATGTGCTACTGAAATAGCATGCTTCTGGACCAACTACCTGCTATGGACATTTGAGGGGACTACGTTACTCCACCCCACCTAGAGTTCCAAATGGGCTTCGACTGGCACTGCTGATGGACACCACTTTTAACACCACCTGACTCCACTCACCATAAATCTTTGCTTTCGTTGTTTAAGACAATTTAGTACTCACATACGTGTTCTGAGCACCAGCTTCTTTTAGTTTTGATTAATAGCCTTTCTCTTGTCACCTTATCAGATGCCTTCTGAAAATCAAGATAAATGATGTCATATCCAACTCTCTTATAATGCGAGTTTCTTGCTCCCTCAAAGAATTTCCTCGTATTAGTAAAACACGACCTTCCTCATCTAAACCCATGCTGACTGCTCACTAATACTCCTGTTCTTGCCATGTGACCCTCAGTCTTTTCCTTAATAATTCTCTCCATTAATTTACCCATGATGCACGTTAAACTTACTGGCCTATAGTTTTTTGGATTGCCCTTTTCATACAATGGGAAAATATTCCCTAAAGTCCAGTGTTTAAAAATGTCCCCATTAAGCGGTGTAAGAGATGGCCTGTAGCTCAACCCGGCCAGGACGCCCCTGAGATGGAAGGCAGCTTTTCGAGGACATTGCCTCCCCCAAGACGCTAAAAGGCAGCTCCCCTGGACTGCAGGGGTGCTCCGGATTCCCGCTGGCCACTATGGAACATGGAGTTTGGCAACACAGCCCTGCTTGGTATCGTGCGTGCCGCCCGGTGGATGCTGTGGGAAGTTGGTATGGTGGGAGAATAAATTCTCACCTAGCCCGGACGTACTAATGGATCACGAGGACGGAAGCCGCGAGGTACTTAAAAACTCAAGTTCTTCATCTGACCTGGAAGTGATGGCAAGTCACGTGGAAAGACTTGCTGAAAACACATTACTGTAACATGGCTTTCTCATAACTTCATCTTAGTTTAATCCTGATGCTCTGTATATTCAATTAATTATCATTATCATTCCTGGTGGCTCCGTAATCCGTACTAAACCCCTACTTTCTCTGCTGTTCTTTTTCCAGTTTTCCACCATCACCACCTGATCAAAGCACCGTGATGTCCCTACATTGATGGATTAAAAGTCACAAGTCCACATGACCGTCATCATCAAGTTCTTCCATGAGAACTCTGAATACCATGAGCACTGATTGAGGTCATTGATGTGAGGTAGAATGCCTAGAGGGGGCTGGGTGATCTCGTGGCCTCGGACCCCCTGCAGATTTTATTTTTTTCTCCAGCCGTCTGGAGTTTTTATTTTTGTCCTCCCTGACCATCGGACCTTACTTTTATTCTATGTTAATTAGTGTTCCCTTATTTTAATTCTTACTTATTTTTTCTCGTTCTTCATCATGTAAAGCACTTTGAGCTCATCGTTTATATGAAAATGTGCTATAGAAATAAATGTTGTTGTTGTTATTCTGTTATTTCTAGCTCGACTTTACTGTTTCTAATACCCTTCACCTCCTCCTAGAGGGCTAATCTGACACCAGTATACATTGTGCCATGATTGTGGCAGCAACTGTGCTAACTCTAACCTCAGTTGCTCAAATGTTTGCCCTATGGCAGGCTGTACAGCTAAACCTGCCCCTGGCGTATGGAATATCTGCAAATGGCCATTGAAGTCATGCCAGGAATCTACACACGTATAGCAGTATAAATGCCCTGCTCTTTTTAATTTGGGCACCGGTGACACTTGCTTGGAAGGGTTCCCAAGCTTCTTTTTGTTAAACTGTTATTCTCGCTGATCTCACGGGATTGAATGTGCTCAATAGGAGAGGCCACTCTGTGTTACTAACGAATGCGGAAACGCTTTTCCCCAAGCTTAAGGGAAACACAACACTATCCTGATCACTCCCAAAACTATGCTTTTTATGAGCTTCTGTTCTTGTCCGAGCCTGTAGTCCACACCTATCTTCCTCCTCAGGTGCCCCCCTTGCTCATTATTGAAATAATGATATTTCCAGCCACTCCTTCAAAGAAAAGACTTTTAATACCCTTAACCCTTTGGCTGAAAGACAAACTAAGTCTCTTTCATTTTCTTGCATTCTTAGACTGCATAGTAACTCCAGATATAATTTACAGAGAATGTGGTTTTAACAATGGCTGATGTCTTCCTAAAGTGGATGGGATTTATTAAAGGTTTCCTACTAAAGAGGATGGTTTGATGGATGCACCTCTTAACACAAACAAAAGACTTCTTCTAATGGGCGGTATGTTCATACCCTTACGGTAATTACAGGGGGTTTTCTTACCACATGCAGGAACTTATGAAGTGCTAAAAGTATAACTTCTTCTTCTTTCGGCCGCTCCTGTTAGGGGCCGCCACAGCAGATCATCTTCTTCCATATCTTTCTGTCCTCGTATCTTGTTCTGTCACCCCCATCACCTGCATGTCCTCTCTCACCACATCCATAAACCTTCTCTTAGGCCTTCCTCTTTTCCTCTTCCCTGGCAGCTCTATCCTTAACATCCTTCTCCCAATATACCCAGCATCTCTTCTCTGCACATGTCCAAACCAACAATCTCGCCTTTCTTACTTTGTCTCCAAACCGTCCAACTTGAGCTGACCCTCTAATGTCCTCATTTCTAATCCTGTCCATTCTTGTCACACCCAATGCAAATCTTAACATCCTTAACTCTGCCACCTCCAGCTCTGTCTCCTGCTTTCTGGTCAGTGCCACCGTCTCCAACCCATATAACATAGCTGGTCTCACTACCGTCCTGTAGACCTTCCCTTTCACTCTTTCTGATATCCGTCTGTCACAGATCACTTCTGACACTCTTCTCCACCCATTCCACCCTGCTTGCACTCTCTTCTTCACCTCTCGTCCACACTCCCCATTCCTCTGTACTGTTGATCCCAAGTATTTAAACTCATCCACCTTCTCCAACTCTACTTCCTTCATCCTCACCACTCCACTGCCCTCCCTCTCATTCACACACATGTATTCTGTCTTATTCCTACTGACCTTCATTCCTCAACTCTCTAGAGCATATCTCCACCTCTCCAGGGTCTCCTCAACCTGCTCCTTGCTATCGTTACAGATAACAATGTCATCAGCAAACAACACAGTCCATGAGGAGTCCTGTCTAATCTCGTCTGTCAACCTGTCCATCACCATTGCAAATAAGAAAGGGCTCAGAGCCGATCCCTGATGTCATCCCACCTCCACGTTGAATGCATCTGTCACTCCTAACGCAGACCTCACCAGTTTCTACCCACTACAGAGTTTTATTTTTTTCTTACTGATTTCAAATTTTGGGGTGTCTGTCCTGCATCGTATATAAAATATTTTAAATCTGCTCCCCTTTCCCTCGACTGTCTTTGCACATAATAGCTTATTCCACTTCATCCCTTTTAGACTTTTGCCACATCTGTTCAAAATGTGCCCTACTAAAGTTAAACTTAACAGTTTTAGCTTTTACATCTTTCATCTGCCAAAACTCTAACGTCGGTCTAATATGATGGTCACTTGACCCTACTATTTCAATCACCTCATTTAACGATTGTCACACACATGCTCTTGAGAGACAACTTGAGTGCTCACCCAATTGTAATTATACCCCAAGCCAAGCGTTGGCACTGCCATCCAATGCTTCTCTTCCTTTTATCCCTACATACGAGGTGTGGCAGAAAAGTAATGAGACTGGCAACACTGCAAGCGATCTGGCAACGCTGTGCTGTTGTCCTTGATAGAGCACGTGTATCAGTACTCTCCCATAGCTCAGTGCGAGTTTCAACTCCTTCCGTTAACTACGTGATTTTTGTGACTGCTATTAGCGAAGTTTGTTTTTGGTTGTGCGTCACAAAAGGGGAATCATCCACAAAGAATTTGTTCCTCCAGGACAAACTGTCAACCAAGTTTTTTATAAAGACGTCCTTGAAAGGCTCAGAAAAAGGGTCATTCGCGTGAGACCAGACATTGCAGACAAATGGATGCTCCATCATGACAACGCCCCATGTCACACTGCCCTCTCCATAACAGAATGTTTGACCTCAAAAGGCATTCCTGTGGTTCCCCAGCCTCCTTATTCACACACCTTTTTCCTAAACTGAAAAATGTCCTCAAAGGACGTCATTTCGGGACTTTAGAAAACATCCCAAAGAGTGTAACGGACATGCTGAAGACCACACCGGTTGAAGACTTCCAGCGCTGCTACCAACAGTGGGAACAACATCTCCATCGGTGTGTAGCTGCCCAAGGGAACTACTTTGAAGGGGATAACATTGATGTTTGAAAAAAATAAAAACTTTGGTAAATAAAAAATCAGTCTCATTACTTTTCTATCACACCTCGTACTCTGCGATTCCACTTCCGGGTTATCATGTCCTGGCTCCGTCCCTTCCAGTCTGGCCTCCTCTTAAGAGGCAGCAGCGCCATCTTTGAGTCAGTCAGCGTTTTGACAGCCTTCTGAAAAGACCCTTAGACCTTTTTGACCATCATATACAGGAGGTTTTCCTTCGAGGTGTTCCAACTGTATCTAACTGTCCTGTGATTTTATTACACAATGTAATATGACTTAGGCTACATTCACATTACCAGGCCGAAGTGACTCAAACCTGATTTTTTGCCTTAATGTGACATAAATCTAATGTTTCCAGGGCCATCCAGGGCAAACATCATAGTCCATGAGGACTCCTGTCTAATCTCGTCTGTCAACCTGTCCATCCCCATTGCAAATAAGAAAGGGCTCAGAGCTGTGCCAAACATATAACAAAGGTTGGTATTTGTCCATGAGCATAGAAGTAGCCCTGCTTTGCTCTTTGGAAGCAAACATCTTTGGCAGTTTATGGATTTAGATCAATGATTCTCAAAATATTCTGAATTAAGAAGCACTTTGAAAAAGTTATAAGGCCGGACGTTTGTGGAAACCTAACCCATAATACTTACACTCACCGGCCACTTCATTAGGTACACCTGTTCAACGGCCTGCCAATCACATGGTTGTAACCCAAAGCATTTTGGCCTGTAGACGTTGTCAAGATGACCTGCTGAAGTTCAAATCAAGCATCAGAACTGGGAACAAGGATAATTTAAGTGACTTTGAACGTGACATGGTTGTTGGTGTGAGTATTTCACAAATTGTTGATCTACTGGGATTTTCACACACAGCCATCTCTAGGATTTACAAAGAATGGTCTGACAAAAGGAAAATATCCAGAGAGTGGCAGTTCTCTGGGCGAAAATGCCTTGTTGATGCCAGAGGTCAGAGGAGAATGGCCAGACTGGTCTGAGCTGATAGAGAGGCGACAGGAACTCAAATAAGCACTTGTTACAGTGGAGGTATGCAGAAGAGCCTCTCTGAACACACAACATGTAGTACTTTGAATCAGATGGGAGGACAACAGTGACAGGAGACCACACCGGGTGCCACTCCTGTCAGCTAAGAACAGGCAACTGTGGCTACAATTTGCACAGGTTCACGAAAATTGGACAACAGAAGATTGGAAAAACATTGCCTGGTCTGACGAGTCTTGATTTCTGCTGTGACATTTGGATGGTAGGCTCAGAATTTGGCAACAGCAACATTAAAGCATGGATCCATCCTGCCTTGTGTCAATGGTTCAGGCTGGTGGTGGTGTAATGGTGTGGAGGATATTTTCCTGACACACTTTGGGCCCTTTAGTACTAAACAGAGCATCATTTAAATGCCACAGCCTACCTGATATTTTTGCTGATCATGTCCATTCCTTTATGATGGGAGTGCACAAATGTTATAATGGTTACTTGCAGCAGCATAACGTGCCATGTCACGAAGCTCACATTATCTCCATCAATGACAATGAGTTCACTGGACTCAAATGGCCTCCACAGTCACCAGATCTCAATCCAGTAGAGCACCTTTGGGATGTGGTGGAACAGCAGATTCGCATCGTGGATGTGCAGCCGTCAAATCTGCAGCAACTGTGTGATGCTATCATGTCAATATGGACCTAAATCCCTGAGGAATATTTCCAGCACCTTATTGAATCCATGCCATGAAGAATTATAATATTTCTGAAGGCAAAAAGGGTGTCCAACCCGGTACTAGCCAGGCGTACCTAATAAAGTGGCCACCGATTGTATTTGAGCATGCTGGACATCCTAACCATGGGCAATAATAATGAGATGTGCAGCTACATCAGCCTCCATTCTTCTTTCCACAAGATTTTGGAGTGCCTCTCTGGGAATTTGTGCCCATTCAGCCAAAAGAGCCTTTGTGAGGTCAGGTGCTGACACTGGACGAGAAGACTTGGCTCATAACCAGTGTTCTGTCTCATCCCAAAGGTGTTCATTATGGCTGAGACCAGGAAGGGCTCTCTGCAGGCCACTTGAGTTCCTCCATGTCTTTATGGACCTGGCTTTCTGTCTCTAAGCACAATTTCTGATGATTTCTTCAAGCTCAGGCTTGGATTGTGGGACCTTCAACAGACAGGTGTATTACCCTTCCTAATCATGTCCAGTCAGTTAAGTTGACCACAGACGGATTCCAAACTAGTTGTAGAAACATCTCGATGATGATCAGTAGAATGGGATGCACCTCAGCCAAATTTCAAGTGCAAAAATCTAAGAGTTTCAATACATGTGGTAGTGTTGTTCTTTCTTTTTGTTTTTAATAAATTTATAACAAATTCTAAAAAGAAAATCTATAAAATTCTAAAAAAAAAAATTCTAAAATCCTCTTTTGAATTTATCATTCTGCATTGACATGATATGCAGAAAACAATTAATTTAAATGATTTTGGCCCAAGGTTGCAACATAACAAAATGTGAAAAAAGTGAAGGAATCTCAATATTCGCCGACTCTGATATAGAACAATCTCTACTAATAAAAGGCAAAGCCCTCACTGACTCACTCATCACTAATTCTCCAACTTCCCATGTAGGTAGAAGGCTGAAATTTGTCAGGCTCATTCCTTACAGGTTACTTACAAAAGTTAAGCAGGTTTCATTTCGAAATTCTACGTGTAACGGTCATAACTGAATACTACTTACGTACATATATACGACCATAGCCTGCAGCTCGGTCACCGTGTGAGGTGGAGTTGCGTCCCCCATCACCACGCCTCCCACGTAGTTGGCTGCCTGCCCATATAAGGCCATCCGTCAGCAGCACTAATCTCTTATTTATAAACGGCGCAAATATATTCACATGTACTTAACCTATATTACAACTATATGCACATATAAATTAGACACGCAGACACACACAATCCCCACACGTTCGCCAGTCCTTTATCTGAACTTTCTTTTAAAAGTTTATAATCACACGGCCTGGGAAGTCTGCAGTGAATCCAGCGACCAATCCTGATGTGTGCCGCGGACACGTTTACTTAAGTAAAGAAGCGATCTCACCGGCCTGGCGACAGTTCCTTTATTATACTCGCAGGCAAATCCACAACTTCATAGAGACGCTGCCGCAAATGAAAGAATGCAAGAAAGCAAGGTAAAGAAACGGAAAGAATCTCTTATTTAGAAACGGCGCAAATATATTCACATGTACTTAACCTACAGTATATTACAACTATATGCACATATAAATTAGACACGCAGACACACACAATCCCCACATGTTCGCCAGTCCTTTATCTGAACTTTCTTTTAAAAGTTTATAATCACACGGCCTGGGAAGTCTGCAGTGAATCCGGCGACCAATCCTGATGTGCGCCGCGGACGCGTTCACTTAATTTACATGTAAAGAAGCGATCTCCTCATCACTAATTCTTCCACTTTCCCTATATGTGGGAAGCTGAAATTTTGCGTGCTCATTCCTTGCAGTGTACTTATAAAAGTTAGGTATGTTTCATGTCCTATTACAACACCCAAGGGGGGGAAACGGGTGTACCCCCTAAACTGTATATATAGATAGGGGAAACCCCTCCTTACTATTTCTGCTACTTCTAATTTTCCCATGCTCATCCTTTACACTGTACTTACAAACATTAAGTATGTTTCATTTTGTGTTGTGCCCCGTAATGAACTTTTGAAAATACCGTCTTCTTTTTGGCGGTTCTCACCATTACGCCATAAGGAAGTTTAGGAACTGAGCTCTCCTTTTGGCGGTTTCATTCCTTATTTCCATTAAAAGAGGATTTATTTCACACGCAAGGGCCACCCCCGGTCCCCCTTCCTTTTTCCACACGGCCGGTGTCCACACACCTACCACGTGGTTGGCTCCCTGCCTATATACATTAATGACATCCCATGTTCATGTGCCTCCTCACTCGCTTCCTTACTGTCCTCAGCTGTTCGTGCCCACTGCTCCCTTCTTCTTTATTCCACCGCTTCAAGCCTGTTATTGTTCGCCTTGCTTCACGTCTGCCTGCTGGTGACTCCTGCCTTTTCGTTTACTCGAAACTTACAACCACCAAAACTTTGTAATGGCACCAGGCTTTAGATCGAATCTCTGCACAAGAACCAACAACTGTCTTCACTGAAACAGGCTCAGAGAAGACTGTATTTATTCCTCACATCCCTCTCATACCCTCTGACCTCTCATTCCAATTCAAACGCCTCCAATTTCCAGTAAGGGTCTGCTTCGCTATGACAATAAATGAGTCACAGGGCCAGACTCCAAAAAAGGTCGGCATTGACTTGACACAAGATTGCTTCTCACATGGCCAACTGTACGTTGCATGCTCAAGAGTAAGCTCAGCAGCCATTTTATAGCCTAAGGGCAGAACTACAAGCGTTGTTTATAAAGAGAACCTTACATCCTAAAAATGTGTATTTCTCATTCACAACATTTTGTGGACTGGGACCCGGAAACAGGCAGACGGACAACATAGTTCACCCAACACACGTTTATTTTGTACAATATTTTACAATGCACGAACCCCAGTGCCTCTTGCACCGATTCCCCAAAATCCAAACACACTCTCAGTCACCGTGCCTCTCGACCGCCTCCCGTTCTCTCTCCAGCTCTGTCCTCTTCCACCCGACATCCACTACTGACTGGAGGGAGGCGGGCCCTATATGGGAACCCGGATGAGCTCCAGCTGCTTCCTGGCACTCCCTCTTGGACACACCCCTGTGTGGCGGAAGTGCCGGCTGTGCACCCGGAAGCCGCCCGGGTGTCTCCTGTCTTCTTCCCCCCAGCACTTCCTGGTGTGGCGGAAGTGCTGGGCTCCAGGGTTCCTCAGGCACCTGGGCGCCTGCCGGTGGCCACGGGTTCCCTACAGGGCTGGGCTTCCAAGCCCTGTACCGAGCCCCCAACATAACCAGGACAGACGCCCCCTCGTGGTCTGGAGGAGGCACAAGCCCTCCTCTGGTCCTCCTGGGCGTCCCGGCCGGGGACCACAATTTACAATCATACTCATCATTCTCAATACTAAAATAAGCCTACGACAATTACATTGACAATCACGTTACATTATTTTTAAAATGTTACCTTTTTTTTCATAACTTCCTTAACACACTACTTCTCCGCTGCGAAGCGCAGGTATTTTGCTAGTTAGGAATATAATGCATTAACATAACCGTGCAATTCAAACATCACGTTGTTCAGATGCAATGACTATCACCCTGAAGATCACTTGACTCATGTATGTGACCTGCAGGTACCCAGTCTGAGGACCACTGGTTCAGGCTTTGCCCAGTTTAGGATTTTAAGATGGCATTGTGTCCGTTCAGGACTGTCAATCCTCCCTGACTCACCATGGAATGATGAATGTAATGAAGTAGGACACGGGAGTTCTGAGGAGCACAGATCTAAGCCAGAAAAGAGCACATCTCTTCCTCCGCATAAGAATGGAGCCGCTGTCTTTAGCAGTGAATATGTTGAAGCTTGGAGTCTTCTTCATAAGGAGAGATTGTGATACTGATCAATGGATGAGAGTGGCAACAGGGGCAATCTTGGACCATGATGCTTTTGGAGAAACTGAATTCTTGGTTTAACAAGAAACCAAAGTCTGTACTTTCACCTGATTATAAACTGTTTATAGTGACCAAATGGAAATGATTACAAATACAAGCAACAGAGATGAGCTTTCACAACAGGGTTTCTAGATGTGGGCCAGGAGTTAAGACATCTGGTAGTGTTGAGTTAGTTAGTTAGTTAGTTACTTACTTAATTTTATATAAAACTTTTTCTAATCTATTCAAAGTGTTTAACATAGACGCTAGGGCAGTGGTCTCAAACTCCGGTCCTGGAGGGCCGCAGTGGCTGCAGGGTTTCATTCTAACCCTTTTCTCACTTAGTGACCTGTTTTAGCTGCTAATTAACTTCTTTTGAATTCATTTTAATTGACTTGTTCTTGAAGACTCAAACCCCTCAAGTGTTTCTTTTTCCTTAATTAGCAGCCAAACAATAATAAGAAATCAAATGAGCCAAAACATGACGAGCAAACTGTGACCGTCATACAGTATCTGAAAATAAAGAAAGATGAAGGTCTCAGGAATGATGATCTGCTCAGGTCCACGAAACATTATAACAGTGTACTCTTAGAAAAGAGAAAATCAACCATTTTAGAAATGTCTGCTATTGCACAATGAGAGCAGCAACAAGCCATAGAATTAAAGAATGAGTTAAATTAACAACAAGAATCAGAGCCTGTACCACACTCAGAACCGGCACGATTATAATACACGCTGACCTATTTGAGAGGCAGCAAAAAGAAAAAGAAAACAACTAATCCGGGACGCGAGTGACCAACACTATTTTCCTACTTCACCACTTCAATTATTGAGATACACCAAAGAAAGCAGGATCAAGCAAAAATGATTATTGGCAGACAATATATAGGATCACTGTAACAACAAAAAACCTTATATACATAATATCGCGCTGCAGCGCTTTCCTTCACCACACCAATCATAACACCAACACTTGAAAACATACATTACTAATAAAGACTTGAACAAATGGAAACACAACAAAAAAAACAAAGGATTTATAGTCTTTTAAATCTTATCTGTACGGAGCGTTGAGCTCAGTCTGTAGTGGGGAATGAGAAGCCGACCATATCTCTTGTTCTGGGAAACGGTCCGATTAACAGTTCCTTGTGCTGGCCCGTCAAGTCCTCTCCCGTATTCCTTCCTCCCGAAAGAAAAAAATAATTTGCTTGGAAATGAACCCGGGTTCACCTGACGATATCCAAGAGGTGTTAATCCTTTCCCTCGTGCCTTTTTCTGTTAGGGCCTCCTTCTCTCTCCTAGCTCCTTCCTTCCCTTTTTTCCCGCCACTTATTTACATTCGGATAGCTCCTCCCCGTACAGTCTGTTGGCCCTCCAAGCCAGGTGCTCCCCTCCCTCTGTATAAAGGGCCGGCCCTAAACATAAAGGCGTACCACAACAACAAGTAAGGGAAAAGGTACAAACTTACAGGTACATATCCATATTTCATTTGACCGTTACAAGCCTAAGGAGGCAGGCGACTGGTTGGAATTTGAGGCCCTGACTTAGTTGGCCTTTTGTTAGTTGACTCACTTCACATTTCATTGCTGTTTGGCTGCCATTTAAGGAAAGAAATGAAGCAATTCAGATGAACATTGAAGCAAATCAGGGGAACACATCTTAAAAAGTCAATGAAAATGAAAGGAAAAGGAGTTAATAAGCAGCAAAAACTGGTCACCAATTAAGAAAAGGGTTAGAATGAAAACCTGCAGCCACTGCGGCCCTTCAGTACCAGAGTTGGGGATCCCTGCAGGAGGGAGTCACTTCGACCACCGCCAATGTGTAGAATCCACCTGAATGATGTGATGGCAGCCAATCACATGCCAGTCTGCTCACTGCACATTAGCTATTAGGTGGTGAAGGGGTGACAGAGATAGTTAGCCAATAAGGGAAAGGGGGATAGTAGGAGGCCAGAGTGACCAGGCCATGTTGGGCAATTCAGTCAGGACATTAGGAAACGCCCTATTGTTTATGAAAAATACCCAGGGATCTTCCATGTTCAAAAGGAGTAGAGTGTTGTACCATGTTAGCCATAGATTGATACAGGAGAAAGTAGGGTGTACAGTAATCCCTCCTCGATAGGTGAAAATCTGCGAAGTAGAAACCATATGTTTGTATGGTTATTTTTATATATTTTAAGCTCTTATAAACTCTCCCACCCTGTTAACATTATTAGAGCCCTCTAGACATGAAATGACACCCTTTAGTCAAAAGTTTAAACTGTGCTCCATGACAAGACAGAGATGACAGTTCTTTCTCACAATTAAAAGAATGCAAACATATCTTCTCTTCAAACGAGCGCCGTCAGGAGCCGAGAATGTCAGAGAGATAGAGAGAGTGAGAAAAGCAAACAATCAAAAAATCAATACGTGCTTTTGGGCTTTTAAGTATGAGCACCGCGATAAAGCAGCCGCAAAGAAGGGAGCAATGTGAAGGTAGTCTTTCAGCATTTTTTAGAGTAGCCTCCGTATCTTTTAAACAGACACCCTCTGTGCAAACAGCCCCTCTGCTCACACCCCCTCTGTCAGGAGCAGAGAACGTCAGAGAGAGCGCGCGAGATTAAAGCAAACAATCAAAAAATCAATACGTGCTTTTGGGCCACCGCGATAAAGCGGCATTTCTTAGAGTAGCGTCCATATCTTCTAGGCAAACAGCCCCTCTGCCCACACCCCCTCCGTCAGGCGCAGAGGGTGTCAGAGAAAGACCGAGAAAGCAAACAATCCACTCGGGGAAGCACATCGTATATCATTAAGGAGTTTTAGTTAATATGTAATACATGCTCTGATTGGGTAGCTTCTAAGCCATCCGCCAATAGCGTCCCTTGTATGAAATCAACTGGGCAAACAAACTGAGGAAGCATGTACTTTAAATTAAAAGACCCATTGTCCAAAGAAATCCGCGAACCAGCGAAAAATCCGTGATATATATTTAGATATGCTTACATTTTAAAAATCCGCGATGGAGTGAAGCCGCGAAAGTCGAAGCGCGATATAGCGAGGGATTACTGTAATGACACCTTTTATTGGCTAACTAAATAGATTATAAATGCAAGCTTTCGAGGCAGCTAAGCTTGCATTTATAATCTATTTAGTTAGCCAATAAAAGGTGTCATTCAAAAGGAGTAAGGACCACCTTCAGATTTCTCATCCGAAGGGTGAAGGTGTTTCTGTCACTGCGTGGAAGGCATTGGAATCCACATAGAGACCACTGGATGAGGGCCTCCTGATGGTCTCACCATCATCTCCTTTCCTGTAGCAACCCAAGTCTCTTCTAGATGGTGTCCCATCCAAGTCCTGGTTGGGCCCAAATGTGCTGAAGTGCCGGTGGTGACCCATGCTGGTCGGGACAGTTGGAGTACATGTGTAGACATTTGATGTGTTTCAGTATCTGCTCCAAATGAGTCCTGGTCATAAGAGATCCAGGGGCAGCTGTTCCAGCCATCACTCACTAAAAGGATTCTGATCCCAGAAAAAGAAAACGTATGAAATTCAGGCTTTGTTCTCAAGGTTGAATTGAATTAGGTGTAAATCCACCTTAATACCACCTCGGATTAGAGCTTCTGGCAGGATGATTGTGCTGCCCTGTTCTTGCTTGACTGTGTGGGGAGCTCGGGAGGGTCTTTGCGGATGTGATTTTTGTTATATTGTGTGTTCTTTTTTTCATTATTTGATTAATATATTTATTACAATTTCTCAGGGTCTCTGTGTGTGAGTGTGTGTGTGCGGGATCCTAAATTGTCCCAAGTGTGTGCTTGGTGTGTGGGTGTGTGTGTGTGTCCTGTGGTGGGCTGGCACCCTGCCCGGGGATTTGTTCCTGCCTTGTGCTGCCTGGGATTGGCTCCAACAGACCCCCCATTACCTTGTGTTAGGATATATAGCGGGTTGGATAATGACTGACTGACTGGCGCCCAGCCCAGGGTTTGTTTCCTGCCTTGAGCCCTGTGTTGGCTGGGATTGGCTCCAGCGGACCCCCGTGACCCTGTAGTTAGGATATAGCGGGTTGAATAATGGATGGATGGATGGATAATGACTGACTGACTTTTAAAATGAAGATATTTGGTCTGTGGAACATGTGTCACACTATTGCCAGATCCATCCTATGAAGCAAACTAAAAACTACAGAACTTTGGTCATTTCGGATAAACACAGCAACACCAACGTTATCCACCGGCAACAGCAGCGTGGTGGTGACTTTCTTGCACCTGCATGTGCCACATGAATGTGGTTTATAGCTGTAATGCTAATGGCTGATAACTTCACGTTGTGGGCAATGGTTGAAAATAACACTCAATTGCCACACACGTTGGTAGCCCAAAGCCCTGACATGACTAGGCTAAAGTTGTCAAACCAGACCACCACCGCATTTTCACAGCAAAACACTTTGTTTTTAAGAGTGGTCAGTTTGACGAGTGACAGTGGAGAGGAAGTGGTGAAAATGGCCGGCTCCATTCAATTAGCAATGGGATTGGCTGCCTATTCTTATGCCAGACCAAATGAACAACTCATGTATGAAGTTTAAAGCACGAGGTCTACTTTGATTCTTTAGATATCAGCCCGTCTTAGACGGGTAGCACAGCTAGTCTCTAATAAAGTGCGGCACCCACTCCTGGTTTAACACAAATGCATGAAAATAAGATGCACCTCTGTTTTTTCTTTTCTAAACGAGTTGACTTTTCATTTGCTGCCTACCAGAGAGACACCTTCTGGGCTCATCCAAGGTATGCAATACCCTGCCAGGGAGAGAGGGGCACTGCCGCTCACAGTGCTGTCTACTCTACAGCAACAAGGAGATGCCCCTTGAGAGCAATTAACCCCGCCACTTCCGGCCTAAGAGCAATCAAAATCCAACGCACCCCCCTTATGTCAGCGTCTCATTTGGACCCGGACTGCATTGAGGACGAGCTCTGATGCCATGACCCGCTCATAAGAGCCACTTTAAGTAGAGCCAAACAGGCTACTTATGTTAAATTTTGCACTTGTAATTAAAAGGAGTGACCCAGCTGCCCCCCAACACCTCATTCAGCCATCCTATGTTCTTTCCCCCCGTTACCATGCCAGACAACTAGTGTGTTTTGAAAGGTGTCTTCACTGCTTACAGCATTAAGATTAAGAGGAACCCACTGAGCCACACGTAAATGTTATAGACAGAGCTGACATCTTCTTTGTCATTGTACTCCTGGTGGAGAGCTACACAAAAATATGCTGAACTCATCCAAACTTGTTTCCCAGTATTTAGCCAGCTTAAGTTTTGGCTTCATGCCCCTTCCAGCCTGGCACGCATGCCTCTTAACACTTCACCACCTTTACTCTGCTGATTATACAACTCCACCAACATGATCCTTTAGGGCCACAGCCCCAGAATTTTAGCCACCTCTGTGTTACACGCTAGTGAAGATGAAACGTTAATTCTAGGGGTTTTTTTGTCACATAATGTTTGGGACAAAGACCCATTCTTCATTGATTTAGCCCTCTGGTCCTGAGTTTAAAATTAAGGCCAACTTTCATTGAAGGGGATTGGCAGACATTGTGGTGAAACCATGTAGAAATGACGACACTTTTTCTACAAGGTGCGTATTTCAGGGCACCATAATGAGTGAGACACAGTAAGGTTTAGGACTTTGTCGCATGTTCCTTGCATGCAATGACTGCTTGAAGTCTGCGATTTGTAGACATTACCAGGTGCTGAGGATCTTCTCTGGTGGTGCTCTTTTATCACAAGTTTTGATAGAACTTGTGGTATAGCGGGTTTGTGGCTTCAACTGAATAGCCAGGTTTTAAATCCATAAAGCCATGTCACCCTCCGTGGGTGCGAATGTACGACCACGGGGAGTTAATGAGGTAGTTGGGGCGAGTCGCACCTGCCTCAATTGCTTCATTGGCTTCCTGCGGCGTGTGATTAAGGCACTGCACCGACGGAGACAAGTGTGTGTATATACAATCATTTGAAAACGTTTGGGAACCCCTCTCAGCCTGCGGAATAATTGACTCTCCTTTCAACAGAAAAGATAACAGTGGCATGTCTTTCATTTCCTAGGAACATCTGAGTACTGCGATTTTTAGTGAAGCAGTATTTAGTTGTATGAAATTAAATCAAATGTGAAAAAATGACTATGCACAAATGTGGGTCCCCTTGTCATTGTGCTGATTTGAATGCCTGTCACTGCTCAATACTGATTACTTGAACACCAAATTGGTTGGATGAGCTCATTTAACCTTGAACTTCATAGACAGGAGTGTCCAATCATGAGTGGTAAACGGTATTTAAGGTGGTCAATTGCAAGTTGTGCTTCTCTTTGACTCTCCTCTGAAGAGTGACAGACAGCATGGGATCCTCAAAGCAACTCTCAAGAGATCTGAAAACAAAGATTGTTCAGTATCATGGTTTAGGGGAAGGCTACAAAACAACTGTCTCAGAGGTTTAAACTGTCAGTTTCAACTGTAAGGAATGGAATCAGGAAATGGAAGGCCACAGGCACAGTTGCTGTTAAACCCAGCAGGTCTGGCAGGCCAAGAAAAATACAGAAGTGGCATATGAGCAGGATTGTGAGAATCGTTACAGACAATTCAGAGATCACCTCCAAAGACCTGCAAGAACATCTCGCTGCAGATTGTGTATCTGTACATCGTTCTACAATTCAGTGTAATTTGCACAAAGAACATCTGTATGGCAGGGTGATGAGAAAGAAGCCCTTTCTGCACTCACGCCACAAACAGAGTCGCTTGTTGTATGCCAATGCTCATTTAGACAAGTCAGATTCATGTTGGAACAAAGTGCTTTGGACTGATGAGACACAAATGGAGTTATTTGGTCAGAACAAAAAGCACTTTGCATGGCGGAAGAAGAACACCGCATTCCAAGAAAAACACCTGCTACCTCCTGTCAAATTTGGTGGAGGTTCCATCATGCTGTGGGGCTGTGTGGCTAGTTCAGGGACTGGGGCCCTTGTTAAAGTTGAGGGTCAGATGAATCCAACCCAATATCAACACATTCTTCAGGATAATGTTCAACCATCAGTCACAAAGTTGAAGCTACGTAGGGGTTGGATATTCCAACAAGACAATGACCCAAAACACAGTTCAAAATCTACAAAGGCATTCATGCAGAGGGAGAAGTACAATGTTCTGAAATGGCCGTCACAGCCCCCTGACTTGAATATCATCGAAAATTTATGGGATGATTTGAAGCAGGCTGTCTGTGTTCGGCAGCCATCAAATTTAACTGAACTGGAAAGATTTTGTATGGAAGAATGGTCAAAAATACCTCCATCCAGAATCCAGACACTCATCAAAGGCTATAGGAGGCGTCTAGACGCTGTTATATTTGCAAAAAGAAGGCTCAACTAAGTATTGATGTCATATCTCAAATTTATATACAGTACCTGTCTAATTTTGTTATGATGCATATTTTCTGTTAATACAATAAACTTAATGTCACTGCTGAAATCCTACTGTTTCCATAAGGCATGTCGTATATTAAAAGAAGTTGCTACTTTGAAAACACAGCCAATGATAAACAAAAATCCAAAGAATTATGAGGGGTTCCCAAACTTTTTTATAAGACTGTATATATACGGGCCAGCACAGAGGGAGATATAAAAGAAAGAGAGGAGTATAAAAGAGATGGGGGAGATGTAAAAGAAAGATGTTAAAGGACGGAAAGAGGCAGTCAGGAGAGATGACTCAGACACCACGAAGGTGAAGGTGGCACGAGCAGGGGCTCCATGAGGGGCGCAGGCAGAGGCGCTCTAGATCAGCTGATGCTGGTACTTCACTTTCATCTGATATCCATCTCCAGATCACTTGCATCAAACTCTGAGCCCGACAAGTCAGAGTCCTATTCAACAAAATTACGTAAAAGGTCCACTAAGTACTGTGTATTGCTTTGCACATTTGCTTTGGTCTCTCGCCAGATGTCGATGCCATTTTAGAGGTTGTTTACTCTTCGCTACTCACGCACAAGTAGGGAATCGAGGTTAAATCAACAAAGCTAAAGTGTAAGGGTGAGTTTTGTTGCAGTTTATAGCTGATTACTGTCCTCGACCCCCGAATTTTGACAAAAGTCGACATCAGCCCTGAAAGAGTTAAAAAGCTCATGTATTACTCTGTATAAGCCACAGAGCACCATTATCTCTCTCAAGTTAAAAGTCTGGATGTGCAGGAGAGTTGAGAAGAGATGGGCTTCTTGATAATGAAGGGAATGTTAACTCTTGAGTTGTAAATAATGGGTAAGTGCTAAGAAAGAAGGGGGTGCCGGTAGGGGCTGTCAAACAGATATGATGGACAGAGAAGAGTCTGACACCCACCCAGCCGAGAGATAATGGTAGATTAATGAGGGGCAGGACTAGAGCAATGGAATACTAGAAGTCTTGAATGGCTTAAATGATAAGAATTGTAATAAAAGAAAAAGGTGCTAATTGTTCCATCTTAAATGAGTCTGAATGCACGCCATATAATAAAGTTTAATTCTACTGTCTGTTCTGAAGTCTCCGAGTTGCCGAGGATGCCCATGCTGCTAATCTGCTTCAACATTACCATCTAGCATGCTGGGGGAGGTAATGCTCTAAAGAAGCTGCCTTTCCCCATCCTTCAGTTTCTTGGGCGTCCCGGCCATCCTTTACAATCTGTACTCACTAACTTGTTAAGCAAGGGGAATGGTAAAAATGTGCAAAAGTGCTTTTATTAAAACAGTCAACAAAACAGTGTTCAAATAAATAGTGCAGTGATTCCAAGTTCAATAAATAAATAAATAATCCTTAAAATGAAAACGTGAAGGTTAAAACAATAAATAGAAAAAACACAATCCTTTTAAAACGAGGTTAAAATGTTCCTCTGGAAGCATTTCTTAAAACCAACAACAACAAGCCCGGTGCATCTTCTATGTTACTGGAGCCTCACCTGCTTCTCCCATACGGGCCCACGCAACAGGCGAGACACTCTCTGCAGCTGCCCTTATTTCACACAACCACGAGACTGGAGACCTCCCGATCCCTGGTTTCGGTTTGGCTCTCATCCCAGTCCCCGAGACTTGGATTCCCACAACGGCCAGGTCGCCCACATTGAGGATTCCAGCACCAAGTCTCCCGACTTCCGCTGCCTTTCCGTGGCTTCTCTGCGGCCAGTCGCCTTCCTTTGGTCACTCTCGCTACCTGATCGCTCAGGGGGAGCGACATCTATCTCCAACGCCTGGGTGTAGGCCCAAAACCCCAGGCCCTCGCAGCTGCCCATGAGCGCTCGTTCGCTCGCTCGCTCGCTCTGTCTCTCTCTCACACACCGACCTGCTTCCTCATTCGCTCCCGGTAACCTCCGTCCTCTTTCGTTTCCTCTCCCTTTTCCTTTCTCTCTGATCTCGATCTTTTTTTCATCCTTCCAAAACCGACTCGCGCTTCTTTTTTTATAACGCGAGGGGCCATTGCAGCTGCAGCATTAGCCACGGGAGCAATCACGGATGTGGGCAGTTCCTCACCTGTGCACTCGGAGAGAAACGCCCACATCGCCAACTGACCCGCGGCTTGCTACAACAACGCCCCCCTCACGAAGCCGCTTCGGGTGCGGTGATTATTTATTTAAAATGGCCTTTGCTCAACGAGCTGTGGACCCATAACACCACACTGCCTAATATCATCCCTACGGTGAAGCAGGTTAGTATCTAGTGATATGGACGCTTCCAGTAGTAGGGACAGGGAGACAGGTGAGAACTGAAGGGACGATGAACATAGCCAAATATAGAGAGGTCCATGAAGGAAACCTACCCAGAGCGCTTGAGACATACCCAAGATGATTCGACGCTAGAATTGCTGCCAAAGGGGCTTGTACTTTGTAGAAGGATCCAAATACTTAAACAAATGAGTGATTTCAGTTTTCGATCTTTAATACATTTGGAAACCTTTCTGAAAATGTGCCTTCACTTTGTCATTTTGGACAACTGAGTGCAGATTGATGGTAAAAACTTGCAAATGTATCCATCCACAATTAAATAAAGCCCGCAGAAGATGCTTATAGTGGGTCCTTAAGCTAAAGCCCAAATTGGTCTTGGACTTCTCGGCTCGTTCTCTGTCTTTTGCAAACCTCAAGTCCGCAATCTTGGTGTTATCTTTGACAGTAACCTCTCTTTTGAGAAACAGATTAATTCTGTAGTCAAGAGTTGCTTTTTCCAGCTTCATCTATTAGGTAAGATCAAGCCTTGTTTTATCTTCTAGGGATCTTGAGAAAGCTACTCATGCTTTTATTTTTTCTCAACTCGATTACTACAACTCGCTGTATTCTGGGATTAGCAAACCTGATACGCAGGTTACAGTTGGTCCAGAATGCTGCTGCTCGCTTTCTGGTTGGGGCAAGAAAGTCTGATTCTGTTTCTCTAATATTAGCTTCTCTACACTGGCTGCCTGTCAGTTTTCGAATTGATTTTAAAAGCTTGTTTTTAAATCTTTACACGGGTTTGCTCCTGCCTATTTATCTGAATTGTGTGCTTTACACCAGCCATCTAGAGTGCTTAGATCTTCTGGTCAGTTGTCTCTTGTTGTCCCTCGTACCGAGTGTAAAGCTAAGGGGGACAGACAGGGCTTTTACAGCTGCTGCCCCTCGCCTGTGGAACTCTTTACCTCCTCACATAATGGAGTCGTCTACAATTGAACTGTTCAAAACACGATTAAAGACTCACTTCTATTCACTTGCATTACGTGACCTTCAGTAATACTGATGTTTCCTCATTGTGATTCTATAATCTTACTTCTATTTATTATTTATTTTATTTATGTTCATTTATTTTATTTCTATTTCTGTTATTTGTATGTTTTCTTTTATTCTATTATTGTAAAGCACTTTGGCCACAGCATTCCTATGTTGTTTTAAATGTGCTATATAAATAAATTTGACATTGTGACATGTTCTCAATACATTCTGAATCCACTGTGTGTCACAATAGATAAAATTACTGGCTAAATAAACATAAATGTAATCAAATACTCCCTTTCACCAGTATGAAAGAAGAAAGCATACCTCACAGTAACTTCCAGAGAAGCCCTCCGGACAGCGGCACAGGTATCCCACATCCAGATCCACACAGTGACCACCATTGAGACATGGGGCACTGACGCAGGCACCGAACTTGACATGGCAGCTCTTTCCTGTGAACTCCGGTAGGCATCGACATCTGTAGCCATTTATGGTCTCCTATTTTAGGAAAGAAACAAGAGGTTCTAACAATCAATCAAGTCACATTTGATATTATGCCTTTCACCGAAAGAACTTAAAGCTCTAAACGAGGGGTGCCCAATATGTTGATCGCGATCGACCGGTAGATCGGAAAGGTAGTGCTGGTAGATCACGTAGCATTCAAAAATGTTTTTTTTAAATGTTAGTCTATCATTTATCTTCCCGATGGCATTTGCCACTTGATTGACATACAGGGTGGCCAGTCTGAGATCTCTTTTCTTCTAACATACTGGTCATCCCTCACGCACGATTAAACGTGCCAGCTACTGTAAAACTCCGGCTATCTAAGTGATCCAGTTAGCCTTCAAATTTATATCAACTAAAGAAAGGATTTAAAAAAAAAATGTTGGTTATGGGCTGGATGTGGAATTGGAAGAGGATTTTTTTCTCTCACAATGTCACAATTGAAGTGCGTTTGTCTGATCTGTCAATCTATCATTGCTATTCTAAAGAAGGAAAATGTGGAAAGGCACTTTCGAACTGTTCATAAAAACTACGAAACTGACTTCCTTCTGAAAAACGATCTGAGAAAGAGAAAGGAGAGGGAACTAAAATTGCAGTTAATCGGACAGCCGTCATTTTTCACTCGGCTAAATTCAAAAGCAAAGGCAGACACACCGAAGCATCGATCCGGGTGAGTCACTTGGACAGTTTTGGAACTTACTCACAGAGGAAAAGTACCCAAACATGAGGAAATGTGCTACCTCCTTGACTGCATTATCCGGCTCTACTTATTTATGAGAGTCAGCCTTTTCTCACATGAAGATTATTAAATCCAAATACTGTAGTGACCAGAAATGTATTGAATTGTTATTGTGCCATAAAGGTTATTCAGTTATGCAAGGTACGACAACATATATTTTATGCATAAAGTATACTCAATATATTATATATATATATATATATATATATATATATATATATATATATATATATATATAGTAACAAACTTAGAGCCAAACAGAAGAAAGGTTTGGGGTTTTCCGGCCCCGTATATTGTCTACAATCCAGCTCCTAATAAACAAAAAACGGTCAAACAGAAAAACAAAACAATTGCATCTGCACGACGCCATACTAGGCGTCGGTGGCCATTTTATATGGGAGGAGCAGGAAGTGGAGGAATGCTGGGAAGGAGGCGTGAGGGATGCCGGGACTGATGACGTCAGGGAAGATGGTGGAGGAAGGGCGGAAGTAGACGCACTGCGGTATAGTGGCTCATGGCGGAGCGTCTTTACTTCTGGAAAACAAAGGAAAAGGTTAGTACCCCGCCATTCCCCGCCGGCGAACGTCTCTCGATGTGTTTTAAGGTCCTTCCGCGGCCTCCTAGTCGCGCATGCGTGACAATATATATATATATATATATATATATATATATATATGTGTCATTTTTAATGTAAGTAGATCATTTCGACCTGATCATTTTAAAAGTAGCTCGCAAGCCGAAAAAATGTGGGCACCCCTGCTCTAAACATTAAATAAAATGCATAAATTAAAAATTTAAAGCAACACAGTCAGGGGGTAATTTACAGCTGGCCACATTAAGTCAATTTGTACTTATGTTTTAAATACAATATACTTTGCAAACTGCTGTTTCATAAAGACACAAAGTATGGCAAGCACACGAGGACAAAACAGAACACTAAATGAAATAAGACAACACAACGCTGTAATTTAATCATTCAGCACAGAATAGCAAACATTTTGTAGAACTTTGCAGAAGAGCACAATGAAGGTGCTGAATGTGCCAGGATGGCCTTTCCATATGTGGTAACATGTTATGTCTTTAGAACATTAGAACAGGCCATTCAGCCCAACAAATCTTTCCAGTTCTGTCCAATTAATTCTTCTAAATAAACATCAAGTCGAGTTTTGAAGGTCCCTAAAGTCTTACTGTCTACCACGTTACTTGGTCACTTATTCCATGTGTCTGTGGTTCTCTGTGTGAAGAAAATCTTTCAAATGTTTGTATGAAATTTATCCTTAACAAGTTTCCAACTGTGCCACTGTGTTCTTGTTGAACTCATCCTCTTTAATAAAACCCCTGTGTGCGTCCAGGTGTCCGTGTGTGTGTGTCTTCTGGTGAAGTGCGCATGCGCGGGGCATCACGGCACGTGTTCACTCTCTTCCTGTGCATTCCCTGTGTGTGCAGAGAGAGAGTGAGAGAGACACACACAGAGGTGCGAGCACGAGAGACAGACACGCATGTACGCACGCACACACACACACACACACACGCATGCACGCACGCACGCGCAAGAGACACACTCACACACACACAGGCAGGCCCGCATGGGGGACAGACACGCACACGCACACACACGCACTCAGGCCCGCGACAGAGACAGACATGCACGCACACACACGCAGGCCCGTTACTTTTCTTGGTTGTTTATTAGATTGCGGATTTTTCAAATGCTCATTTTTTCCCCTGTGCTTAAAACTCATTAAAAAGGTTTTAGCGAGTGGGTCGTAAGGCTATAGCGCGAACTCTTGCAGTGTTAGTTTTCTCTGTTGTTCAAGGTTTTACGCTGTGCATTCAATGGTATAATTAGCTATATTTGTGCTTAAAATCTTAAAAAAATATAGATTTACATACAGTTCATACGGTCTGGAACGGATTAATTGTATTTACATACAATCCTATGGGGGAAATTACTTTGGTTCCATCGAGGTTCCACTGTATTACTGTCAGACAAAATTACAGGCATTTTACGGAAATACAAACCAGAATTACTGAGAGAGAAAATTAAAGGCACACAATACAGTGACGCATATTACAGCCACATACAAGGTCCCTTGCCATTTAATAGAGACTTTTCCTACTAATGTTTATGCACTACTGTTCTAGCACCCGTTACTGTAAAGGGCTTAATGTCTAGTTTTAAAATAATGGACTAATTCCCTTCATAATTTTAAACAATCCCTGGATGAGGCATCAGCTCATTGCAAGGTGAATACAAGCACACACATACACTGGCGTCATTTTAGTGTCACCAAATCTGAATATCTTTGGAAGAAAACCGGAGCACAGCATGGAAACCCAGCAGGAAAACATGCAAACTCCAGGCAGGGAATATCAGTGACGTGACTCCCTGCGAGACAGCAGTGCTACGGCTCCGCCACCGTGTCACCCTCATGTGTGTAATTATTAGCAGTATTCATTATTTAAACGAGATGAACAATTTATCTGTAAAATGTAACATACATACAGTACTTTGATGCATTTCATCATGAAAGTGATATCAAGTATAAATCTTAAGATTCTAAATGTGCACAGAGTTGGCATATCATACATTTCATGTGTTCTGTGTGGTGATCTGTTGCTGTTTGCCGCTGCTGTCAGGTCAGGAGGAAGCCACAGGAAAAAAAAAGATGGCACAAAAGATGGTATGTGATACTTTTAAAATGTATCGTGTCATTACAATCAGGAATATGTGACACTTGAATATAAAAGCACCACAAATGCATCTGTATGTCGGCATTTTGCTTCACCACATCGAACCATTCATCAAACATCGAAGCGCGCACATCGATCTTTCTGTCACATGTAGATAGTAACCAGAGACTCTGAAGTCACATTCCGACTTTTATCACACTGCCCCCCCCCCCACACCCCCCGACTTTTAGCTGGTAATACAACTTGAACTCGCGTCGCGTTAATTTCTGAGCACCTGCTCAGAGGACAAATCAAACGAACGATTGGCAGCCATGTTGCGTACCCGTTCTGAGCGTGAAGTATAAACGAGCCAATATAATGTTCTTGGGACCTGAACAGATCAACATTCCTAAGACTATCGTCTGTCATTATTTTCAGATATTGTATGACGGACACTGTTTGCATTTTGTAACATTTTGTATTGTTTGGCTGCTAATTAAGGAAAAAGGCACAATTGAGGGGACTGAGTCTTCAAGAGCAATTTAATTAAAATTAATTCAAAAGAAGTTACTTAATAGCAAAAACAGGTCACTAATTAAGAAAATTGAACACCACATAATATTCTCAAGTTCAAGGTTTTACAGGCAGCAGAGTCTATCCTGACAGCATCTTGAGCAAGGCAGGATCAAACCCAAGGGGAAGGCTTGAGTCCATCTTATGGCCTCCTCACAGAAATTAGACACCCCATTAATCTAACAGGCTTAACTCTGGAATGAGGATAAACGACTGTAGCACCACAAGAACAACCCCAAATCCACATAGACGGTGTGAGGACGCTAGATTTGAACCCAGAGCCTAGAATCTGAAAGGCAGACACACAAATCCCTGCATCAGTGTGCTGTCCACATCCACCTCCAGCAGTTAGGAAGCGTCTTTGACCTCAATGTAAAACAGAACTAAGTGTTATCAATGGCTGCACAGAATGAAAAGGCCGCTGGGCCACACTGGAATGTTCACAAACAAAACCGCCAGTCATTGACAATGTGAATTCACTCTTGAAAAGCGTTGGCTGAAAGACAGAGTTAGCCCACTGTGAGCCCACCACAGCACTGGGGAGAAAACAATCCACTACTCATTACTGCTCAGGGCAATGAGCGGCTCATTCAGCAAAAGGGGAGAAAAAAGGACACAAATTGGAGACTGTTAGAAAATGAGAATGACAGCGGATCTTTAAATAGATCACTGGAGCATTCCCGGAAATTATTTATAGTGGTAACTGAATATGCAAGTAAAGTCCTTAATGAGGTGAGTGGTGGTATGGGACTGACCCATCTATAGCCCCCAAAAACTGTCTGATCTGAAAAGAGAAGAGAATGGATTGAACAATAATACAATACCTCACATATCTCTCCAGGTGAGCACATCCGGCATCTGGACTTGTCTAAAAAGAAAGAAAGAAAGAAAGAAAGAAAGAAAGAAAGAAAGAAAGAAAGAAAGAAAGAAAGAAAGAAAGAAAAATGTTAATAAAGTGGATATTTCCAATTTAAACATATTAAATTTGCATGGAGACCATGCCTGTCCAGACAGCGATGCTCTGTGCCAGAATCCGATGGTTTGTACCGTGGATTTAAGTCTTCAGACCCCACACATTCTGAACACTTTATTGTATTGTAGATTTAATTTTAAATGGATACATTTGACATTTTTGAACATCAATCTACACTCAATAACCCATGTCATGCATGCGCATCTGGGGACCACCTTTCTGGCTCTGGTGAAGTAACTAAGCAGTACCACCCTGGGACAGGAGGGGCGCTGACACTAACATTATCTTATCTTTCCTCCTCCACAGCCAAGAAAAGATGCCCAAGAAGGATGATTGATCTCACCCCGCCCTCCCTGAGAAGGCTCCGCCCTACCACCCAGATAAAGCCCCGCCCCATCCAGTCCGAGCTGTGTAAAGCCTGGAAAATGGTATCAGATAGTCAACTGACACCGAGCACTTGACTGCTTGACTTGGTGAAACTCAGCCTCACACTGTTTATTTTTATTTTTTTTTTTTGTCAGTTGTCTTTTTATTTTGAAATTAAAGATCATTTTTATCATTGGCATTTCAAGACGCCAGCTTTCCCAGACTCACTTACAACCATAATAATAACAAAGTGAAAACATGCTTTCAAAGAGGTTTGCAAATGTATTCAAAATGAAAAGTAGAAGTATTCAGATCCTTTGCTGTGGCACTCCAAATTGTCTTTAGGTGTCTCCTGTTATGCTTTAATTCTCCTTGAGATGTTTCTAGAACTTGAGTGAAGTCCAACTGTGGCAAATTGAATTGATTGGACATCATTTAGAACGGCACATGTGTACCTGTTGTGGCCAGCAGAGGGCGCTCCTGCCACCCAAACCCGACACAGACAGACGCGAGTGAAGCACACACACGGCTTTTATTTTTTCTTTTTCTCTCGTGGGAAACGCCATCCCCCTTTTCCCACAAGTCTAGTACAGTTCACAGCACAGCACAATACTAATCTTTTCTTCTTTTTTTCTCTTTCTCTTTGCTCCACTCCTCTGGACAAGCTTTGTCTACCTCCTCCCGACTCTGCCTCCCAGAGTAGTGGCTGCTGACTCCTTTTATAAGGCACCCAGAAGTGCTCCAGGTGCTCATTGACCCACTTGCGGTAACACTTCTGTGGTGAAAGAGCTGCAAATAAGGGCTCAGCAACAGCCCACGGAACCAAACAGGGCCGCATCAAACTCCAGCTCCCATGAAGCCCTGCAGGAGTCCAAGGCACCACTGCAACCCAGGGGCAGCCTGCCGCCTAGCACTCTGGGGGAGATAATGCTCTGGATACTCTCCCTACCCTAGTTCCTCCAGCATGGAGGCGTCCCAGCCCACACTGTGTAGAGAAGGCCTAACAGTTCACATTGCATGACTGGACAAAAGCCAAGCCATGAAGTCCATGGAACTCTTGGTAGACCTCAGCAATCGGATTGTGGAAAGGGATAAAACCATTTCTAAAACTTTGAGGGTTCTCGCGAGCACAAAGACTTCGAGAACTGAGCCAGGGAAGAAGTCTGGAACCAGGGTATAAAAATGTTTCTAACATTTTGAAGCTTCTCAGTAGCACAGTGGCCTTAATATTGGAGACATGGAAGAATTCTGGAACCACCAGGACTCATCCTAGACTTGGTCATCTAATCAAATTGGGTAACCAGGTAAGAGGGGACATGATCAGAGAGGTGACCAAGAACCCAGTGATCACTCACACTAAGCTTTAGAAAGTCTTCTGCTAAGATGGGGTAAAAGAACAACCATCTCAGTAACACTCCATCACTCAGGTTTGCATTGTAGAATGGCTAGATTGAAGCCACTCTTGAGTAAAAGGCATATGATGGCATAGGTCTAAGTCAGTGGTTCTCAAACTGTGAGGTGGGCCCCCTAGAGAGGCACGAAGTAACAAAAAGGGGGGTGTGAAGATGTGAAAAAAAGAAAAAAAGAATCAAAAATAGGAAAAAATACATCTATTGAAACCAAAACAAATTAACTTAAACTACTGTACATTCTGATACTAGAAAAATAAATATAGAGTTAGATAAATGTGGATAAAAGTTAAGTAGGTATAATAAAATATGCATGCCTTCAGCACCGTCCAACCTCTGCTCCTTAGGGACATGCTGACAGAGATGGGAGTAGATTCATACCTGGTGGCATGGATCATGGACTATCATACAGACAGACCTCAGTATGTGCATCTCGGGAACTGCAGGTCTGACATTGTGGTCAGCAACACAGGAGCGCCGCAGGGGACTGTACTTCCTCCGGTCCTGTTCAGCCAACATACATTGGACTTCCAGTACAACTCGGAGTCCTGCCACGTGCAAAAGTTCGCTGACGACACTGCTATTGTGGGCTGCATCAGGAGTGGGCAAGAGGAGGAGTATAGGAAGCTAATCAAGGACTTTGTTAAATGGTGCGACTCAAACCACCTACAACTGAACACCAGCAAGACCAAGGAACTGGTAGTGGATTTTAGGAGGCCCAGGCCCCTCATGGACCCCGTGATTATCAGAGATGACTGTGTGCAGAAGGTGCAGACCCATAAATACCTGGGAGTGCAGCTGGATGATAAATTGGACTGGACTGCCAACACTGATGCTCTGTGCAAGAAAGGTCAGAGCCGACTATACTTCCTTAGAAGGCTGGCATCCTTCAACATCTTCAATAAGATGCTGCAGATGTTCTATCAGACGGTTGTGGCAAGCACCCTCTTCTACGCGGTGGTGTGCTGGGGAGGCAGCATAAAGAAGAAGGACGCCTCATGCCTGGACAAACTGGTGAGGAAGGCAGGCTCTATTATAGGCACAGAGCTGGACAGTTTGACATCCGTGGCAGAGCGATGGGCACTGAGCAGACTCCTGTCAGTCATTGAGAACCCACTGCATCCACTGAACAGGATCATCTCCAGACAGAGGAGCAGCTTCAGCGACAGACTGCTGTCACCGTCCTACTCCACCGACAGACTGAGGAGACCCCACACTATGCGACTCTTCAATTCCACGGGGATGGTGGTAAACGTTAATATCATACAAAATTATTGTCTGTCTGTTATACCTGTTATATACTCTTTAATTTAATATTATTCTTTATCAGTATGCTAATGCTGGAGTATGTGAATTTCCCCTTGGGGTTAATAAAGTATCTATCTATCTATCTATCTATCTATCTATATCATTAATTAAAAAAGAACAAATTGGTATTAGTGGGCTCCTTTCAAAAAACGTTAGGGGGGCACAATTAAAACGTTTATGAAAACTTGGGTTGCAAATACTTAAAGGTTGAGAAACGCTGGTCTAAGTAATGGTCAAGGAGGTGACCAAGAACCCAATGGTCACTCTAGTACTCTACTCAGATGGGAGAACCTGTTGGAAGAACAGCCATCTCAGCAGGACTCCATCAATCAGGCACTTATGGTTGAGGGGTTAACTGCCAATTGGAGCAAGGCTGTCCTACCGCATGGGTACGCTGTGCAGTTGCCTGGGGGCCCCACGACATAGGAGCCCCATGCTAATCTAAGTATGTTGTGTAGGTAGGTACCCCAGTGCACTGCTTTGAATGAACTTGATGATGATGCTGCCCTCATGCTTGGCTACAGAGTCATAGATGAATAGACTTTACAGTGCCAGGCTGATTCCTTACCCAAATGGGACGCCATGATAAAAGAAAGCAGAAGAACAGGCTCTGTGTTCTCTGATGGGAACAAGAATCCTTACCCGGCAGGGAGGCTGGTATGTTGGAAGGACCAGGAGAGACACCAGCATCTGGTCACTATATGCTAGGGATTTGGGTCCCTTTTGAATACCTGACAGGGCATCATGGGAACTGGAGTTCTGGAACACAGCACTGTTGGGTTCCATGGATGCCATAAGTGGGGATATGGTGCCTACTGTTTTGGGGACTCCCATTTGACCTTCAGACCACATCCTAGCCATGAAACTATTTCCAGGTCAAAGATAAGAGGAGTCGTGTCATCTTGACCAAACAGTCAGAGTCGGGAGGAGGAGGACCAGGCGGACGAGATGAATGTGGAGGAAGAGGATCATATTCTGGGCTGTTTGTACTTTGGTTGTTGTATTCCGTCTGTGGAGATGACATTTTGTTAATAAATAGGGACTGGTTTGGGTGTGATTGTGTCTGGGTTTTGAGGCTTTGTGGTGCCCCCTAGTGATTACAGTAGTTATTTTTTAATTATTAATTATTTATTACTACTCTAATAATTAGGTTAACTTTTCAAAAATGTTATGTTTAAAAAAATTGCACACCAATTGGACACAGACCCTCCACCACTAACATCCATCGGTCGATGCCATTGTCCCATAATTTGAATTGCAGCCCTGAAGCCACCACAAACCTCTTTGTGCTCCGTTTATATCACCATTGTAAAGTGCTGTTAAAAAGCACAAATTTAATGTCGTCTATTAACACATGGAATTGCCTTCTTTATTATCACTATTACTTTTGAATAGGGACTCGTTGTTACAAAACTATTTAATAAAGAAAAATGCAATAACTGACTCTTGGATGAAGTCAATCACAAACGTGAAATGCTCCAACTTTCACATCAGTTAACTCAGTCGCTGGACGCACCCGAGTGTAACGATGTGAGCACGCTGCCCAACTTGATTAAATATGAGGAATGTAAAGAGAAGAAGAAAAGCTGACAGGTGATTTGATGCTTTGGAAGAAATTCTTACCTTCCATACACGTGGGCCCCGTCCAGTCTTCAGTACATTCACATTGAAAGCCAGTGGAGACTTCCAGGCAGCTTCCCCCATTAGCACAGGGGTTGGACAAGCAGGCGTGCTCCGCTAAAAGTGAAATGAGAGACAAGTGATGAGTGAAAACGACTCGTGGTAAGCAATAAAACGATGAATATAGCGCCCTTCCATGGTACAGACCATGTGGACTGCATGTTTTACTATCCATTATTTAGCAGTTGCCTCTACCCTTGATGACTTAAAAGTAAACCTACATAAATACGTACGAGTGCTTAGCAAGAAAATGACACGGTTAAAAGAAGGAGCACAAGAACTTTATCACTGTAGAGAAGCATTCAACGAAGAGTGTACTCAGTCAAGGGGGTAATGGGGTCCAGATGTCCAGATAAGTGCAAACACACCCTACCAAGATTATTTGGACGAATGTGGGGGGGTCTTCGCGTGGCAGTGCGACGCAATCTGGTTTGTAGTTCTTGTCATCGTAAGTGGTGGTCTTCCCAGGTGAACGTTGCCATTGGAGCATCAGCTACACAAGCATGTTCAGCATCACGATCAGCTGAAGCTGGTACCTCACTTTCGTTTTTGATCTCCATCTCCATATCACTCCAGTCTGAAAAGTCAGAGTCCGATTCGGCGGTAATATTCAAAATGTCGTCCATGGAGTATTTTGCATTGTGCATTCGCTTTGGTCTCTCGCCAGATGTCGATGTCATTTTAGAAGTCCTTTGTTCTTTGCTACTCATGCATGCACAGGTAATCGAGGTCAAATCAATGAAGCGAACCATCCTTCCAGCAAAGAGAGTCAAACTAAAACGTAATGGCAAGTTTTGTCGCCATTTACGGCTGATTACCGTCCTCTACCCCTTGAATTTCGACAAAAGTCGACATCCGCTCTGAAAGAGTTAATGTATGGGCACAATGGGTAATGGCCGGGGGCCTCAATAGCACAGGGGCCCACGATTTTTCTGATGCCTATGTAGGTTTCTGTTTTGCTATCAAAAAAGGGGCCTCAGCACACTACTTTGACCGGGGGCCTATAATGCTGGTACGACGGCCCTGTTGATGCTGCCACCACCATGCATCACCCTAGGGATGGTATTAGGCAGGTAATGAGCGGTGCACGGCTGTAGCCAGACACAAAGTCTGGAGTCCTGCCCAAGAGGTCAGTTTTTATCTCATGAGACCAGAGAATATTTTTTCTGAAGTGTTCTCGGAGACCTTTAAATGCCACTTGGCAAACTCCAAGTGGACTGTCATATGCCCTTTTACTCAAGAGTGGTTTCCATCTTGCCACTCTACAATAAGGGCCTGATTGATGGATTGCTGCTGAGATGGCTGTCCATCTGACAGGTTCTTCCATCTCAGCAGAGGACTTTTTAAGCTCTGTTAGAGTGACCATGGTCAATTCCTCTGAAGAAGGCCCTTCCTGGCTGTTTATTAAGTTTGACCGGATGATCAACACTAGGAGAGTCCCGATGGTTCCAAATTTCTTCCAATTTATAATAAGGCCACTGTGCTCCTGGGAATATTTAAAGCTTTAGAAATAGTTTTATCTCCTTGCCCTGATCTACACCTCACCACAATTTGATCATGAAGGTCTACAGAGAGTTCCTTGAACTTCACGACTTGCTTTTGGTCCTGACATGCCATGTGACTTGTTGGACATTCTGTACACAGGTTCATGAGTGCCAATAATTGATGTCCAGCCATTTCAGTTTGCCACAGGCGGACTTCAACCAAGTTCTCGACAAATCTCATGGAGAACTAAAGAAAATAGGATGGACCTGACCACAATCTGGGGTGCCGTCGCAAAGCATCTGAATATTGATAGGAATGAGAGATTTTCAGTTTTTGATTTTTAATGAATTTGCAAACCTTTTGGAAAGCAAGTTTTCACTTTGTCATTATGGATTATCGGGTGTCGACTGATTGGCAAAAATGGCAAATGTTTCCATTTACATTTAAATCGACTAAAGTGTGCACAAAGTGAAGGAGTCTGAGTACTTTCTGAATGCACTGTAGATTGAAGGTTATTGATTTTTTTTTCCCACAAGGCTTCAGGTAATGGGATCTTAGAAACTGGAGTATATCGGGTAAGCTGGTTTGTGTTTTCTACTAACTAAAATAAAGGTATATGTTTTAATATGGTCTGGTTTATCATGGCGGCATGTTGTATGTTGGACATGCAATTACAATTTTCAGGGAGATGCGTATCACCTGACATCTGTCAGTGGAAAAGGTTAAAGCTTTAGCCCGAAAGTCTTGACAACCTAAAGGAGTGCAGTGTGTTCTGGGAATGCCGAATGGCAAAGTAAGAATCCAAATATTTTGCTGAGTTAGATAGTACAGCTTTGGATTCTCGTGGGAAAATAACCTTGAGCTTGGTGATAATGACGTCTGTAACATTTCTGTCTGTTGTGAGAAATTGTAAAATGTGTGCTCTGCCAACAAAGATGAAGATAAGTAAGCCAGGAGTTTCAAGGGTGTGTTCGTTTTGGATAAGAACAGAAGTGGAGAGTGCCTGCTTTGATTAGACATTTCCAAAAGGAGTTTTCTCTTCGCTCCCTTAGCTGACAGATACTTGCAAATGAGCCTTTGTTCACCACAGTTGCTGGTTTTCTGATGCTTTTGCAAAGAACTCAGCCCAGCTGCTGTCTGGTAAAAAAATGGACACTTTAGGCCCCATCCACACTATTAGATTATCATTTAAAAGCTCAGACATTAGTCTTTGTTTTCACCTTTCATCCACACTAACCTGGTATGTTTAACACCTGAAATACTCTTGTAATGCTGTTGGAAGATTGAGCTTTGACAGTTTCAAATATTCGACTTGCAATTTTTAATTTGTGTGTTTTATTTCAGTCTGTTATTATTTAGGTGATGACTCTTAAGTCGTGGGCTCAGAGCTCATGTGAGAAATGTTCTGTAACTGAAAGGGCAGGCAAATGACCTCATTAATATTCATAAGGCAGTTCGCCAAAACTGTCAAATTTTTTGGAAGTAGATAAAAGTTTGGGGTGTCGGCAAAAAAGATGTGGACAGGAATTATGGGAAAATAGGTATAAATTTTTAAAAAGTGTCATTGTTTATTTTAATGTATTTACAGTCATATGAAAAAGTTTGGGAACCCCTCTTATTTCTTTGGATTTTTGTTTATCATTGGCTGAGCTTTCAAAGTAGCAACTTCCTTTTAATATACGACATGCCTTATGGAAACAGTAGGATTTCAGCAGTGACATTCAGTTTATTGGATTAACAGAAAATATGCATCATAACAAAATTAGACAGGTGCATAAATGTGGGCACCCCAACAGAGATATGACATTAATACTTAGTTGAGCCTCCTTTTGCTCCTTTGAGCCTCTAGACTCCTCCTATAACCTTTATTGAGTGTCTGGATTCTGGATGGAGGTCTTTCTGACCCCATTCTTCCATACAAAATCTCTCCAGTTCAGTTCACTTTGATGGCATCCGAGCATGGACAGCCTGCTTCAAATCATTCCATAAGTTTTCGATGATATTCCAGTCAGGGGACTGTGACGGCCATTCCAGAACATTGTACTTCTCCCTCTGCATGAATGCCTTTGTAGATTTTGAACTGTGTTTTGGGTCATTGTCTTGTTGGAATATTCAACTCCTGCGTAACTTCAACTTTGTGACTGATGTGTGAACATTATCCTGAAGAATTTGTTGATATTGGGTTGAATTCATCTGACCCTCGACTTTTTTCTTTTTCCGGTTTCTTTGTGGTGGCGGCCTGCGCCACCACCACCTACTCAAAGCATCCTGATGCACCAACATTGATGGACTGAAAGCCAGAAGTCTACGTGACCATCATCATCAGGTCCTTCCATGAAAACCCTAAATACAAAGAGGACTGTTTGATTTATGTTAGGTAGATTGCCCAGAGGGGACTGGGTGGTCTCGTGGTCTGGAACCCCTACAGATTTTTTTTTTTCTCCAGCTTTGGAGTTTGTTTTTTTTTGTCCACCCTGGCCATCGGACCTTACTTATTCTATGTTAATTAATGTTGACATATGTTTATTTTTTATTGTGTCTTCTATTTTTCTATTCATTTTGTAAAGCACTGAGCTACATTTTTTTGTATGAATATGTGCTATATAAATAAATGTTGATTGATTGATTGATTGATTAACCAGGGCCCCAGTCCCTGAACTAGCCACACGGCCCCACAGCATGATGGAACCTCCATCAAATTTGACAGTAGGTAGCAGGTGTTTTTCTTGGAATGCGGTGTTCTTCATCCGCCATGCAAATCGCTTTTTGTTCTGACCAAATAACTCCATTTTTGTCTCATCAGTCCAAAGCACTTTGTTCCAACATGAATCTGACTTGTCTAAATGAGCATTTGTACACAACAAGCGACTCTGTTTGTGGCGTGAGTGCAGAAAGGGCTTCTTTCTCATCACCCTGCCATACAGATGTTCTTAGTACAAATTGCGCTGAATTGTAGAACGATGTACAGATACACCATCTGCAGCGAGATGTTCTTGCAGGTCTTTGGAGGTGATCTGTGGGTTGTCTGTAACCATTCTCACAATCCTGCTTCTGTATTTTTCTTGGCCTGCCAGACCTGCTGGGTTTAACAGCAACTGTGCCTGTGGCCTTCCATTTCCTGATTCCATTCCTTACAGTCGAAACTCACAGTTTAAACCTCTGAGACAGTTGTTTTGTAGCCTTCCCCTAAACCATGAGACTGAACAATCTTTGTTTTCAGATCTTTTGAGAGTTGCTTTGAGGATCCCATGCTGTCTGCCACTCTTCAGAGGAGAGTCAAAGGGAAGCACAACTTGCAATTGACCACCTTAAATACCTCATCTCATGATTGGACACCCCTGTCTATGAAGCTCAAGGTTTATCGAGCTCATCCAACCAATTTGGTGTTGCAAGTAATCAGCATTGAGAGTGACAGGCATTCAAATCAGCAAAATTACAAGGAGAGCCACATTTTTGCATGGCCAGTTTTTCACATTTGATTTAATTTCATACTAAACTAAAAATCTTTGTTCGGAAAACTCCGCAGTACTCCTAGGAAATGAAAGACGTACCACTGGTATCTTTTTTGTTGAAAGGAGAGTCAATTATTATGCGGGCTGAGAGGGGTTCCCAAACTTTTTCATATGACTTTATTGTACTAGGTTGTTGTACCGTGTTAGCCATTATGAATGTAGAGAAAAGCCAAGCAAAATGACATCTTTTATTGGCTAACTAAAAAGATTACAATATGCAAGCTTTTGAGGCAACTCGGGCCACTTCTTCATGATTACATCTTGCCTGAAGAATGGGTCTGAGTTGCCTCGAAAGCTTGCATATTGTAATCTTTTTAGTTAGCCAATAAAAGGTGTCATTTTGCTTGGCTTTTCTCTATATGACTTTATTAAAACTTTGATAAAATGACCAGTGTGTGTAAGTTTGTAAGAAGATGTAAAATGAAGGCTTGGGACTTTCAAATGAACATATTTCGTGTCCAGCCAAAAGTAACTTAATCAACACTCAAACAGACCATGGGAACGTATTGGTTGTCCCAAACTTTGACTAATTCAATCTCTCTCTATATTTATATATAACCCAACGTCTGTATGTCTGTCTGCTTTTCATGAGAGAACTGCTTAACGGATTTAGACAGTTTAACAATAACATGTAAACATTGAACATGCCATGTAAATTTAAAGATGTAATGGGAACAATAAGCTCCTACGTCCCTGTTGTGTTCCTAGTAATTTTATGATTTTTTCTTTTATTTCCGCCATCATTATCATAATTAAATGTACCTAAATGTGGTTTTGCCTATATCAATGTATTGCAACAAATCTCTCTCTCTATATAAAATCCAACGTTTGTCTGCTCGCTTGTCACGAGAGAACTACTTAACGGATTTAGATCAGGTTTTTTTCTATAGTTTGCTTAAACATTCTGGTTGATTTTGCAACTTCTCTCATCGTGCTAAGAATCAAAGTTCGTTTGCAGGAGTGATATATTCATGCTAATCCGAGACAGAGGCTGCGGGCCGAGGGGAGGGGGACGCGTGGCGTCAGGAGTGGGGAGCCGGGCAGGGTCCTCGTCACTTCTCGCCAGCCTTAGTTTTGAGTCGGTCTACCTCTGTCCATGCTTTGGCTTAGCTAGCGATACCTGTTTGTTTATTGATTTTTAAAGTTTGTCCTGTTTCACTGCTACGCGGGTGAAGCCATGAGGGACCAGCTAGTATCTTATATAAGGCAGGGTTTTATTATGAAAAGGGGCAGTCAGCAAGACCAGGAGGAGAGAGAGAGAAAAACAACTGCAAAAGAGAAGACCACTCAGTCCAACTTTGCCACCCCTTCAATCCCAAGCATCCCACCTGGTTAAAGAAACCAAAGGCTGCAACAACCAAAGCTACAACCACCTGATATGAACCTTGCTGTGTGACCCTGACTTGAGTCGTTCAGGTTGTATGTTTTCATTTCTAACATTTACGCCTGGTTTCTCCTACAAAAGAGGATTTTTGGCTCTGAAGACTAGGGATCTGCACTAGCAATCGGAAGGTTGCCGGTTCAAATCATGTAAACGCCAAAAGCGACTCTACTTCATTGGGCCGTTGGGCAAGGCCCTTAACCTACAATTGCACCATCCTGGGTATGACGTTACTCTATATCCAGCCTTACATGTAGGCCCTGCAGTGAAAAAACCTGGGGTTTGGTGGCAGAATTGGCACTCCAGCCACCAAAAAAAACATCACACTGTTCCATTCCACCTGAACTGGTGTGGTGCTGAGGTGTCACCCGTTGCATGGCTGCACTTGGGTCCTAATCTGGGATCCTGAGTTGGTTTGTCATGTGGTGGGTGCTGTATCAGCACCTGCTCCTAACCTCCGATTCATCGTATTCCCAGCTACCAGCCTGTTATTAGACGGCAACCCATTACCACCTGAAGAGCGAGGAAGTGGAACCTAAAGGCTGAAGTGGCTCTGAATGACTGCTTCCAAATGACAGACTGGGAAATGATGTGTGGGACACATGGGGATGATATTGAGGGACTCTGTCACTGCATCACAGACTATGATAACTTTTGTGTCGATGCTACGGTGCCCTCAAAGACAATGCATTGTTTTCTAAAAAACAAGCCTTGGATTACTAAGGAGCTAAAAGGTCACCTGAATGACAAAAAGCAAGCATTCAAATTTGTTGACAAAGGGGCTCTGAAGGACACACAGTAAGTGCTAAAATAAATATGAGTGAAAGAAAGGAAATTTACAAATCTAAAAAAGACAACAAACTCACTCACAATAACATGAAGGACATCTGGAATGGACTGGGGCATCATTACTGGACTCAAGCAATCCAGGGCTCAGGTGCTCAAAGGGGATGTGGGCAAAGCTAACGCCCCAAAGCAATTGTTTTCATTGATTTTCCCTTCCACCACCTCCTTCTTCCAATGTCCAGTCTTCCCGCACCATCTCTACTTCATCAACAACTGGACTGGCCAGTGACAAGCCCACCTCTGACCATCAGTGTGGACTGTCGATAACTGAAGACCAAGTGAGGAGACAACTGAGGAAGCTACACACAGGTAAAGCTGCGGGACCAAATTGAGTCAGTCGTCGAGTCCTTAAGGCCTGTGTTGACCAGCTTTGTGGTGTCCTCTGTCACCTGTTCAGTCTGTCACTAAGGCTCCAGAAAGTGCCACTGCTGTGGAACACATTGTTCCTGTTCTAAAGAAGTCAGACCCCTCTTCACCTAATGACTACAGGCCAGTGGCACTGATGTCTCGCACCATGAAGACCTCTGAAAGGCTGGTCCTGGACTTTAAGAGTCCTCTTGTGGTAGACCACCTGGACCCATTGCAGTTTGCCTATTGGCCAAAGACTGGAGTGGAGGAATCAATGAACTGTCTGCTCCACAAGGCTTATCCTCGCCTGGGCAAAGCTGGCTGTGCTGTGAAATTTATGCTTTTTTTTATTTCTCCAGGGATTTCAGTACCAACCAGCCATCTCTCTTAAGGGGTCAACTCAGAGATATGCAGGTGGATGAGCCTGTGGTGTCCTAATAATGGCAGGGTGCAGTTTGTGAGTCTCAAGGACTGTGTGAGGAACACTGGAGCACCACCATGAACAGCAGGCCTGTCTCTTGTTCTCTTCACTCTGTACGCTTCTGACTACAAATATAACAGCAGGTCAGATCATCTACAGAAATTCTCAGATGACTCTACACTTATGTGGCGTATTTTTAAAGGGGGTAGAGACAGCAGAGAGGAGTCAGGCAGAGAACTTTGTATGTTGGTGCAGAAAGAATTGTCTGCAATGTAACATCAGCAAAATCAAGGAATGGCTAATTGACTTTCACCACGCCAAAGAGCCTCTATGTCAGGTCACTATTCAGGTGGTCCATTCCTACAAGTACTTGGGGGTTCACATCAATGATTGCTAGGACTGGACTCAGAACACAGAGGAACTATAGAAGAAAGGGCAGAGCAGGTTCTTTTTCCTTTAATGTGAGAAGTGACATCCTTCATGTCTTCTATAACTCTGTGATGGCCAGTGTGGTGTGCTGGGCTGGTAACATCACTTCAAGAGAGGCGCACTGAATCAACAAGCTAATTAATTGACAGGCTCAGCTATGGGATACACTCTGGACCCCCAGGAGGTCGTAGCAAAGAACAGAATTAAAACAAAATTGAGTGCCATTATGAACAACTCTGCACATCCTCTCTGTGACACATCAACATTGAAGGCCTTCAGCCGACGAATACTACAGCAGAAGTGTGTCAAGAAACACGACTGGGGGTCTTTTATACCAACAGCAATATGCCTGCATTATGCCTCACTGGGTCTGGAACTGCCGAGTTAGAATCAATCTTTCTTTCTTTTTTAATTTTTTTATTTCGTTTTGTGTGTTCAGACCATAGCGTGTGTGTATATATTTAATCATCTACCTATGAATATGATGTCGCACACGTGTGACTGGGAGACACCTAAAGGGTCTGAATGATTGTAATTCCATGCCAGGCCAGGGGGCGGCGAGGTGCACTGACTGTCTTTCTCGATCCCTTGCAGACCATCCATGGGAAATCCTGCAAGATTCTGGCACCACCGATGATGTCACTTCCGGTTTCCAGCACCACTGATGACACCACTTTCCGCTACCAGCGCCACTCATGACGTCACTTCCCGTCCTGCCGCCACTAATAATGTCTGGTTCCGGTGCCACTGATAATGTCACTTCCAGTTTCCAGCACCACTGATGATGGCACTTTTCGGTTCTGGGACCACCGATGACATCATTTCCGGTCCTGGTGCGACTGATAATATTACTTCCAGTTTCCGACACCACCGATAACATCACTTGTGGTCCCGGTGTTACTGATGACGCCACTTTCCACTCTCGGTGCCACTGATAATGCCACTTCCGGTTTTCTGGCACTACTGATGATGGCACTTTCTGGTTCCAGGACACCGATGATGTCACTTCCAGTCCCGGTGCAACTGATGATGTCACTTCCAGTTCTGGTGCCAATGATGATGTCACTTCCAGGCTCGGCATATAAAATCCGCCATCTTTAGCAACCAGAGTCAGTTCTGTTTTGGACTCGTACTTGTGAACATCTTAGAATCATTTAACCCTTTTTGCAGCCAAAGCACATTATACGGATGGCTGCCCCAAACCTTTTTGATGACTTTGTGTCGTTTTGTGACACTATTTATTTAAAGAGCTTTGGTAAAAAGCCAAATATCCCCCAGTGGACAAATAAAGTCCTGTCTATCTATTTAAAACAACTATTCTGTATGTGTGGCAACACTCTTATTGCTCCTGCTACTGCACAGGGCTAAAGAAGGAAGACAGAGTCTGCACAGAGACAGAGGTGACAGATAATAAATGTGCCACTTTATACAACTGCAGAAAGCCTCCCAACAGTGCCCAGTCTTTACTGGGCAACAGCCTGGCACACAGCCATCAGCATTCTACTCACCTATTTCACAGTCTTTGCCTCGGAAGCCTTCCTTACAGATGCATTGGTATTCGTTGGGTTCTGCATTGGCACAGGTGCCCCCATTAAGGCATGGCTGGTGGTTACCACAGTAATTCAAGTCTGAGAAGCAAAAATGGAACAGAAAAAAAAAACATCAGGTGATGGATGTTTTCAAATGAACATGTGCAGCTGTGCCCGATTTACACTCAGTATATCAAAAGACACAAAAAACCCTCGGCTATTTTCTAAATTTTCAAACTGACCTTTTAAGCTAAAGCATCATGCATGAATAAGAATATTGCACTCCAGTGATTCTGGCAGAGGGTTTTATGCCCCCCTCCCCCTTGGCATCGCCAATGGGACTGCACCTGGAGGGGATATGCTGGCTTAGCTCCTCACTGTCTGTATAACACAATCCTGGCTCCTCCCCACTTACTGAGCTGCAGCCAATCAAGAGGCCAGAAAAAAAAGTCAGACTGAGAACTCCTCCCATTAGCACCAGGTGTTCATAATACTGGTGGGAATGGGGGGGGGATTGAGACATAGATACTTAGCTGAAAGACCCTGAGGAACAAATGGGCCTTTTCAGAGCTTCGTAGATGAAGAAAGAATCCCAGTTAGCAGAGCCATCAATGGGCTTGTTGAGGGGAGGACTGGAAGTCTGCTTTATGCTTTAAATGTAGTGACACTGGGGGTAGGGACGTGTCGTTGGGTGATTTCTATGGGCTAATAGAGCAGGATGAGTGGGGAGCTGGTGGCATTGGTCACCACACTCTAAATGACATTTAACGATGGAGTATTCTCTGCACTGATACACATGTCAATACATTTTGAAGCCTACTTAAGTTATGTGGAAGAAAAATGAGACTTTGGGGTCACATAGTCATTATGGGGTAATATAACTATTGTGCATGAAGTGTTGGAATGCTTTCCACATTAAACTATAGCATCTATCTTAGAAGTAATATCAAAGGGTTAATACATGTTAGAAACTTGATCAAGCAAATCAGGAAACCAGATAAAGGTCACATGAACAACAAAAAAATAAGAGGGTTCTGGGTGATGGTTGAAGAAGTTGGCTGACTATCATGTACCCAGTAAGAGTTGACTGTTGTCACACACACAGGAACTCAAGAAGTATTGGAAAGAATTGTAAGGATCAAGAATGTAGTAGAAATGAGACTTTTATTTTGGGGTATGTAATCTGGTTAATGCTCTCTGCTAAAACTCTCATGTCTTTTAGCCAATCAGAGTGAATTCAAGCTAATGAACCAATCAGAGTAAGAATTAATTCAGCACTGATATATAAATTTAGTTATTTATAAATATAACGCTCTGTCATTACTTTGTGACCAGGCTGCTGTGATGGAGTGTATTCATCTTCATGATGAGAAATAAAAGAGGCAACCGAAAGGCTTCCTCCTGCCTGGTTCTTCGGGTTGATTATTAATAGATACATTCAAGGTGTGACCCAAAAGTTTTTAGACAAGTTGTTTTAAAAGAGTACTGTGATTTACATCTAGTGGCCGACACCGTAACTACGTAATACTCTGCTTCATGTAACACGTGACCAGGCTTCCCTGAAGGGCAGAAAGTAAATGCAGAATTCTACGCGAGTGTTTTTGATCGGCTATTGAAGAGAATTCGATGAGTTAGCACGGACAAATTCCAGTCCAGTGTGTGGTTCCTTCTTCACGATAATGTGCCATCTCATAACGCTGCAATTGTAAAGAGGTTTCTGGGGAACAGGAATGTTGCTGTTCTTCACCACTCACCTTACTCGCCAGATCTCCTGCACCTGCCGACGACTTTCTCTTCCCCAAGTTAATATATATATAAATATGAACTGCTCAAAAAATGAAAGGAACACTTTTTAATGAGTACAGCATCAAGTTAATGAAGCTTCTGGGCTGCAGATCTGGTCAGTTCAGTAGCAGAGGGGCTTGTTCATCAGTTTCAGCTGCTTTGGTGCATTAGAGGGCCAACAATGAGACGACCCCCAAAACAGGAATGAATGGTCTAACAGGTGGAGGCCACTGACATTTTTCCCTCCTCATCTGTTTTGTCACTCGTTTTGCACTTGGCTACACTCAGTGTCGCTACTGGTACCATGAGGAGATACCTGGACCCTACAGAGGTGGCACAGGTAGTCCAACTTCTCCAGGATGTCAGGCACATCAATATGTGCCATTGCCAGAAGGTTTGCTGTGTCTCCCAACAGTCTCAAGGGCATGGAGGAGATTCTAAGAGACAAGCAGTTATTCTAGAAGACCTGGGCAGGGCCCCTCATAGAAGGTCCTTAACCCATCAACAGTACTGACCGATATCTGCTCCTTTGGCCAAGGAGGAACAGTATGAGCACTAGCAGAGCCTACAAAATGACCTCCTGCAGGCCACTGGTGTGAATGTCACTGACCAAACAATTATTAACAGACTTCATGAGGGTGGCCTGAGGGCCTGAAGTCCTCTAGTGGGCCCTGTGCTCTCTTCCCGGCACCATGGAGCTCGATTGGCATTTGCCATAGAATACCAGAATTGGCAGGTCAACCACTGGCACCCTGTGCTTTTCACAGATGAGAGCAGGTTCACATTGAGCACATGTGACAGACCTGAAAGGGTCTTGAGAAGCCGTGGAGAACGTTATGCTGCCTGTAACATCGTTCAGCATGACCGGTTTGGTGGTGGGTCAGTGATGGTATATCTGGGGAGGCATATCCATGGAGGGACACACAGACCTCTACAGACTAGACAATGCACCGGGACTGCCATTAGGTATTAGGATGAAGTCCTTGGACCCATTGTCAGACCCTATACTAGTGCAGTGGCTCCTGTGTTCCTCCTGGTGCACGACAATGCCCAGCCTCATGTGGCGAGAGTATGCAGGCAGTTCCTGGATGATGAAGGAATTGATACCATCGACGGGACCCCATGCTCACTCGCCTGACCTTAGTCCAATAAAACACCTCAGGATGGGACATTATGTTTTGGTCCATCAGACGCCACCAGGTTGCACCTCAGACTGACCAGGAGCTCAGTGATGCCCTGGTCCAGATCGGGGAGGAGATCCCTCAGGACACCATCCGTCATCTCATTAAGAACATGTAGCCCCACCCAAGCCAACGTTGTCAGGCATGCATACAAGCACATGGGGACCATACAAACTCCTAAGTACGATTTGGAGTTGCTGCAATGAAATTTTGGTAAAATGGACGAGCCTGCCTGCCACATCATTTTTTCACTTTGATTTTCAGGGTGCCTTTGAATTCAACACTCTGTAGGTTGATAATTTTCATTTCCATCAAACAGTATGGCATCCTTTCGTTCCTAACACATTACCATATCAGTCCATATCAGCAGAGATATCCAGCAGGATTTTTTTTCCCATTAAGATCTGATGTGTTTTCAAAGTGTTCCTTTAATTTGTTTGATCAGTTTATATTTAAGGTAATGAGTTCTACCACATCTATCAGGTGCATGGCAGGGATAAATCTTGCATGAGGAACCAGTTCTCATCACCAACGCATCCATTTTCTAATCTGCTTATCTATTTCAGAGTTTTGGGAGCTTGCTGCTCAGTCTGACAGCACTTGGCATGAGATGAAAACCAACCCAGTGCCAGTCCACTGCAGAGCCTGTTAATTCTTCCTTAAGGGGTCAATTTAGAGTTGCCAGTTCACCTAGCATTTGCATCTTAGGGCGAAAGTCTGGAAGAACCTGGGAATAATTCATGCGGGCACAGAGAGAATATGCAGACCTTACACAGACAGGACTCAAACCCACGACTCTGGAGCAATGAGGCAGCAGTACTAACCACTGTGAAACTTTACTCTCAGAGAAGACCCCCTCATCCATCCCTGTTTATGATAAACTGGCAGCTATGCAGAAAGAATGCATGAACAAGGGATACCTAGGTACAGAAATGGACAGAAGAAAAAAAAATATAGGTCCACATTAGTTGTTACCTTTATCACAGAGCAGCCCACCCCAGTTTGTGTCACACATACACTTCCAGGGTTCTGAGCAGGAGCCATGTACGCAGCCAGGGTAGGGGACGCAACGATCGCAGAAAGGACCCTGCCAGCCATAGTGACACCTGGGGGAGCAAAAAACACAGTTGTTATATTATTACTGCCCAAAAGTAGGACCCTTAGAGCAACTTCTCAGGTCACAGTTTACCGTCCATCTCCATGCATCCATTTTCTACTACTTATCGGTCCCGTTCAAGTGGGCAGCACTCTAAGCAAAGATTCCTAGATGTTCCTTTTTCCCCCACCACTTCCTCCAACCTCTCTTGGGGGATACCGAGGTGCTCCCAGGCCAGCTGGGAGATATAATTTCTCCACTGTGTCTGAGATCTGCCCCAAAGTCCCCCTCTGGTTGGACATTCTCGAAAAACACCACTGAAGGGTATGTGTCCAGGAGGCATCCTAATGGGATGCTTGAACCACCTGAACTGGCTACGTGTGTTTTAGAGGGTAGCTGCTCATTGGTCACGTGCTCTTCTCCCCACTCCCATCAGAGATGAACGCGATCAGATACAGTGCCAACGTTTGACGTCAGAGCGTACCTACCTTCCGCTTGGCCAGAGATACAGTACCTTGCCAACTTTTTATATTTTTGGCAAAGAGATCACAGCTACATTCTTGCCCCGATAGCAAAACCAATAATCTATATGTATATAAAAGCCAAATACCACTGACACACTCATCACGAAATCTCCCGAACCATGAGGACTTGGGACTTAAAATTTGGAATGTAGGTTACCCTTGGCCCATAGGTGCTTGCTAAGAAACGGTTAAAAAAATTTTGTGGTCCAAGCATGAAATTTCTTATAGTTTTTGCTAGACCTGTTTGTATGTCTGTCCGCTTTTCACGAGAGAACTACTTCACGGATTTAGATCGGGTTTAGATCGGGTTGAACATTCCGTTGATTTTGTGACTTTGTCATTGCGCTAAGTATTATAGTTCACTTGTGGTACAGATTTATTAGCGCAAATCTGAGACAGACTCATCATGCTGCGGGGCCCTCCTCACTCACGCACCAGCCTCGGGGTGTAACCTTAACTCGCTTAGCTTAGCTAGCGAACGAGAGAACTACCTAACGGATTTAGATCGGATTTTTTTCTATAATTTGCTTCAGCATTCCGGATGATTTTGCAACTTTTCTCACTGTGCTAAGACTTATAGTTTGCTTGCAGGAGCGAGACTGTAAGTCAAGGGGAGTGGGAAGAATGACGTCAAGAGTGGGGAGCCGGGCAGGGCCCTTGTCACTGTCCTGTTTCACTAATACACGGGCAACGGCTAGTCTTGTATATCAAGAGGTCCTTGGATATGAAAGCTATCAATGTAAATTATCCTCAGTACAAACAATTAAATAAAAAAAAAATGTTATTGGTTTTTAAAGTTTGACCTGTTTCACTGCTACACTGGCAGAGCTGGAGGGGACAGCTAGTAAATTATAAATACAAGGTGGGAGACACTGAGCTATCAGAGGTGACTGTGCAGAGGATACAGACCTATAAATACCTGGGAGTGCAGCTGGACGATAAACTGGACTGGACTGCCAATACTGATGCTCTGTGCAAGAAAGGACGGAGCCGACTATACTTACATAGAGGGCTGGCGTTCTATCAGACGGTTGTGGCGAGCGCCCTCTTCTATGTGGTGGTGTGCTGGGAAGGCGGCATAAAGAAGAAGGACGCCTCACGCCTGGACAAACTGGTAAGGAAGGCAAGCTCTATTGTAGGCACGGAGCTGGACAGTTTGACATCCGTGGCAGAGCAACGGGCGCTGAGCAGACTCCTGTCAGTCATGGAGAATCCACTGCATCCACTGAACAGGATCTTCTCCAGACAGAGGAGCAGCTTCAGCGACAGACTGCTGTCACCGTCCTGCTCCACTGACAGACTGAGGAGACCCCACACTATGTGACTCTTTAATTCCACCCCGGTGGGGTAAACGTTAACATTATACAAAGTTATTGTCTGTTATACCTGCCTTGCACTCTCCACCTTGCATTTTTTAACTTGCACTGCTTTTTTAACACTCTTTAATTTAATATTGTTCTTTATCAGTATGCTGCTGCTGGAGTATGTGTATCTATCTATCTATCTATCTATCTATCTATCTATCTATCTATCTATCTATCTATCTATCTATCTATCTATCTATCTATCTATTATATAGTGCCTTTCCTATCTATCTATCTATCTATCTATCTATCTATCTATCTATCTATCTATCTATCTATCTATCTATCTATCTATCTATTATATAGTGCCTTTCCTATCTATCTATCTATCTATCTATCTATCTATCTATCTATCTATCTATCTATCTATCTATCTATCTATCTATCTATCTATCGAGTGGCTGTTCTTTCACACTAAATACAAGTGTGTGCAAAAATCCAGAGAGGAAGGGTCACATTCCAGAGCAGAATGTTCCAGTACGTCCGGCACAATTAGTTAGACATTGTGCTACAGGGTGTGCAGTATTAAAGGTAGCTGGGTTGTGAAGAGGCAGAGGTAATAATAGATACTGTTTAAAGCAAGCAACAACTGCAAACTAAATGTTTTTGGATATCAAACCAAGCCCAGGTAATTGGGGCATTGACCATAGATGGTTCCACCTTGGTTCTTTGCTGTTGATGCTTATAGATGAACTGTAAAGATGATTGCATTGTTAGTCCAGCTGTTCACTACCACAGTTCCACTATAATAATCAAACTGTTTTTCTACATTTTACATTTCAGACATGAGTTATCAGCATGTTAGTTTACATGTGTGTAATTTACAATGTAGTGGGGCTAAAGTAAGTTAATTAGCTTTTGTATAAATTTCCAACAGCCACTTTAATATTAGAACATTAGAACATTAGAACAATCTAGACGAGAACAGGCCATTCAGCCCAGCAAAGCTCGCCAGTCATATCCATTTATTTCTTCCAAGAAAACATCAAGTCGAGTTTTGAAAGTCCCTAACGTCTTACTGCCTACCACACTACTTGGTCGCTTATTCCAAGTGTCTATCGTTCTTTGTTTAAAGAAAAACTTCCTAATGTTTGTGTGAAATTTACCTTCAACAAGTTTCCAACTGTGTCCCCATGTTCTTGATGCACTGATTTTAAAGTCACAGTCTTGATCCACTGCACTAATTCCCTTCATAATTTTAAACATTTCAGTCATATCACCTCTTAATCTTTTTTTGTTTAAACTGTAAAGGCTCAGCTCTTTTTATCTTTCTTCATAACTCATCCCCTGTAGCCCTGAATCAGCCTAGTCACTCTACTCTGGACCTTTTCTATTGCTGCTATGTCCTTTTTGTACCCTGGAGACCCAATCTGCACCCAGCACTCCAAATGAGGCCTCACCAGTGTGTTATAAAGCCTGAGCAGAACCTCCTGTGACTTGTACTCCACAGATCAAGGTGCTATATAACCTGACAGCCTTCTTAATGGCTTCTGAACACTGTTGGGAAGTTGATAGCTTAGAGTCCACTATGACTCCTAAATCCTTCTCATAAGGTGTACTCTCGATTTTCTGACCGCCCATTGTGTATTCATTTTTACTTCCTATGTGTAATTCTTTACATTTACTGACATTAAATTTCATCTGCCACAAATCTGCCCAAGCCTGTATGCTATCCAAGTTCTTCTGTGATGATATACCGGATTCCAAATTATCTGCTAATCCACCTATCTTGGTATCATCTGCAAACTTAACCAGCTTGTTACTTATATTCCTATCTAAATCATTTATATATATTAAAAATAGCAGCGGCCCCAGCACTGACCCCTGTGGACACCACTCTTAACATCGGCCAGTTCTGATGAGGTTCCTCACACCATCACCCTCTGCTTCCTGTGTTTCAGCCAATTCTGCACCCATCTAAAAACATCACCCTGAACTCCCACTTCTTTTAACTTGATGCCCAACCTCTCATGTGGCACCTTATCAAATGCTTTCTGACTAAACATCTGTCTATCTATCTATCTATCTATCTATCTATCTATCTATCTATCTATCTATCTATCTATCTATCTACCAGATATGCCAGATAATCCTGCCTGGCACTTACACGGGTAACACTTCTTCCAAGCATTTACTTATTTCACCCAGAGTTCTCTGTATCAGCATGTCTATTTGCCTCCCAGAATTCAATGCTGTGTTATTTTATATTCCCTTCAATTGGTTTAACTGCCATTTGTTAAGAATACCAGATCTAGTGGCTCAGTTATCTACAATATTCTGAAACTTTGCCCACAATGTCTTCTGAAAGTTTGACTCGCCTGCCTTTTGAATACTCGTCTTCATTAACGTGTATCTGCTCGCTGCTCCCCCAGAGCTGTCCCTGACAGTGAGATGTCACCGTGGAGCCACACGCTTCTTGTCCTCTGCCCACATTTGACTTTCTCTTGCGCACAATCCCCTTAACGGCCCTCTAGTATCGCTAGAGTCTGCTCACACAGCTAATTCACTTAAAGGCGACATCGTATTTAAAGTGACAGAGAGAGAGGAAGTTAGGAGCAGACGCTGATACAGCACGTTGCTGGACCCACCACGTGACAAAGCACCTCAGGATCCCAGCAGGTGACACCTCAGCACCACACTGGAACAGCGTGAGGTTTTTTTATGGTGACTGGAGTGCCAATCCAGCCACCAACCCGCAGGTTTTCCTTACAGGTTGGAGGACCAGCTTGCAGAGCTGGATGCAGATTAACGTCCTACCCAGGATGGAGAAAATTGCACTTTAAGGGCCTCGCTCAACTGCTGGCGTTTACATGATTCGAGTTGGCAGCCTTAAAAACATCACCCTGAACTCCAACTTCTTTTAACTTGATGCCCAACCTCTCATGTGGCACCTTATCAAATGCTTTCTGACTAAACATCTATCTATCTATCTATAACATAGTGCCTTTCACTATCTATCTATCTATCTATCTATCTATCTATCTATCTATCTATCTATCTATCTATCTATCTATCCATCTATCTACAGGATGTAACATCTGAAAAGGATTTAGGGGTTTATTTTGACACAACATTTTCATTGACTAAGCAGTGAATAGAAGCAACTGAAAAGGCTAATTAAATGTTAGGTTAGTTCATAAAAAAATTGCTGAATTTAAGTCAAGGGGCATTATGGTCAGACTATACAATAAGACCACATCTGGAGTGTTGTGTGCAGTTCTGGTCTCCACAGTACAAGAAAGACATAGCAGCACTTGAAGCTGTGCCGAGGAGAGCAACCAAGTGCATCATGGGACTTAAGGACATGTGCTACTGTGACAGACTCAGAGAATTAAACCTGTTTAGTCTGAGCAGAGGAGACTGTGGGGTCATCATCCAGATCTTCAAAGTCTTCAAAGGCATTAATAAAGGCGATCCAAGAGAATTCTGTCACCTAAACCGTGAACCACGTACTCAAGGGCATCAGTACAAATTAAGGAGAAGTGGATTCAAAACAGCAAACTACCGAGACATGGGGTTGAAGCAGAAACCTTGACAATCCTTAAGAAGACTAAAGATGATCTACAGTAGATGTTGGGACAGTTTAGCCATTAGCTAAACAAATGGGCCTGATGGACTGAATGGTCTCCTCTCAATTGTCAAATTTCTTATGCTTGTATGTTCTAATACTGTGATGGCACCTTAACCGCAACACGTCTGCGATCATTTGTGAGCAGGGCTGTCTTAACAGCATTATAGGCCCCCGGGCAAAGCAATGCACTGAAGCCCCTACCTACACAACCACTCCCAGGAATAAAAATGTATATAATTAAACATATATTTATTGTATTGGTACAGTACTTCCAACAAAATCAGCATTGAAACATTAAAAAACATGCTGTACAGCAAAGATTCACCAACACAAACGTTTGAAGCATACAACATGAGCCTTGAAAAACACAAAAATGTCAACGTACAGTATAAATGATACCCAACTGGCAAACCATACAGACAGAGATGGCACAGTATGAAATGACTATAAATTATTTATTATTAATTACGTGTTCAACACAAACATTTGCGAAATTTCTTTGCAGAGAATTGAGTTGAAGTGATGTGAACATATCCACTTTTACATGATGTAGTGCATTAGATCCGTACACATACAGGCACGTGAGGTGGCAGAGGTGACCGTGATACTAAATCAGAGGAGAATGCCAATGCCCACTTGTAACACAATAGCAAGTACTTAGTTTAGTTTAGTATAGTATTGTAATAATTTATTGACAGCAAGTCACAACATACATAGATTAGCATGGGGCCCTTATGCCTGTGCGTGCCCATGCGTTAAGACAGTCCTGACTGTGACAATGACATTAGAAAATCAGTAATCACTGAAAACTGCCTTTTGATCTCAGCTTGCATTCTCTGACAATTAAGAAATTGGGTGTATCTGGGTAGCATTTTAATTAGACCATCCCATACAGATAGCGTGACATGCCTTAGGTGGGAAAACCCCCATTGCCAACAACCCTACAGTTTTTATGTGATTTCTGAATAATCCGTTAATATAAAGTAGGCTCCAATCCAGCACACAGTTCTGAGACGGCAGCGCTAGGAAGTCTAAATCAGTTTATAAATCAGTCATCAGCCATGAGTGATCCCTGAAAACTCGCCTTTTGTGTAGTCTGCCATTAGCACTACCTTCCTAAACAGCTAACCTTGCCATTGCCAGTTATGTCGCACAACACATGGCATGACTCCTATAGTCGGTGACAGTGGGTACCCCCTCAGAGCCTGACTCTTCACATCACTCACCAATCCACAAAAGCACCACATGAGAGGTGACATAGTCTGAGGCTCACGGCCTGGTGACAGAACAGGCCTTTGGTTTATTAAAAGGCGTGTGGTGGTGTTTGGCTTTGATATCCAGGGGTTGTTCCCACCTTTCCCTTCATGCTTGCTGGGTTAGGCTCCAGCTATTCCACATACTGCCCAGGATTGAGCTTGCTAGAAAATGACTTGTTGGGGGGCACACTGCCATTTATCCCCAAAAAAAGGTTTGCCGTATTGTGATGGCTGGCTTGTGTAGTACCACCCAAAATGGCACAGGCACATGGATGACCCAGACCCTGCCAAAGATGTTTGGATGTTGTATGTATGGCACCGTTGACATTTAAATTGGCAAAATGATTCTATTTTTTTACAAGTTCAACAAGGGTGCTCTTACTATCTCGCCATTCTGCGCATACAGTCTGCGTCAATCCAGGCTGGGTACTGGTGGCAGTTTGGGCGCTGCATGATGGCACATTGCCACTGCTACTGCTCCCTCCACTCAGTTTCTCCCACTCGTTTCCTTCTCTTATTTGTGACTCTTGCAGAGGGACCATCAAAAAGAATGTTCACTTTAGTCAAGATCACATTCCCTGAAGCTCCGTTTCCAATACTCTCCAAGTACTACAATACTTTGTAGTAAGGATGTCACTCAGGTACAAGGCCAAATTTAGATGGTAATTAGGTCATGAATATTCAAAATAGGCATTTATTTTAAAGCCATACATGGCTCCTGGAGAGAGGTCATCTGGAGTGGCTAAAAGGACATGCAAAAGCACATTGTTTTATTTGAATCTGAGATTTAGAAAGAAACTTCACGTGGCATGTGGTATACGCATGGTTTTATAAATCCAATTTTGTTGTACATACTCTGCTTTTTTACTTTGAGCACAAGCAAAATTTGAATAAATAATCTAAGTGAGGTTTTATACATGAGGCCCCTGCTGTTCCTGCAGGAGTGGGAGGCTCATTTTTTGGAAAGTACGGAACCTCTTGATGTATTTTGATGTGCCCGCTGCTCTGCCGGCTTCCGTTTTATGCGACTGTACAAATTGCTGCATTTTGGCCATGAAAAAATCACATCCGCTCTAGCAGTAGACCCTTAACAGGAAGTCTGCAGGATGTCCCATCTTGATAAACAGCTCTTGTTTCTCAGGCCACTCAACACTCCAGTAAGTCGGTGCATTTTATGTTGGAAACAACTAATTGACAGCAACAAATCAAACCTAACGCTTTCCATCTCAGGGCCAGAAGAGCCAGGCTCCAGAGGATCAACCCCTGCTATTGTCCAACGATTATTCTTCTAGGGTTTCGGGGTTTTTTTTATGTCTGGCGCACTTGTTCCTTCCGCTATGTACGCCATCATTTCATCTTTTAAAAGTATAAACAATTAAAAAAATGGAAAAGAACCAACCGGGAGACCACTGCAGGGTGTTGGCTGCATTCCTAGAGGACAATAAGAAAAGGCGATACTTAAAGTGCACAAAGGCTGTAGGCTTAAGTCATCTCAAATGTGATGTGAGCTCATTGCTTTACACACAAATACACTTTTCTTTCAGCATGGCATACAGAGCAGCACACAATGGCGAGATTAAACACCTGAGTCACAGGAGGCCAATACGTGCATTCAGAAAGTCTTTGGACCCCTCACTTTAATGTGGTGCAGAATTCATTGTAATTGCCAAATGAAGTTCTATCTATCTATCTATCTATCTATCTATCTATCTATCTATCTATCTATCTATCTATCTATCTATCTATCTATCTATCTATCTATCTATCTATCTATCTATCTATCATATAGTGCCTTTCATATCTATCTATCTATCTATCTATCTATCACTACTGTCTTGCTGTCGGTGTGTCTTTCGATTAGTGTGGTCTGGGGTGGGCGTGGCTGAGTCGTGGCGTTGGAAGTCGGACGTGTTTTCTGTCTTCTGTAAGTTTTTTTGTTTTTTCTTTATTTCTAACTCCTTTTCTTATTTTTCTATTTCAGGGGGTTTTATCAAATAAGACGCGGCTTTGGCGTGTAGCCATGGCCGCGTCCAAAGTGTCGTCGCCTGGTCTAATGCCTAGGTTTTATGAAAATCTTTCCCGCCGGCATGGGGCTAAAGTACTGGTCGAGCCGCACGTTTCGGCTGAAGAGTGTGTTGTGGCTGTCAGTAAAGTTGTTGGCTTTAAGAATGTTCGTTCAGCATCAAGAATGAATAAGGCCGTAGTGGTATTTCTTAACAAGGAATCTCTGGTTGATAAACTTGTAGAAGAATGGATTATTATTAATGGCGCTTTGGTTCCTGTTTTACCTCTGTCAGCACCTGTGAAAAAGATTATTATTTCAAATGTCCCACCGTTCCTAAAGAATGATGTTTTGGTGCAGGAACTCCGCCGCTATGGCCAGGTTTTATCAGAAATAGTGATGATTCCGTTGGGCTGTAAAATGAGAGAATTGAAACACGTTGTTTCATTTAGGAGGCAGGTTTTTATGGTGTTAAACAACATGAAGGAGGACATAAATGTTGCTCTAAGATTCAAGGTTGATGGCTGTGATTCTGTGGTTTTTGTTACTTTGGACTCGATGAAGTGTTTTAACTGTGGGAGGGCCGGACACAAGGCCTCTCAATGTAAAAATGAGACCTTTACCGGTGGGCCGAAGCGCTGCCCCTGCTTCAGTGAGCGATGAGACGGAGTATGAAAGCGGTGAGGAGGTGGACAGTATGGAGGATGAGGAGACTGCAGAGGTAGCTGAGCTCGTAGCCGGAGCACAGGTTGTGAGTGATTTGCACCCCACTGTAGTGTTAGCAGTCGCTCCTGAGGCGAGCCTGCTGACTACCGAAGGGAATGCGTTGGCTGAGCCCAGCGATCCTGTTGTAAACGAGTCCGTTCAAAGTGCTCAGTGCGAGTCTGTGGAAGGAGAACTAATTACAAATGAGCCGGAGACTGCGGAGGTCAGTAGCGGAGGGGATAAGACGGCGATGATCGGCACAGAGAGTGCGAGGAGGATTTTACAGTTCGTACTCGAAAACGAAAAGAAAAATCAGACACTAAAAAATCTGCAAAGAAAAGTCACGTGGCTGGCGAGTCATCGCAAGTATCGAGCAGGATTCTTAGAAGTCAGAGTGATTGTCACAGCGACCTGAGTGATCGTGAGCACGAAGGCGGTGACACTGACGTCTCAGTGAGGAGTACGACCTCGTCCCAATACAGACTCAGTGGCGGGTATAACACTGCAAGTATTAGGAAGTTTTTAGACTTCATCGAAGGCAAGAGGGGTGTTAAAGTGGAGGATCACTTCCCTGACCTTCCATTGTTTGTGGTGTCCGCTCAAAGGGTGATGGCAAAGCGGCACGTCTGGGAATGGACCAAAAGGAAACTACCCGTCTTAAAAATGTGATTAGCAGGGTGCGAAAGTCCATTTTTCAGAAATAATGGATATGTTTTTGAAACTTTTTTATTTTTGGTTGACTTGTGCAATATTGTTCACTCCCATTTGTGAATCATCAATGCAGTCTTTACACATTGGGAGTTTAAATGTGAATGGCTGTAGGGCGACTGCAAAGAGGGCCGCTCTGTTTGACTTTTTAAACCAAAAGGCTCTTCAGGTCACTTTCTTACAGGAAACTCACTCTGATGTTAGAAATCAGCCGGACTGGTTACGTGAGTGGGGGGGTCAGGCTGTCCTGAGTCATGGCTCACATGTCAGTGCTGGGGTGGCCATACTGTTCTCTAACACGTCAAATTTACAAATCACTAACATTAGTGAGGTGGTGGCTGGGCGCCTCCTGGTAGTTCAGGTGAAGGATAAGAGCCAAGATCTGGTGTTTATTAACACTTACGCTCCAACAAATGGAGGTGAGAGACTTTGTTTCTTTAAAGCTCTGAGGAAGGTGCTGGAGACCTTTGTTAATGGGGAGATCCTGTTGGTCGGAGGAGATTTTAATTGTACGGAGAATAACTTACTGGACCGTAATGGTGCTGAGCCTCACCCAGCGTCTGTCCGTGCTTTACACTCCTTATTAGACCACTCGGACCTGGTGGACGTCTGGAGAAGTAAATTTCCGTCAGATAGACAGTACACCTGGGTAAAGGGGGGCGGTGGGTGCATTTCGATGGCGCGTTTGGACCGTTTTTACTGTCTGCACCTGCTGAATACGGTCACTAAGGCTTATATCTGCCCAGTTGGATTCTCAGATCACTCTCTGGTGGGAATGAATGTCTATGTCCCTAAAAAACCTTCCTCTCAATCTCTTTGGCACTTTAATGTCTCCCTGTTAGAGGATTCTCATTTCCTCAAGTGTTTTGAGTTTTTCTGGCTGCAGTGGACTCAAACCAAGTCCAGATTCCCATCTCTTCGCAATGGTGGGATGTGTCAAGGTGCAGATTAAAGTCTTTTGCCAGCAGTACACTCAGCATGTGACCAGGCGGTGTCTTCACGAAATGAAGAGCTTGGAGGAGGACATCACAAATCTGTACAGCGTTTTACAGGACTACTTTAGTGAAGAAACGCTTGCTGTTTGAAAGTCTAAAAAACAATCCCTTGCTGAACTCCTGGAGCTTCGTGCCCAAGGTGCATTGGTGCGCTCGCGTTTTCAAACTTTAAATCACTTGGACGCGCCTACTAAATTTTTCTTTAATCTGGAAAAGAAAGAGGCTGAGAGTAAGGTGATCCACATGCTGCAGGACGCTGAAGGTCACGAGCTGCACACCACGGAGGAGATCAGGAACTTTGCTGTGTCTTTTTACTCTGATTTATTTAAGGATGGTGTAATTGATGATTCGGCCATGTTGGACTATTTGAACGGATTACCCAAACTTACAGACACCGTCAAGCTGAAGCTGGAGGCAGACATCACCTTTCAGGAGCTATCAGATGCATTGGCTGGTTTGAATACTGGAAAGGCACCAGGACTCGATGGCATCCCAGCTGAGTTCTATAAACATTTCTGGTACCTGCTGGGTACCGAGGTGTTCTTACAAAGCTTACAGGATGGAGAATTACCATTGAGCTGCAGAAGAGCAGTCGTCACTCTGCTGCCTAAGAAAGGAGACCTTTGCCAAATAAAGAACTGGCGCCCGGTGAGCCTGCTGTGCACGGACTATAAGATCTTCTCGAGGGCCCTGGCCAGCCACCTGAGGACTGTGATGGACCTGCTCGTCAGTCCCTGCCAGACGTACTGTGTGCCTGACAGGACTATTTATGATAATATTTTTGTATTGCGGGATATCATTTCAGCCTCCAATCTTTCTGGGATGGATTTAGGAATATTATCCATTGACCAGGAGAAAGCTTTTGATCGAGTAGATCACCGGTTTTTGTTTAAAACATTTGGTGATAATTTTGTTCATATGATTGCACTGCTGTACACCAACGTTTTTGGGATTGTAAAAGTTAATGGCACTCTGAGCGCACCGTTTCCAGTCAGGAGGGGAATTCGGCAGGGCTGCCCCTTGTCTGGCATGCTCTACGCATTGGCCATTGAGCCGTTTCTTTTTCAGCTGCAGCGGAGACTACAGGGGGTGACATTTCCATCCTACCCAAATGTTAATTTCAAATGCTTGGCCAACGCTGATGATAGTATTGTCTTCGTCAAATCGAAGGGTGACATTGAAGTTTTAATTTATTGTCAACAACTATTTGAGAACATATCATCTGCAAAAATCAATTGGACTAAGAGTAACGCCTTCTTACTGGGCTCCTGGTCTAGATGTCCACTACCAGACTTACCTGGAGGCCTAAAGTGGAACAGGAAGTGCTTCAGGTATCTTGGAGTGGTCCTGGGTAGTGAGGGGGTGGACGAGAGTAATTGGGAGGGACTCTTAGAGAAAGTGATCTCTCGTCTGAACAGGTGGAAGTGGATTGTACTTAAACTGTCATACAGAGGGCGGGTGATCGTCATCAATAATTTAGTGGCCTCAATGCTGTGGCACAAACTCATGTGTGGTGACCCCCCTCTGGGGCTTTTAAAGAAGATCCAAAGAATATTGCTTGATTTCTTCTGGGATGGCTTGCATTGGCTAAAGCAGAGTCTGCTGTTTTTACCGTTGGAAGAAGGCGGTCAGGGACTTCTAGATATCTCCTCCAAAGTCGCAGCCCTCAGGCTCCAAGTCTTACAGAAGCTTTTCTGCGTTTCATATTCCCTGAGTTGGAGGGAGTTAGCGCTGAGTTTCCTTCATCGTGTGGCCGGGTTAGGGTTTGATGAAGCACTTTTGGTTATAAATCTACAAAAACTGGACCTTTCTGTGTTACCAAAATTTTACAAAGGTGTCCTATTAACGTGGCACGTGGTGTTTAGGAGGAACTTTAATACAACTGGGTGGCTTCAAAATGAGCCTTTAATTTATAATTCTGTTTTTTCATGCCCCCTCTTGCACAGTGACAGTTTTGTCTCAATTCTTATTAAGCATCAAGTACTGAAACTGGCACAGATTTATGATGCCACTACCAAATTATTCATAGATGCTGATGTCTTGGCTTCTCTTCTCGAAGTTAAGTCAGTCAGGATGATTCAGCAGTTTCTGTCCTCCATAGCTAAAGACTACCACTTGCTAAATGAATCCATCGGCTCCACTGTTAATAAGTTGGATGTTTGCCCCGCTGTGGACCTCTCATTACTACCAGAACATTCAGTTGTTCACTTCACCAAAGGAACAGTGGTGAGCTTTGCTTCTCTGTCCAAGAGAGAGCTCTATGAGTACTGCGTCACTTCACTGCATTGGTGTCTGTGCTGGACACTCCATGGAGGGAGAAGCTGGGAGTGGAGGGGCACAGGGGGCCTGCGTGGAGGGAGCGGGACAAGCCACCGAGCAACAAAAGAACTGCAGACTTACAGTGGAGAATTGGGCATGGGATCATTGCCACCAAGTCCTTTTTAAAAATTATTAAAGAAGCTGAAACTGATTCTTGCATTTTCTGTGGACAGAAAGAAACAGTTTTTCATTTGTTTTTGTATTGTTATCGACTGGCGGGATTCTTCAGATTTTTTGAAGCTTTGTGTACCGAATTGACTGGAGCTTTTAATGAAGTCCTGTTCATTTTTGGAAGTAAATATAATAAGAAAACTCGATGCAGGATGCAACTGTTCAACTTTCTGTTAGGTGAAGCAAAGCTGGCCATTTTAAAAAGTCGAAATAATAAGCAACGTGGATCTGAACCTACAGATATTTGTTTGATTTTTAAATTGAATGTTTATTCAAGAATAAGAATGGAATATGCGTATTATAAACAGATGAATAGAATGGGGGGGTTTGAAAATGTGTGGGGGGTGAAAGGGGTGCTGTGCTCAGTTGATGAAGGGGGGCTGAAAATGAACTTCTGATTTCACTGTGGTGGGCAAGAGAAAGAAAAAGTAATGGTGGGCATCAATACCACGTGCTTATTACTGTGCGGAGTAGGAGGAGTGTAAAGGGGGAGTAATGGTGGTCTTTGTATTAGGATGAATTATTAACTTTTTTCTTATTAATGTGCGGAGTAGGAGGAGTGTAAAAGGGGAGTAATGGTGGTCTGATATGGCTTTTTTGTTTATTCTGAAATTTGTTTTCGTCATTTCGACTGTGTATATTATGTTGATGTTCTTATTTTTACAATAAAGATTATTTTAAAACTTTATCTATCATATAGTGCCTTTCATATCTATCTATCTATCTATCTATCTATCTATCTATCTATCTATCTATCTATCTATCTATCTATCTATCTATCTATCTATCTATCATGCAGTGCCTTTCATATCTATCTATCTATCTATCTATCTATCTATCTATCTATCTATCTATCTATCTATCTATCTATCTATCTATCTATCTCATTTGTTCAAAACTGATCACTCTTACTCTTTTGGCCAAAAAACAAATGTGTCACTTTTTTTGTCCTGAATATTTGTGGTATTTCTGATGCATTCCTAATGTCTAACTTCTGCTCATAAATGTGGCAGAAAACATTTCAGATACATGGAAGACAATCTCTTACCTGCATTCGCCAGGCAATTCACAATAACCATGGACCAGGTGGCAGGTGGGCTTACAAATGGCTGCAATTTCAAAGCAGAAATGAAAATCAGACAAGTGCCTTGGAACAGGAATTTTGAGTTATTAAGGCAGTACACATGTGGAACATCACCCGTTTCTAATGAAAATTTGTTACATTTAAACCCCAGCTGTCAATAAGAGCTGAAAGTTAGAACAGTAGGCCCCACAAAGCTCTCCACTCCTATTCACTTTATTCTTCCAAAATAGCATCAAGTCAAGGTCTGAAAGTCCCTAAAGTCTTCCTGTCTACCACATGAATTGCTCACTTATTCCATGAGTCTGTGGTTCTCTGTGTGAAGCAAAACCTCCTAATGTTTGTACGAAGTTTCCAGCTGTGTCCCCGTGTTCTTGATGAACTCACAGTCTCGATCCACTGGACTAATTCCCTTCATAATATTAAACCCTTCAATCAGGTCTCCTCTTAATCTTCTTTTGTTTAAACTGTAAAGGCTCAGCTCTTTTAATCTTTCCTCATAATTCAACCTCTGTAGCCCTGAATCAGCCTAGTCGCTCTTCTCTGGACCTTTTCTTGTGCTTTTATGTCCTTTTTGTAGCCCCGAGACCCAAACTGCACACAGGACTCCAGATGAGGCCTCACCAGTGTGTTATAAAGCTGGAGCAGAACCTCCTGTGACTTGTACTCCACAAATCAAGGCGCTATATAACCTGACATTCTGTTAGCCTTCTTAATGGCTTCTGAACACTGTTGGGAAGTTGATAGCTTAGAGTCCACCATGACTCCTAAATCCTTCTCATAAGGTGTACTCTCGATTTTCTGACCGCCCATTGTGTATTCAAACCTAACATTTTTACTTCCTATGTGTAATGCTTTACATTTACTGACATTAAATGTCATCTGCCACAAATCTGTTCAAGCCTGTCTACTGCCCAGGTCCCTCTGTAATGATTTTCACTAAAATAGTTTTAAATAAACTGCTTCTGTAAAGCACTCTCATTTATGGACAAGCGTTTGACACGATGACCCTGCTGCCCCATTGGTCAGGACTCCTTCTCATTCATTGGATGCCCAGAAAGCTTCATGCGCAGTCTGCACGCACATACACATTTTCCTTCCTCATTCATGAGAGTGCTTTCCAGAAGCAGTTTATTTAAAAATATTTTAATGAAAATATATGGACGTTGTGAGTAAGCAGCTGGGTGACTTTACATGTGGATAACGTGGCACAAGTAACCTGCGATTTTTTTTCATCAACATTTCATTGACGTTTTCCTGTTGTACTGCACTGGCTCCCCTACCACAGACATGGAATCATAAAATTTCTTACCTCTCTTCTGCATGAAAACACAAGCTTTAAATTTTGACTCGGCCATCACTACAGAGCACATGGAATGAGTAACATTTCAGCAAATATTGTTTTTGGATGGCATACTCCTTTAACAGCACTCACTCACTAAAGAGTCCCAAAGCACCTAAATCCCCACAGGTTCCAAAGGCATTTCTAAAAATGTCCACTAGAGGGGGATATCACCATCTAACCCCGGCTAGTAATAAGGGTAAGCACTGAATAAAAATAAAATAAAAGATTTAGTCTTCGGAAAGTGTATTGCAATAACAATGCAGCTCCATGGAGCAGAGAGGGAAAATGGAATCACCTGAAACACAAGGCAATCCAAGCAAAAAAAGCCCCACCACAGAATCCAAAGATAATAAAAATGAAAAGAGAGGGGGTCAAAAAAAATCCATACAGTTGTGCTTGAAAGTTTGTGAACCCTTTAGAATTTTCTATATTTCTGCATAAATATGACCTAAAACATCATCAGATTTTCACTCAAGTCCTGAAAGTAGATAAAGAGAAATCAGTTAAAAAAATGAGACAAAAATATTATACTTGGTCATTTGTTTATTAAGGAAAATGATCGAATATTACAAATTTGTGAGTGTGAACCTTTGCTTTCAGTATCTGGTGTGACCCCCCTTTGCAGCAATAACTGCAACTAAACGTTTCCGGTAACTTTTGATCATTCCTGTACACCGGCTTGGAGGAATTTTAGCCCATTCCTCCATACAGAACAGCTTCAACTCTGGGATGTTGGTGGGTTTCCTCACATGAACTGCTCGCTTCACGTCCTTCCACAACATTTCAATTGGATTAAGGTCAGGACTTTGACTTGGCCATTCCAAAACATTAACTTTATTCTTCTTTAACCATTCTTTAGTAGAATGACTTGTGTGCTTAGGGTCGTTGTCTTGCTGCATGACCCACCTTCTCCTGAGATTCAGTTCATGGACAGATTGTCTGACATTTTCCTTTAGAATTATCTGATATAATTCAGAGTTTATTGTTCCATCAATGAAGGCAAGCCGTCCTGGCCCAGATGCAGCAAAACAGGCCCAAACCATGATACTACCACCACCAACATGTTTCACAGATGGGATGAGGTTCTTATGCTGGAATGCAGTGTTTACCTTTCTCCAAACATAACGCTTTTCATTTAAACCAAAAAGTTCTATTTTGGTCTCATCCGTCCACAAAACATTCTTCCAATGGCCTTCTGGTTTGTCCACGTGATCTTTATTTGGAGAGCAGTGGCTTTCTCCTTGTAACCCTGCCATGCACACCATTGTTGTACAGTGTTCTCCTGATGGTGGACTCATGAACATGAACATCAGTCAATGTGAGAGAGACCTTCAGTTGCTTAGACGTTACCCTGGGGTCCTTTGTGACCTCGCAGACTATTACACGCCTCGCTCTTGGAGTGGTCTTTGTTGGTCGACCACTCCTGGGGAGGGTAACAATGGTCGTGAATTTCCTCCATTTGTACACAATCTGTCTGAATGTGGATTGGTGGAGTCCAAACTCTTTAGAGATGGTTTTGTAACCTTTTCCAGCCTGATGAGCATCAACAACTCTTTTTGTGAGGTCCTCAGAAATGTGCTTTGTTCGTGCCATGATACACTTCCACAAACATGTGTTGTGAAGAGCAGACTTTGATAGATCCTGTTCTTTAAATATCACAGGGTGCCCACTCACACCTGATTGGCATCCCATGGATTGAAAACACCGGACTCTAATGTCACCTTCAAACTAACTACTAATCCGTGAGGTTCACATACTTTTGCCACTCACAAATATGTAATATTTAATCTATTTCCTCAATAAATAAATGACCAAGTATAATATTTTTGTCTCATTTGTTTAACTGGTTTCTCTTTATCTACTTTTAGGACTTGAATGAAAATCTGATGATGTTTTAGGTCGTATTTATGCAGAAATATATAAAATTCTAAAGGGTTGACAAACCTTCAAGCACAACTGTAAATCACAAAAAGTACAATAGAGCACAAAGAAATTCAGCACTCCCTAGTACGTTCAAAATGAACCACCAGGAGCTGTGGGAGACCCTCCAGAGGTTTAGGGCAGTTCTTAGCTTTGATTGGCAGGCAGCTGGCCCCGCCTCTTGGGAGGGACCACACACAAAACACATGGGACAAAACAGAGGCAGTTTATAGACATGATCAAAAATGAAGAAAAAAAAAAAAATGGCACAAAAATTAGTAAAAAGATAAAAAACTTTGAACCCCAATCAGGAGAATTGAGCCTGGCTGAACTACGACACTGTAAACTATCACCAAAACATCAGCCCGTTGTTTAATTGGCTCACCTTGCCGGCACTCTGGGCCCGTCCAGCCTTCCATGCACACCTTGTTGCCACCGGGGTCGCAGTTATGGTGGCCGAAGAAGTCATCCCTGGCCCGGCAGAACTTGTTACAGGCTGGCCCAAAGTAGTTCTCCGAGCAGCGGAACCGCACTTTATAGTCCACGCTGGCCACCCGACCGTGATGTCTCAGGGGCTGCCACTGATCTCCGGGATTTAACATTGCAGAGTGCAGGACTTGCTCAATCATCTGCTCCTCACCTGCAGGTGAACAAACAACACGGAAATGAGGGACACGTGAGCGGCACGCGTGGTCGGGTCGTCCTCCCCGTATGCAGAGACACACAGACAGATGGAGATTCAGACAGCAACAATGGCGCCTGTTCAGAGAAAGGCATGAACGTTAAGGAGACAACTCTGGGGAAAGGGGATTATCAGCTTTTTATATTTGAGAGGCAAACTACGTAATGGCAGCCTAGTGTTATGCCCCCCTCCTGGTTTTATATTTTCAGTCAGAAGCGAGACCCAACGATGAACCATTTGGTTTAAATTATTGTATTTTTCATTTCTTGAATTTTCTGTCTTTTGTGAACTTGTGTTTATTGGATTCTGATCTTATGCCAAGATGGATAGACTGGCATCCCAACCAAAAAGAGATGAAGGTTCCTCAACCAGAAAGGGAGCCCCAGCCATCCCAGACGGATTTATTCATTTGCAGCTCCATTTCCTGGCCAGGAAGAATTGGAGGTATAGGTGAGGACTCTTTCTTTTAACCCCCCATTATGCAAGATGACAGCTTGTCTTGGGTGTTGCTGTCATTCATACTCCTGCAGGGCATCTTGGGAATTGTAGTCTTGGTGAGTATGTGGGTTCCACCAGAGGGGGCTGTAAGAAAGGCACACACTTGGAACGGAGGTTCAGTCTTACTCTGAGGTGCTCCCAGGCTGTGGTCATTTGACACCAGAAATATTCAAGGGTCTGGCATAAAAGAAGCCATCAGGCCTCATCCAGGTGAGGTGGACAAAGCTAGCCTGGAGGAGAGACGGAGGATTTAAGTCTGCGTTTAGGAGATTTGTGACACGTATTTGTTAGATAAGCATCACTTTATTGAAGATCTTGACTGTGTGTCTAGAGTCTGGGGGATCAGGGCGCCCTCTACTGCTCACAGTAGTGTATTGGGATCCTTAAGGCACTCTTGTTTTCACTTTTGAGCCTGGTGTCATGAAACTTTATTTTTAAAGATTTGTTAAAGTTAGACGGTTTCCCTTGTGAATATGGTGTACTGGAACCCCTGTCGGGCGGCATGGTGGCATAGTGGGTAGCGCTGCTGCCTTGTAGTTAGGAGACCCGGGTTCTCCCTGCGTGGAGTTTGTATGTTCTCCCCGTGTCTGTGTAGGTTTCCTCCCACAGTCCAAAGACATGCAGGTTAGGTGGATTGGTGATCCTAAATTGTCCCTAGTGTGCGCTTGGTGTGTGTGCGTGTGCCCTGCCGTGGGGTGGCACCATGCCCGGGGATTTGTTCCTGCCTTGCACCCTGTGCTGGCTGGGATTTGCTCCAGTGGACCCCCACTGACAATGACTGACTGACTGGACCCCCTGTCACGGGCTGTACAAGCAGAGCGAGAGCTTGGCTCACATTGCCTGCAGTAAATCAGACTCGTTCCCAGTGACCATGAGTCTCCACTTAGAATTTCAACACATTGTTAATTGGTGCAGTGGGATGACCTGAGGATCATGATCTCTAAAGTCCTTTTTGTATATTGGAAATCAGAAATGATGCGCCTTGATTTACATGTACAGCCCATGACATCCACTCATCACTCGTATCTCAGGCACACAAATCAAATCGAGCAATACGGTCAAGGCTGGTGACCTCATCTTCAAAACAGAGTTGACAAGAATTCATTTAATCGCTGGCCTTGGGCGCTTCCCCCCTGGATAGACAACATTTATTTGCTTGGCTGACACTTTTATCCAAAGCGACTTACACAGGAGGTAAACCTAATTGAGTAATATTAGGCTCCACAGCAAGTGTAGTAGGATAGCTAACAAAAGTTGACTGCCACAAGTGAAAGGATGTAATAACTAAAACGTTTACAATTAGAGGTTACAATTGTTAAAGCAATTAAAGTTTATACAACAACAAATGAACCAACAATATAAAAGATCACAGATTTTTTTCCTCATTGCTTCCCAATTGCTTCTTTGTTAAATGATGCGACTCAAACCACTTACACCTGAACACCAGCAAAACCAAGGAGCTGGTGGTGGATTTTAGGAGGCCCAGGCCCCTCATGGACCCCGTGATCATCAGAGGTGACTGTGCAGAGGGTGCAGACCTATAAATACCTGGGAGTGCAGCTGGATGATAAATTGGACTGGACTGCCAATACTGATGCTCTGTGCAAGAGAGGACGGAGCTGACTATACTTCCTTATAAGGCTGGCGTCATTCAACATCTGCAGTAAGATGCTGCAGATGTTCTATCAGACGGTTGTGGCGACGCCCTCTTCTATGTGGTGGTGTGCTGGGGAGGCAGCATAAAGAAGATGGACGCCTCACACCTGGACAAACTGGTAAGGAAGGCACGGAGCTGGACAGTTTGACATCCATGGCAGAGCGACGGGCGCTGAGCAGACTCCTGTCAATCATGAAGAATCCACTGCATCCACTGAACAGGATCATCTCCAGACAGAGGAGCAGCTTCATCACAACAACAACATTTATTTATATAGCACATTTTCATACAAAAAAATGTAGCTCAAAGTGCTTTACATAATGAAGAATAGAAAAATGGAAGACACAGTAAGAAAATAAAATAAGTCAACATTAATTAACATAGAATAAGACTAAGGTCCAATGGCTAGGGGGGACAGAAAAAACAAAAAAACTCCAGACGGCAGGAGAAAAAAATAAAATCTGTAGGGATTCCAGGCCATGAGACCACCCAGTCCCCTCTGGGCAATCTACCTAACATAAATGAAACAGTCCTCTTTGTATTTATGGTTTTCACGGAAGGACTTGATGATGATGATCACGTGGACTTCTGGCTTTTAGTCCATCAATGCTGGGGCATCATGGTGCTTTGAGTAAGTTGGTGGTGGCGCAGGCCGCCACCACAGAGAAACCGAAAAAAGAAACAAAAGAGAGACTTGGGGTCAGTACGGATTTTAGTGCCACCATGAATAGTTATTATGATGAATTGAACATAGAGAGTATCAGGATTAAGTTAAAGTGAAGTTATGAGAAGGCCATGTTAAAGTAATGTGTTTTCAGCAGTGTTTTGAACTGCTCTACTGTATCAGCCTGGCGAATTCCTATTGGCAGGCTATTCCAGATTTTAGGTGCATAGCAGCAGAAGGCCGCCCGCCTCACCACTTCTTTTAAGTTTAGCTTTTGTAATTCTAAGGAGACACTCATTTGAAGATCTAAGGTTACGATTTGGAATATAAGGTGTCAGACATTCTGATATATAAGATGGAGCGAGATTATTTAGGGCTCTGTAAACTATAAGCAGAATTTTAAAGTCAATCCTGAATGACACAGGTAACCAGTGTAGTGACATCAAAACTGGAGAAATGTGCTCGGATTTTCTTTTCCCAGTTTCTAGCAGCTGCATTCTGCACTCGTTGCAAGTGATTTATGTCTTTTTTGGGTACTCCTCAGAGGAGTGCGTCTAACTTTAGCTACGTTTCTTAAGTGAAAAAATGCTGTCCTAGTGGTCTGATGAATATGTGATTTAAAATTCAGGTTACAGTCAACGGTTACCCCTAAGTTTTTTACTTCCGTCTTAACTTCTAATCCTAATGCATCAAGTTTATTTCTGATAACCTCACTGAATCCGTTTTTGCCAATCAATAAAATTTCAGTTTTCTCTTTATTTAACTTGAGAAAATTACTATTCATCCATTCAGAAATACCAGTAAGACATTGTGTTATTGATTCGAGAGAGTCGGTGTCATCAGGTGCTACTGATAAGTACAGCTGTGTGTCATCAGCATAGCTGTGGTAGCTCACGTTGTAACTTGAGATAATCTGACCTAACGGAAGCATGTAGATTGAAAAGAGCAGTGGACCCAGGATAGAGCCTTGTGGAACACCATATAGAATATCATGCATCAGACTGCTGTCACCGTCCTGCTCCACTGACAGACTGAGGAGACCACACACTATGTGACTCTTCAGTTCCACCTGGGGGGGGTAAACGTTAACATTATACAAAATTATTGTCTGTTTTACCTGCATTGTTATCACTCTTTAATTTAATATTGTTCTATATCAGTATGCTGCTTCTGGAGTATGTGAATTTCCCCTTGGGATTAATAAAGTATCTATCTATCTATCTATCTATCTATCTATCTATCTATCTATCTATCTATCTATCTATCTATCTATCTATCTATCTATCTATCTATCTATCTATCTATCATATAGTGCCTTTCACTATTTATCTATCTATCTATCTATCTACCAGATATGCCAGATAATCCTGCCTGGCACTTACACTGGTAACACTTCTTCCAAGCGTTTACATATTTCACCCAGAGTTCTCTGTATCAGCATGTCTATATGCCTCCCAGAATTCAATGCTGTGTTATTTTATATTCCCTTCAATTGGTTTAACTGCCATTTGTAAAGAATACCAGATCTAGTGGCTCAGTTATCTACAATATTCTGAAACTTTTGACTCGCCTGCCTTTTGAATACTCGTCTTCATTAACGTGTATCTGCTCCCCGCTCCCCCAGAGCTGTCCCTGACAGTGAGATGTCACCGTGGAGCCACACGCTTTTTGTCCTCTGCCCACATTTGACTTTCTCATGCACACAATCGCCTTAACGGCCCTCTAGTATCGCTAGAGTCTGCTCACACAGCTAATTCACTTAAAGGCGACATCGTATTTAAAGTAACAGAGAGAGAGGAAGTTAGGAGCAGATGCTGATACAGCACGTTGCTGGACCCACCACGTGACAAAGCACCTCAGGATCCCAGCAGGTGACACCTCAGCACCACACTGGAACAGCGTGAGGTTTTTTAATGGTGACTGGAGTGCCAATCCAGCCACCAACCCGCAGGTTTTCCTTACAGGTTGGAGGACCAGCTTGCAGAGCTGGATGCAGATTAACGTCCTACCCAGGATGGAGAAAATTGCACTTTAAGGGCCTCGCTCAACTGCTGGCGTTTACATGATTCGAGTTGGCAGCCTTCCAATTGCCAGTGCAGATCCCTGACCTCAGAGCCACCACTCTGCCCAAAGTAACACAAATTAAATATTATGAGTCTTATCTTCAAAGCCCATTACAATGAGTGTCTGGATCGTGTTTATGTACGGTTTCTTCTTTGTGTGGTTGAGTTTTTTAACTTGCCTTTGTGGAGGCAGAGACGAGCGCCGTTCACGGGTGAAGGTTTTCTTGTTTGTTCCTGAGCCCATGCAGTGACTTCTACTACTATCAGTTTTTAATACAGAACTACATGAGGGCCTGAAGATCATAATATCCCGATGGCTGTCAGGCTTGTGCTTTGCATACAGAGATTTCTCTAGATTCTCAGAATCTTTCAATGATTTTATGTATCGTAGATGAAGAAATCTTTGCAACTTTATCTTGATGAATATTATTCTTTAAGTTGCTGCACAATTTGTCTTTCACAGTGTGGTGAGAGAGGACATGCAGGTGATGGGTGTAACAGAGGACAAGGACATATGGAAAAAGATGATCCGCTGTGGCACCTCTAACAGGAGCAGACAGAAGATGAAGAAGAGGAATAAGAAGAAGAAGAGTGGAGAACCCCTCTCTGTCTTTACCTCTGAGAGACTCCGCCTCTCTGGCATACTCTTTTTATGCCCAATCATGCGACTGGCCTGTTGCCAATTAACCTCATTTGTCCTGAGATGTTCCACCAGGAGGTTCTGTTTCGGCATTACACAACACTTCCTGTCTTCTTATGCCCCATCCCACCTTTTTTCAAAATGAGCATATAAACACCTTAATAAAAGGATAAGTGTTGGTGTGTGTCTGTCAGTATGTGTCTCTGTCATTCCAAAAGAGGGCGCATCAGAAACATTTGGCATGACGACAGATGGCACATCACACATTAGCACTACTTTTATGAATCCCATGCCAAATGGCATTTAACACAGACATATCCATTGCAGGCGGCACGGTGGCGCAGTGGTACCGCTGCTGCCTCGCAGTTAGAAGACCTGGGTTCGCTTCTCGGGTGTTCCCTGCATGGAGTTTGCATGTTCTCCCCGTGTCTGCATGGGTTTCCTCCCACAGTCCAAAGACATGCCGGTTAGGTGGATTGGTGATTCTAAATTGGCCCTAGTGTGTGCTTGGTGTGTTTGTGTCCTGCAGTGGGTTGGCACCCTGCCCAGGATTGGTTCCTGCCCTGTGTTGACTGAGATTGGCTGCTGCAGACCCCCGTGACCCTGTGTTCGGATTCAGCGGGTTGGAAAATGGATGGATGGATATCCATTGCATTTGTCATTGCAACAGATGGCACATCTCAACTATTTTTGACAATAAAAATAAATAATAAATAATAATTAAAATAAATAAAGCAATTAAGTAATAAAAATGCATTTGTCTTTTCACCAGATGGACTACCATAAACACTTGTCATAAGAAAATGCATTGCATTTGTCATTCCAACAGATGGCAAGTCATAAACCACAGCTTTTCCGAATCCCATAAAAAATGTCATTTAATAGATACATTTCTGTTGTTTCTGCGGTGGGTTGGCGCCCTGCCCAGGATTGGTTCCTGAATTGTGCCCTGTGTTGGCTGGGATTGGCTCCAGCGGACCCCCGTGACCCTGTGTTCGGATTCAGCGTGTTAGACAATGGATGGATGGATGGATTTCTGTTGTTTTGGTCATTCCAACAAATGGTGCATCACAAACATTAACACTGCTTTTATAAATTCAATACCAAATGGTATTTAACAGAAACGCATGCATTGCATTTGCCATTCCAATAGATGGCTGTGGCGGACAGCTGGGTCCCATTCCTGGCAGAGACGCCCCTTCTACATCTGTTCCGGGGGAGCCACCATGGGCAGCTCAGTACCTCCCCCGGGACGCTTGGTGGCAGCCTCCCTGGCCGACGGTGATTCCCCAACCTCCCGCAGGGCTCCATGGAACATGGAGTCCTCCACAGCCTGGTTGGGGCCCAGGGTGGCCGCTAGGGGGTGCTGTCTGGTTTCAACAGCCTGGCTGGACGAATCTTCAGCCACCACCACTCAAGGAGCCAGGGTTGGAAGGAGGAAGACTACGCTTGAGGAGGAATGGTGGTCCAGGAGAAAGGATTGTTGGTGTGTTTGCTGTGCTTTATAGTGCTTGGGGACTGTGTATTGCCTGTGGGTCAAGTGGAAGACGTGCGCCCACAGGTGAAGAAAAAATAAAGTCTTGTTTAGTTTTTACGTGCCTCTGTGTCCATCTGTGTCGGGTCGGGCGCCTATAAAGTGCCTTGTTACCTTGGCATATCACAGACATGTCTTATAATAAGATGCATTGTATTTTCCATTCCAACAGATGGCACATCACAAACATTTGTTATAATAAAATGCATTACATTTTCCATTCCGATAGACGAGGCACCACAAGTATTAAAACTGCTTGTATGAATCCCATACTAAGTGGCATTTAACAGAGATACATTCAAACAGATGACACATTTCAAATATTTCAACAATAAAATTAATTGCATTGGAGTTTCCAACAAACGGTGCATCAGAAATAATTCTTGTAATAAAATGAATTGCATTTGTCATTCCAACAGATGGCAAGTCATAAATAATACCACTGCTTTTATGAATCCATAACAAATGGCATTTAACAACTACATTTCCACTGTATATCATTCCAAGAAATTGTGCTTCCCAAACATTAGCAATGCTTTTATAAATTCCATGCCAAAGGCTATTTAATGCATTTGTCATTCCAATAGATGGTGCATCACAAACATTAAAACTACTTTTACGAATCCCATACCAAATGGCATTTAACAGAAGTATGTGTATTGCGTTTGCCATTACAACGGATGGCACATCAATAAACAGTTTTAGAATTCAAATGAATTGTATTTGTCATTCCAACAGATGGTGCATCATAAATATTAAAACTGTTTTAATTAATCCCATACCAAATGGCATTTAACAGAGACACATGCATTGCATTTGTCGTTCTAACAGATGGGACCTCACAAACTTCAACACTGTTTTTTATGAGTCCCATACCAAATGGCATATAACAGAGACATGTGCATTGCTTGGTGCACTGCAAACGTGAACGCTGAGGTCTCTGTGGATTATTTAGATTTCAACCCATCTTAGACAGGTAGCACAGATAGTTTTTCTTACAGTTTCTCAGTTTCATCATTTAATTTATTGTCTTTGTTCTATTTCCATTGAAATAGGGGTTTAAATGACTTGCAAATCATTGCATTCTGTTTTTATTTACATTTTACACAGTGTCCAACTTTTTTTGGAAATGAGGTTGTACTTGTATTCTGAAAACAGGATGTTGTACAATTTTCGAGAATTCAGCATAGCAGGGGACTGACTTTGAAAACTTCTTCCGACAGTATGCTTGGGATGCTGATCTCCAAAGATGTGCTGCTAGCGTCCCGTGTGTCCATTGGCTGGTAAAGCAGGGAGATGAAGTAACAGGAGAGAAACAAGCCAGCTGTTCAGTCCATTCAACTGGGACTTTTATTCTATATAGTGCCTTTTTATAATGAATGTCATCCAAGGCTCCTTACACAAAATGCAGCACAATTGTTTGCTTATACTTGGTATAAATGATTCAAAGTCAAATGAAATGAGTGAGTCAGTGGTGGGGACAGGACCAGCAACCACGAGGTCTGAAGGCCAGAGGCCTTAAAAATGACACCATGACACCACAATGTGTGTGGTGCCCCTGATATCCAACCCCCGTATCCCTGACATTGTGTAAAGATGTCATTCTTTCGTTAAGAAATCTGAGCAAAAGTGCCAGGCTCAAAGGACAGGGTTTGAGGATACGCACAAAACTGATCAAAACAAAACGTAATTACAGGGGTGGGAGTTTAATACTATTGTAGTGCATTGTAAATGCACACCCCCTTCCCTCCTCCATCCCAGACCACTTCATGCATTTCACTCACACATGGCTCTGCCCGCTGTTTCCCAAGATTACATTCAAGCCTATAATTAGAGCAGAGCTCCACGCTGGCATGCCGATCCGTTCCCAGCACTTCTCAGGGACTCCCAGTTGGCTCCAATCAACAGGCAGAACACAGGACACTTTGTCATCCTGGCCAGAGATTGTGAAACTGCTCTCATGTGCTGCCCCTCGACTGCATGGGTGAGTGCGTTCACTGGAACCGCAAGAAGGCTTCCCTCAAACACATATTACTGCTTGGGCACACTTGTCAGCTTTTTAACACGCAGGCCTCCAAAACCCCTGTTGGCTGTCTAACAAAGTTACGAACATGCAAGGAAATGGGTCTATCAGATCTGTTAATCAATCAATCAATCAATCAACCTCCTTTCACAAAGCCTCCTATTATAAGGCACTTAAAAAGTCAGCACTTGTATGTATTGTATCCATTCGTCCATTTATTAAAACTTTTATACTTCTGAGAATGATTGGTGCCAAAGCTCATGCTGCATGGCAGTACATCAATAGTCAAACCTGGGAGTGGTGACAGCCCATTTTAAACACATTCAGGCACACACTCCTGGGGCCTCGTTTATAAAACTTTGCGTGATTCCGAGCGTGAAAATATGTGCACGATAATAAACAGGAAAATAAAAAATTCATAAATGAATAAAACTTCATATGCACGCTTCTATGCAACTTACCCTTGATAAATAACATCCATCCATTATCCAACCCGTTATATCCTAACTACAGGGTCACGGGGATCTGCTGGAGCCAATCCCAGCCAACACAGGGTGCAAGGCAGGAAACAAACCCCGGGCAGGGCGCCAGCCCACCACAGGGCACACACACCAAGCACACACTATGGACAATTTAGGATCGTCAATGCATCTAAGCTGCATGTCTTTGGACTGTGGGAGGAAACCCATGCAGACACGGGGAGAACATGCAAACTTCACGTAGGGAGGACCCGGGAAGCGAACCTGAGTCTCCTAACTGCGAGGCAGCAGCAGTGCTACCACTTCGCTACTGTGCCGCCCGCTAATAAACAGGAAAATGTAAAAAAAAAATCCGATTTACAAATTAATAAAACTTGACATATGCACACTTCTATGCAACTTACCCTTCATAAATAACAATAACCGTGAAAATGTCAGTTCTTGAACGCGCCTCGATGCTAATCAACCTCATCTCTATATATAATCTTCATTTGGATCTTGATCTTTGTTTGTCCACGAATGAATTAGAAGGAGAAGCACTAGGTGGCAGTAGAGAGACAGCTAAAACATAGGCATTGCATTAAGAATCTCCTCCAGGCTTATACTACTGAAGACTGTAGTACGCCAGTCATACCTCAAAACACAGACATTCAAACTAAACAAATTGTTGTGCTTTAAATTAACTAAAGAGATCTTCATTTAGATCTTGATCTTTGTTTGTCCGTGAATTCCACGCATGCGTAGACCACCTTCCAGTTTAGTACGTTGTTGTTACTCACGGATGTCAACAATGTGCTGGAATAACGAAAGGGGTGGTGGACAGTGTTACGCTGGTTAGCTCCTGAGGCCTGGTTAGAGAATGAGATTGACGAAGATAAAAGGTACGTGCCTACGTAACATATGAATGAAAGAAAGACAGTGGGTAAAATGAATGACAACGTAACAGCAAGTTCTGGAAATTATTATTGTTACGTTGTAGCCGGCGAGTGCTGCGTGTCTCACAGTTGTACCGTGGCTTGCTCACATGTCAGTGAAGTGATCCCTATTTATGCTTTAAAGAGCCTGGATACCTATGTGTCCCCCACAAAGCAACCTGTGAGATTAGAGAAAGGTTGAGAAGAGATCGTGAGAGGAAACGATAGCATCGTAAAAACGAGACGGACTGTGAATGTACAGAAGCAGAAATGCTCCTACACCACCACATAATTACTATTCAGACAGTGATTCCGAGTGGGCCGTTCCTATCAAATCAATGTCCAAGGGATTTCTTTTGTAATTTTGTCTCCCTTATAAAAAATCATAATGCTGTGCGACGAAGGGCCCAGTTCACGACTGGCATCCGTGTTTAAACAGGGAGCCCTTCACAGACAACTTGAACACATGCAACGTAGTTGGGCGCAAATGGCTAGTACATATATAAACACGATGCCGCAGACGCTCATTGGCTGCTGGTAGAGCTGCCATCATCCTGATGTTTCGTGACCCCGCCTCCCATGTTCAAGCACACCTGCCGGCACTCTGCAAATGAGCGCATCAACACTTCACGTTTGAATGCGTCCAGGAAAGGCGCTATGGTGCCAGCGTCAGAGCGGGTAGTCACCAATACCTGGCACATGTAATCACACGATTTCTGATACAATCAATACTACAGGCCATAGGAAAAAACTGAGGGTTCGGCTAGTTACCTTACCAGCAAGCCAGCCACCACGTACAGCACCGTCACGTCTGCCAAAGCTTGTTTTGCCTCAAACTAAATGAATAACACGTTGTGCGATTCCACAGAGACGTGATGTTTGCCAGCCTTATCCTGGCATCAGATAAGACTTGTGCAATAATATAATGTAATTATATTAATTATACTCAACAAAAGTAGTTTCGTACTCACTAGATGCCCTTATTGCAATATGAATTTAGGAAAGTGTGATCCGATTACATTAGGAGAATTGGACACTGCTGCGAATTGCATTTTTATGTTGCCAAAAATATGTTATGTTTTGAGTACGCACACCCATACCACATGATTCGAAAATCGGATGTGGCACCTCCTCAATCAGCTAATGGTTCCAGAACAGCGGGCATGATGGAGGAAACCTTGGCTGACATACTCCTGAGCTGTTAACCTGTGCAAATACATAGCATTGGCAGTGTTAGAAGAGAACTGAAATACAGTCGGCACATCACATTCAACACTTTGGAGGTCTGTCATATAACACGCATTATAATATTTTTTTAATTTATATATATATATACATATACATACACACACACAGTCATATGAAAACATTTGGGAACTCCTCTTAATTTTTTGGATTTTTGTTTGTCATTGGCTGAGCTTTCAAAGTAGCAACTTCTTTTTAATATATGACATGCCTTATGGAAACAGTAGGATTTCAGCAGTGACATTAAGTTTATTGGATTAACAGAAAAGATGCATCATAACAAAATTAGACAGGTGCATAAATTTGAGATATTACATCAATACTTAGTTGAGCCTCCTTTTGCAAATATAACAGCCTCTAGACGCCTCCTATAGCCTTTGATGAGTGTCTGGATTCTAGATGGAGGTATTTTTGACCTTCTTCCATACAAAACCCCAGTTCAGTTAAATTTGATGGCTGCCGAGCATAGACAGCCTGCTTCAAATCATCCCATAGGTTTTCGATGATATTCAAGTCAGGGGAATGTGACGGCCAGAACATTGTACTTCTCCCTCTGCATGAATGCCTTTGTAGATTTCCAACTGTGTTTTGGGTCATTGTCTTGTTGGAATATCCAACCCCTGCATAACTTCAACTTTGTGACTGATGCTTGAACATTATCCTGAAGAATTTGTTGATATTGGGTTGAATTCATCTGACCCTCAACTTTAACAAGGGCCCCAGTCCCTGAACTAGCCGCACAGCCCCACAGCATGGTGGAGCCTCCACCAAATTTGACAGTAGGTAGCAGGAGTTTTTCTTGGAATGCGGTGTTCTTCTTCCGCCATGCAAAGTGCATTTTGTTATGACCAAATAACTCCATTTGTGTCTCATCAGTCCATAGCACTTTGTTCGAAAATGAATCTGGCTTGTCTAAATGAGCATCTGCATACGACAAGTGACTCTGTTTGTGGCGTGAGTGCAGAAAGGGCTTCTTTCTCATCACCCTGCCATACAGATATTCTTTGTGCAAATTGCGCTGAATTGTAGAACGATGTACAGATACTCCATCTTCAGCGAGATGTTCTTGCTGGTCTTTGGAGGTGATCTGTGGGTTGTCTGTAACCATTCTTACAATTCTGCTCATATGCCGCTCCTGTATTTTTCTTGGCCTGCCAGACCTGCTGGGTTTAACAGCAACTGTGCCTGTGGCCTTCCATTTCCTGATTCCATTCCTTACAGTTGGAACTGACAGTTTAAACCTCTGAGATCGTTTTTTGTAGCCTTCCCCTAAACCATGAGAATGAACAATCTTTGTTTTCAGATCTTTTGAGAGTTGCTTTGAGGATCCCATGCTGTCTGTCACTCTTCAGAGGAGAGTCAAAGAGAAGCATAACTTACAATTGACCACCTTAAATACCGTTTACCACTCATGATTGGACACTCCTGTCTATGAAGTTCAATGCTTAACAAGCTCATCCAACCAATTTGGTGTTGCAAGTAATCAGGATTGAGCAGTTACATGCATTCAAATCAGCAAAATTACAAGGGGACCCAAGTTTTGCACAGCCAGTTTTTCACATTTGATTTAATTTCATACAACTAAATACTGCTTCACTAAAAATCTTTGTTTGGAAAACACCGCAGTACTCAGATGTTCCTAGGAAATGAAAGACATACCACTGTTACCTTTTCTGTTGAAAGGAGAGTCAATTATTATGCGGGCTGAGAGGGGTTCCCAAACATTTTCATATGACTGTATTACGTTGTACTCTTTTTTAATATGGTTAATTACTCGCTGTAATGTAAAATAGTTCTATTATGCATATGTAACAGCGGCATGGTGGCGCAGTGGGTAGTGCTGCTGCCTCGCATTTAGGGAACTCAGGTTCGCTTCCCGGGTCCTCCCTGCATGGAGTTTGCAAGTCCTCCCCGTGTCTGCGTGGGTTTCCTCCCAGAGTCCAAAGACATGCAGGTTAGGTGCACTGGTGATCCTAAATTGTGCTTTGTGTGTGTGCGCCCTGCCCAGGGTTTGTTTCTTGCCATGAGCCCAGTGTTGGCTGGAATTGGCTCCAGCAGACCCCCGTGACCTTGTAGTTAGGATATAGCGGGTTAGATAATGGATAGATGCATATGTAACAATTCCCATGAAAATAAAAATCTTTTTAAATTGTACAACCGCATCCCCATACGCAAGCGGCAGAACCGTAAAGAGCCTAGCATGTAGTGCAGGCCGGTTGGGTTGGCGAGCAAAGCTAGCAGGGGGCAAATCGTCCTAGTCGATCTGCAATTATAATCATAGTTTACTTGAAAATTCGCAAAAGTATTGAGTTAACATATTACTGTCGGTTGTCTGATTTTTCTCAAATTTCATATCTAGTTATTTTTTGTCATTTTTAATTATTTATTTATTATTTTATACTTATTTATAGTTTATTTGAAAAAATCTGAAACGCGTTCAGTTAAAGTACCTCTTCTGGTCACCCAAAGTGGCCCTAACATTGATAGGATTCCTTATTTTTGATATACAGTTGTCGCGGATGCCAGGGGCAACGACCTGGCCGGGACACCTTGAGGGACCGGAGGAGGGTGTACGTGTGCCCTGGATCACGTGAGGGTCGCCATCCTGGTTTCTTTGGGGGCCACATAGGGGCCTGTAGGGGCCCGTGGTCACCGCCAGGGGGCGTTCCCGTGCCTTGGGAGCCCTGGACCTCAGCACTTCCGCCACACCAGGAAGTGCTGGGGGAAGAAGAGCAGGGACACCCGGAGTGCTTCCAGGGATGCAGCCGGCACTTCCGCCACACAGGGGCATGTCGGCGGGTGATTGCCGGAACCCACCTAGAGCACATCCGGGTGATAATAAAAGGGGCCGCCTCCCTTCATTCAGGGCGAGAGTCGGGAGCCGAGAGGACTGAGCTTGCTGGAGGAGGCAAGGAGGCAGCCTGAAGGTGAAGAAGGCATTGTGTGGCCAGGACTTTTGGGGACTTTGGGGGCTTTGTGGTGCATTTGTGTGACTTTATTATTGAAAATAAACGTGTTGTGGGTGAAATGAACGTGTCCGCCTGTCTGTGTCTGGGCCAGTCTCCACACCGTAGATGTACAAAGTCTCATTGACCGAGGTCGGGACATTCGAGTTATCGTATTTACACACAAACACACAGACAGCCAGACAGAATTTCAAAAACCATATTTTCAAACTCAGGAAGGTCTAAAACATCAAGATTCATCAAAATCTCGAGGTTGAATTTTTTCACGATTTCTACACTTTCTCTATACTGTGTATACAAGAAAGTAACAAAGAAGTAACACTGAGAAGTTCCTACCTGTTATATAAATACTATCCTGTACATCAGGAAAGGATTACATAGTGAAAGCTTTAATACCCAAACTAAATTTGGAAAAGAACAAAGTTCAAAGAAATCGAGACAAGATGACCAACATGATGGCCCCGTTTGCTGTCACTCACGGTGCTTATATTACACTTACCTTTATAAGCCAATTTTGAATGGCCAGTCAGTCTAACCGCCACGCTGAATGAAGATATACCAAATCGACCCAGACGTTTGCTTCTGCTGGAATTCAAACACAAGATTCTGTGATGCCAATGGTTCATGTTTCCATGGCCAAGCCCAGGGTCTGTCTGTCTAGGTCTTTCCTGCCTATGCCATCCGCTAAACTGGCATCTCACCTGATCTTCACCCTCTGTCTGTCACAAGCTGGCTCCACATCATTGCTTTGGGTGAGCCCAGCCGAGCTGTGTGTGTACCTGACCACCAGAAATCATACCCCAGAGCAGAGTACCCCATTGTTTTATATATTAACCCTCATGAGGGTCTTTGAGAATGCCCAAATCTGTTTAAAAAGGGAGACCCTACAAGAAGGACAAAGGACGGTCCAGAGGATGTAGTTCTGAGCATCCCTAAGGAGCACAGGTGACAGTCCAGGGTGGAACGAGTTGTGAGACTGAGCAACCAAACTGCTCCACCTTGTTTTGGACCTGAAGCTGATTCAGCCCCTGTTAAGTTGCCTTTATTTATTTCAAATAGTGTCCCTCACAGGGGGGCCTCCTATAAAAACACTAATACTTTAAGGTTCTAGTCATGTGAGGACACAAGTGGGCATGGGCAGTACAAGTGAAATACTCCAGAACAGAACAGGACTCATGCTGCCAGACATGCTGTGATGGGCCACAGGACTGACCGAGTGCACAAAAGAAATGACAAATGGCAGCCACAGGCACGCAGTTTGGTGCTGGGCACTGGACCTCATAAGGGGGCAGGGCACTGAAAATCATAAGGGGACAGGGCACTGGAAATCATAAGGGGACAGGGCCCTTGGACCTCATTCGGGGACACTTCATAAGCGGACAGGCCACTGGACTTCATAAGGGGAAAGGGCACAGGACTTCCTAACCTCAAAAAGTGAAATGATTAAGTGTGCCGGCAGTGTGGTGTAATGGCTCGGCTGCTCGAGGTAGTGGTCCATTTGATCCCCACGTCTGACTCACTGCTTGTCTCAGTGTTCAGGCTTCAGTTGTAAATAACCAGGATAAATAATCGTAATGAATCCTGATCTCACAAGCTGCGTTGGGTAAAGGCGTGTGCCCAAGTATAAAGTAACATTCTAGGATGACATCTTTTGATTTATTCCTTCCATTGATTCTCTTGCCTTGCACAAATCATTCTTCCATTTTACATAATTAGACTTTCTCAAAGTACTTCAGTAGAATGGCGGGCCTGTGGAGCAGCATCAGGCACACTACATGAACGAGCCATCAAGGGACACGGAGTGGCCCACCCACATCGTCACTCACACGTCGCCAAGTCAGAAGAGCCATTTGATCCAATCTAAGCAGACATGAAAATGGAGGAGGTACACTGGAGAAACCTGAGGAAAAAGCCACGTGGAGAGGGAACGACCTCAAGGTGCAGACTACACACGGATGCTGAGTGGACCAAGAATCAAACCCACTGGATCCATGGGGCAAGAGGTGCTAACCACAGGACTTGTATTTAGGTTTTTACTTATTTATTTAAAAAGACTCACCAAACTCATTTTATGGTATAGTTTTTCCTTATTTCTAAAATATCTCAAGTAACTCAGACCTGAAATTCGGAGCAAATCATGGAACCTGCAAGCCTGAGGTCCGAATGACATCACTTTAGCCTCTCAAGAATGCAAGAATAACTTATGTACAGTTCCAGGAACACATAATTTAAACTCATTATGGGGGCCTGTTTATATGCAGTGCCCCCCATAAGATTTGGGACAAAGACACGTATCTCCTTGATTTTCCCCCCTCTGCTCCACAAACAATTCAGACATCAAGATTAACATCGCAGACTTTCATTTAAGGGGATTTGCACACATTTCGGTAGAAATGACAACATTTTATTGGTGTGTTCCCCTCATTTCAGGGCACCATAATGGGGGGGGGGGTCTATTAAAGCCATCATATTTAGGACTTTGTCGCTTATCCCTCACATGCAATGACTGCTTGATGTTTGTGATTCATTGACATTACCAAGTGCTGAGGGTCTTCTCTGATGATGCTCTGCCAAGCCATCTTCAGCTCCTGCTTGTTTCGGGGGCTTGTTCCCTGAAGGTTTTTCTTCAGCATATGGAAGGCCTGCTCAGTTGGAATTAAATCGAGTGACTGGCTTGGCTTTTCAAGAATTTCCCATTTTTTTTAGCTTTAATAAGCTCCTGTGTTGCCTTAGCAGTTTGTTTGGCTCATCATCTGGTTGTAGGATGAAGTGCCAATTCATTGTGTCCCTGCTGTTAGCAGTTCCATCATCGGAGAACAGAAGTGTGCCAGCCAGTACCTGTGGCAGCCATACATGCCCAAGCCATAACACCCTCAGCGCCACTTTTAACAGATGAGGTGGCCTGCTTTGGATCTTTGGGCAGTTCCTTTCTGTCACCAGACTTTGCTCTTGTCATCACTCTGATGTCTGTCCACAAGACCCTTTCCCAGCATTCTGCAGGCTCCTTTAACTCCTTTTTTCACAATCTGGCCATCCTGTTTCTGTGGCTCACTAGTAGTCTTATCCTGCAGTGTGGCCTCTGTGTTTCTGTTCATGGAGTCTTCTACAGATAGTCATCTCTGACCAGAGGTAGGTAGAGTAGCCAAAAATTGTACTCAAGTAAGAGTAGCGTTACTTCAAAATAAAATTACTCAAGTATCTATCTATCTATCTAGAAGTGAAAAGTAGTCATCCAAAAAACTACTCAAGTAAGAGTAAAAAAGTACTTGGTGAAAAGACTACTCAAGTACTGAGTAACTGTTTGATCGTAATAAATGATTTATTTTTTAGAAATGTTGTAATAAGACAGACAAAAAATATGAAATCTATATATATAATTCACTAAGGCAAGACAACCATGAAAAGCACGCCGGAAGGGGCGTGGATTCACTAAGCCGCCGACAAGTGAGACACCTATGGCGCACACAGGAAGGAGCCACGCCCACCAACTCCAAGACCATTGGATACGACGACAACTCGCAGGGCCACGCCCACCAACTCGGACGCAACGACACAGAAAAAATGGCATCATTTATATCCGTCTGTCGTAGAGGCCACATGCAGTGCAGGTCAGGTTAATGTCATGTGCATTGACTGTTCATAGAGGCATGTTTCTCGCGGAGGTGAATCGCCATATGCAGCGTGTGAAACGGTTTGCGATTGGTATCCCATGGGATCCTTAAAACAATCCTTTAAAACTGAGGTTAAAGCACAATGAAGGAATCAGTCTTTAAAAACCAATAAGCCCTGTGCCTCCGTTTCATTACCGTCTCACCTGCTTCACCAATGCAGGCCCTGCAACAGTCGAGATGCTCTGTCAGCAGCTGACCTTCTCTGTGCCTCACTGGTTCACACAGAGGCAGCGCAAGAGAAAGCCGCGCCAGAGACAGACACAGGCACACACACAGGCAGCTGGTGGGCGGCTCTCCGTGAGTTTCTCTTGCGAGCGGACACATGACCAGGCGGTGTGTATTCTTCGAGTGCGAGGCTGGATGCGGCTTGCGACCGGGCACAAGAGCAGGCAGTGTGTATGCTTCGAGTGCGAGGGTGGACGCGTCAGGACCATCTAGGAAAAATCATGTCGCGGATATGATTCGCTGTATGCAGTGTGTAAAACAGTTTGTTTGTCGCAGATGTGAATCGCTGTATGCGGCGTGTAGAACAGTTTGCGAGGGGTGTCCCTGTGTCTTTCCAGAAGTGTTCAACCATCAATAAATAATTATGCGGCGTTTGTTATCACTATTGTGTTGTATTTTGCTCTCTCCAGAGTTCCATCTTTTCATTCACTTACTGTTGTATTCTCACACTAACCTGTTTTAGACAACCGTGTCTTTCCAGAAGTGTTTAGCATTCAATAAATAATTATGCATGAGATTGATCGTGAGTAAGCCGTTGAACCCCATTCGGGCTGCAAACCGTGGAATTGCCACTAACTGCGACTCATACACTCCCACTGTTTTCGTCCCTACACTTTGTACACACCCCCCTCCCACACGTTGACTGTTCATAGAGGCATGCTTCTCGCGGAGGTGAATCGCCATATGCAGCGTGTAAAACTGTTTACGAGGGGTATCCCATGGGATCATTAAAACATTCCTTTAAAACTGAGGTTAAAACACAATGAAGTGAGTAGTCTTTAAAAAACGAGTTTTCGGTTACGATGCACGACGGCGTGCATCATAGCAAACTGTTTTAGACGCTACATACAGCAATTCGCATCCGCGACAAACATGCGTCTTCTTAGATGCTTCTGCACTTTGTACAAACCCCCCTCCCACCTCGCTACGCCGCACGGACGATTGTGTGTTGGTTCGTTCTGTGCATTGTTACAATGTTGCTTTTCTTGCTGATTTATTACATTACCGATTTTGCAAATGTTAAATTTTCTCCCTGTGCTTAAAAATGATTAAAAAACCGGCCTGATTATGCGGGTTGGCTAGTATAAAATAATGTGTAACTTCTACTGTTTCCAAATAATAAAATAAAAAATCAATAAAAATAAATAACATGTTTACAAAATAAAGATGCACAAATAACACAAAGTTCCAAATCTCAGTTTTTCACAACAAAGCTTTTGAAGCCGATGCCTACAGTAGGTGACATGTATGTTTGAACAGTGCAAACTACTTACAGTGACGAGATATCCTGTACACTGGGGTGCCCAATACATCGATCGCGATCGACTGGTAGATCGGAAAGGTAGTGCAGGTAGGTCGCATTGCATTCAAAAAAAAAATTTTTAAATGTTAGTCTGTCATACATCCTCCCTATGGCATTTGCCACTTGATTGACATACAGTTAGGTCCATAAATATTTGGACAGAGACAACTTTTTCCTAATTTTGGTTCTGCACATCACCACAATGAATTTTAAATGAAACAACTCTGATGCAGTTGAAGTGCAGACTTTCAGCTTTAATTCAGTGGGCGAACAAAAAGATGTGAGGCAACTAAAGCATTTTTTTAACACAATCCCTTTATTCATTTATTTTTTCTCCAGCCGTCTGGAGTTTTTTTTTATTTTTTCTGTCCTCCCTGGCCATCAGACCTTACTTTTATTCTATGTTATTTAGTGTTCCCTTATTTTAATTTTTACTTATATTTTCTCTTTCTTCATCGTGTAAAGCACTTTGAGCGACATCATTTGTATGAAAATGAGCTATAGAAATAAATGTTGTTGTTGTTGTAAGTATGACGTGACTTGACCGTCTCGCGGGATGTGAAAGCGTCTCTCTGTCTCTCTTCAAAAGATCACGTCTCGTCACACGATTTTTTCTTTATAAAATAGAGATATAAAGAGCTTCTGTAAAAAGCCTTATGCTGATAGTCGTCTCTGACACATCTGCCTCCTGGAGACGTTGTCTGATTTGTCGGACATTTCTTCTTGACCATAGGGGGGGATTCGTCTGTCCTCAGCAGCGGAAGTCCTCCTTGGCCTACCAGTCTGTTTGTGATTCCTGAGCTCACCAGTGTATTCTTTCTACTTCGTGGTATTCCAGAGAGTTCATTTTGGTCATCTTAAGGTTTTACCAAAGTCTCTGATGGTTTTAGTGTTGTTTTTCAGCCTCATGATGGCTTCTTTGTCTTTCACTGGCACAGCTCTAATCCTCATGTTAGCAACTACAGACTCTGAAGAGTAGAAGCAGGCCGAGGTATCTTATAAATCCATCAAAAAATTGTGACACCAATTGTCCCAAACATTATGTTGCCTTGAAATGGGGGGACCAACCAGAAAAAGTGTTGTCATTTCCACATGGTGTGACCGAAATGTCTGCAAATCCCCTTAAAGCAGCGCTTCTCAACCTTAAAGTATTTGCGACCCGAGTTTTCATAACAGTTTTAATCGCGCCCCCCTAACGTTTTTATAAAATTATAATAATAAAATGTATTCCTATATTTTTTGCTGCCAATACACTGCTACAAGTTTTATTATACCAAAATAAATAACTTTTATCAACATTTATCTAACTCTATATTTATTTTTCTAGTATCAGAATGTAGTTTAAGTGAATGTGTTTTGGTTTCAATAGATGCATTTTTCATATTTTCGATTCTTATTTTCTTTTTTTCACATCTTCGCGCCCCCTTTTTAGTTGCTTCAAGGGTGCACCCCACAGGTTGAGAACCGCTGCCTTAAATGAAAAAGTCTGCAGCGTGCACAATGTTTGAATTGTTTGATTTGTAACTTTAACCTGTGGACCCGATGGGGTAAATCAAGAAAAATGTGACTTTAATATTCAGCAGAGGTCTGTCAAGAAACACAATAGAAGTGTTGGCAATGCGCCCATACGACGGTGACACTGAGTTTGTTATCTCCTGCCAAGTCCTTTCTTTTTAACAATTCTTGTACATATTTGTTATAATATTTATGTTGTCATCAACAATTGGAATCTCTTTTTGGAAAGGCCGCGTCTCTTCAAGCGTGATGGCCTGCATCTGAACAGTTTCGGCGCCCGGGTCCTCTCTGAAAACATATCGAAGGTAATTCGTTTTTCTTGACTATCTATCTCTGCTCTTAACCCCTTCCGAAATAATACTGCTGCGCCAGGACATGATGAATGTTTAATAGAGTCTTCCGTTAAAGTGCACACCATTAATACTGTAATAAGCAATCTCAATGCACGTAGAAAACCTAGGAAATACGGCATAAACTCCAATAATCTAATTAAAATCACTATTTTAGAGGAACAATGTATTAAAACTATAAAACAGATCACAGATTAAACAAAAAATATACACAGAGCGGCGCTAATAATAATAATTTAGTTCCTATTCCAAATAACAATAACGCACATAGTACTCATCTCTGCACCTCGAACCATTAAATATGGCACTATTAAATGTCAGAGCTTTAACTAACAAAACGTTTTTATCAACGATCTTATTAGTGATAAAAAATAGATCTTATTGCACTAAATGAAACATGGCTGAATTCAGATGCGGCAGTTTTAATCGAATCTGCCTCCGGATTACAGTTTTACTCATGCAAACCGCCAGGGAAAAAGGGGGGGCGGATTGGCTAACATTTACTCGAGCCGATTAAAATGTAAAGATGTCAGTTTTGGTAAGTTCAAGTCCTTTGAGTATCTCGCCGTTGTTATTCATGGAGATTCTCAAGTTCTAATACTATCCGTGTATAGACCTCCTAAATATAACGTCGTTTTTGAGGAATTCTCTGACTTAATGTCAATTTTAATTACTAACTATGACACACTCCTAATAGTTGGCGACTTTAATTTTCATATAGATAATCAGTGTGATCTAAAAGTAAAAGAATTTATGAACCTCCTGGATTCTTTTGATTTGAGACAACTCATAAATCAGCCTACACATAAAGCAGGTCATACATTAGACTTAGTGATTACTAAAGGACTGAAAGTTGATATAAAACAGATCATTGATATTGGTCTATCAGACCATTTTCTTCTACTTTTTAATATAGAAATAATGATAAAAAACACTCATGAGAAGCATATTGTTAAAAACGCTTCTTTGATTCGGCAGCAGCTTTAAAACTTACAAACATTTTAAGCAATCAGTCCGTTTATAGTGCCAGCTATAATAGCGAGGACAATGTAAATAGTAAGGTGGAAAGATTTAATTCTAAAGTGAGAGCTGCTGTTGACATAGTTGCACCTGAAAAGACAGTGAAAAAATCTTCTAGCATTGTTATACCATGGAAGACCCAAAGAGTGTCTGATTTAAAGAGAACATGCCACAGAGCTGAGCGTCAATGGAGGAAGAGTAAACTTACTATCCACCACGAAATATTAAAAGTCAAAATAACAGAATACAATAACACTGTCCGTCTTGAGAGACGCTGCTATTTCTCTAAGATTATAAATAACAATGCTAGTAATCCCAGAGTCTTATTTTCAACAATTGATGCCTACTAAACCCAGGTAGCTCAAAGGAATGCCTCCTAAGTGCTTCCAGTGAAACCTGTGAGGCTGTCGCTGTATTTTCAATCAAAAATTAATGATATTAGAAATAACATAGTATATCTCCCCAACACTAAGGATCCCCTAAACCCCAACATCCTGTTATAAACAAATTAAACTCTTTCACTAGGATAGATTTACCTGATTTACAAAAATAATCTCTCAATTAAAACCCTCCACCTCGTCCTTGACCCGATACCAACAAGGTTTTTCAAAGAAGTATCAGGCGTGCTAATTGATAATGTTCTGACATAGTAAATTCGTCACTAGATACTGGGGTCTTCCCAGACTGTCTTAAGACTGCTGTAGTTAAACCCCTACTTAAGAAACATAATCTTGACCCCTCGCTCTTGAAAATTTTAGACCCATCTCTAACCTGCCTTCTTAAGTAAAGTTCTGGAGAAGGCAGTCATTATGCAGTTAAATGACCACCTAAATAAACATGCTATTCTTGATAAATTTCAGTCAGGTTTTAGAACAAATCACAGCACAGAAACTGCACTCGTTAAAGTAGTAAATGACTTGCGGGTAAATGCAGACAGAGGCCATTTATCTGTTCTCATCCTCTTAGATCTGAGTGCTGCATTTGACACCATTGATCACAACATTCTTAGAAATCGCCTTAGTCAATGGGTGGGCCTCTCTGGCAGTGTCTTAAATTGGTTTGAATCCTACCTGACAGGGAGAAAATATTTTGTTAGTTGTGGGAATTACAACTCGAAGACACATGATATCCAATATGGTGTTCCACAAGGCTCTATCCTGGGTCCGCTGTTATTCTCAATCTACATGCTTCCGTTAGGTCAGATTATCTCAGGGCACAACGTGAGCTACCACAGCTATGCTGATGACACACAGCTGTACTTATCAATAGCACCTGATGACCCTGATTCTATTGATTCACTAACACAATGTCTGACTAGTATCTCAGAATGGATGAATAGTAATTTTCTCAAGTTAAATAAAGAAAACTGAAATTTTAGTGATCAGCAATAATGGATACAATGAGGCTATTAGAAATAAACTGGATACATTAGGATTAAAAGTCAAGACGGAGGTAAAAAGCTTAGGGGTGATTGTTGACTGTAATCTGAATTTTAAATCACATATTAATCAGATCATTAGGACAGCATTTTTTCACTTAAGAAACATAAGTAAAGTTAGACCTCTTATATCACTGAAAGATGCTGAGAAATTAGTTCGTTTTCAGTCGACTAGATTACTGTAACGCACTCCTCTCAGGACTACCCAAAAAGATATAAATCGTTTGCAACTAGTGCAGAATGCAGCTGCTAGAATCCTAACTAGGAAAAGAAAATCAGAACACATTCTCCAGTTTTGATGTCACTACACTGGTTACCTGTGTCATTCAGGATTGACTTTAAAATTCTGCTTATGGTTTATAAAGCCTTAAATAATCTCGCTCCATCTTATATATCGGAATGTCTGACACCTTATATTCCAAATCGTAACCTCAGATCCTCAAATGAGTGTCTCCTTAGAATTCCAAGAACAAAACTTAAAAGAAGTGGTGAGGCGGCCTTCTGCTGTTATGCACCTAAAATCTGGAATAGCCTGCCAATAGGAATTCACCAGGCTGATACAGTAGAGCACTTTAAAACACTGCTGAAAACACATTACTTTAACATGGCCTTTTATAACTTCAATTTAATCTTAATTTAACTTAATCCTGATACTCTGTATGTTCAATTCATCATAATAACTATTCATGGTGGCTCTAAAATCGGTACTGACCCCTACTCTCTTTTCTGTTTATTTTTCCGGTTTCTTTGTGGTGGTGAACTGCGCCACCTCCTCAAAGCTTCATGATGCTCCAACAACGATGGATGGATTAAAAGGAAGAAGTCTACATGACCATCATCATCATCAAGCCCTTCCGTGAGAATCCTAAATCCAAAGAGGACTGTTTCATTTATGTTAGGTAGAATGCCCAGAGGGGACTGGGCGGTCTCATGGTCTGGAATCCCTACAGATTTTATTTTTTCTCCAGCCGTCTGGAGTTTTTTTGTTTTTTCTGTCCCCCCTGGCCATTGAACCTTACTCTTATTCGATGTTAATGTTGATTTATTTTGTTTTATAATTGTGTCTTTCATTTTTCTATTCTTTAATATGTAAAGCACTTTGAGCTACTGCTTGTATGAAAATGTGCTATATAAATAAATGTTGTTGTTGTTGTTGTTGTGTGAGTGTCGTAGGGGACGGATGGGCATCCCGACTGGAATGGAGGTTGGTTTCTGTCCAGAAAAGGAAGCCACGACGGAAGGACAAGAGGTGTCTGCCACCCAAAGTTATTTTCTACCTCCGTACACAAGGTGGCAGCATCCCATTGGTAGGACACGCAACGGAATATCCACAGGGCAGGCTAGGTGTTGTAGTCCTATGGGGTTCTTGGGTGCCACCAGACATAAGGGGGTCAGTATGACCTCTGTAATAGAAGGGCTTCCTGTGGACAGTGCTGTGGCACTGGAAATACTCCCGGGTCTGGCGTAAAAGAAGTCGAGTCTCCCATAAGAGTCATCAGAGTCGGGAGGTGTGGAAGGAGGTAAAAGTGTCATTTTTGATAATCGAACATTCTTGACTACAAATACACAGACATGAAATGCTAAGGGTTGTGTCCATCCGCCATGCAATTACTCGTGAACCACTGGAGCTTGGACCGCGATCTTGGTCTTAGTCAAAACCTTCTGATGTGATGCAGGTTAGTGAAAAAAGACAAATTTTAAAAAATGCAGCAAACTGCATAGGGAAATTGATCGAGTTGGTGACAGGGATAAAAGAAAAGAAAGACAACATCTGCTGAGCGTGAAGAAAACTGCAGAAGGTGATTATATGATAGGAAGAAGAAAAATGACAGCTCAGGCAAGCACATGTGGCGCAGCAACCTGCTGGTACTCGCAGACTACTGGGGCTGGAACCTTCATGTTGGCAGGACCAGGGGGTCCCCGTGTTTCTAACAGGTACCAAAAAGAGATGAAGATACTGATGCATGTTTCATATGACAGGGATAACCGGTGTGACGGATGACCAGGACCGGCATTCCAGCCGGGTGGAAGGACCGAAGGAGAGACCACATTGGAGTCAATATCTTCCCCAAGACACTAGAGGGCAGTCCCTGTAGGTTGCTGCAGTACCACAGATCCCAGCAGGGCATGCTGGGAGTTGCAGTTTGGAGCAGCACTGTTCGGTTCCGTGGGTGCCGCCAGGGGGTGCAGCAGGTGCAGCAGGGTCCATGGAAGAACAACACCTGGAAGTGCAGCTGAAAGAAGGTTAGAGAAACTCCTGGAGCACTTCTGGGTGTGCTATAAACTGAGCCACCTGACCACCAAACAGGGAGTCGGAGTCGGGTGGTGGATAGCTTGTGAGGAGGAGTGGAGACAAAGGAAAGAAAGAAAGAAAGAAAGAAAGAAAGAAAGAAAGAAAGAAAGAAAGAAAGAAAGATGGGTGGTGGAGGACAAACCTTGTGAGGAGGAGTGGAGGCAAAGTAGAGAGAGAGAAAGAAAGAAAGAAAGAAAGAAAGAAAGAAAGAAAGAAAGAAAGAAAGGACTGTGTTTATTTGTATTTGGTGCGTTTGTACTGTGCTGTATGGTGGGGAGCAAAAAGAAAAACGCGTCCCCACTGAAGACTAAAACGCCCCCTGGTGGACCACACCGGTTAACTTCACCAACTCCACTCCTGCTAGTCTCACTACTTCATTCTTTTTCTCTTAAAGTACTGATAAGATTAAAAGAGCTCGGCCCGTGTCAGCGAAGCTCTAAGATACGACAGAAAGCATGGAGGTCCATGCGCTATGAGTTATACCCTCATAGCATCTGCATGTGCTGACTTGATTCTGGGCCTTCCGGGTCTTTTTTGACCCGAGTGTCACACCCCTTTTTAGGTACCCTGGATATCAAGCCTGTGTTATATCGATTGACCATCATAACATGTAGTCAGTCAGACCCTTCATGTTTCTGAACTCAAAAGATGCCATTTATGATATTTTTACCAACAAAGAACCCTAAAGGAAAAGTAAAAGTCAATGGCGGGTTAGAAGTGACCCAAATGACATGTTAGTGTACAAAAGGAGTAGCTTTTCGGGGCTTGTTTTCCTTTTTGTAAATTCAGCGCACTTCACATTTCTGAGATGTTTTTATGGGGGGTGAGCAAACAAACTAACAAAAGAAAAAGACAAAGCAAAAAAAACTACATATAGAGAGAGAAATTGTACAACTTATGCTATAGTTAACTTTTTTGTTCTTCTTTTCAATATTTTGGGGAAATGTAGGGAAAGGTATAAAGCTTCACCGTGAACAGATGAAATATAGGGAGCTTTTACTGATTTCAAACTCAAAAATGGGTCAGCTTTGACATTGAGAGTGTGAAAGATAAGACAGTGACGTGACATCGCACTTGAAAGTCAAAAAATGTCCACTCACCTTGCCCTGCTGTTCTGTTACCGTAGCCCAAGATTTCTAAAACCAAGGAGTAGGATCTCTGTCAATAAAGAGAAAAGAAAGAATTATTACATGAAAATGTGCTGATTGGATATCCCACCACTACTAATGAGTCTGTTAGTCATTTTCTAACCCACTTAGTCCTGAGGAGGGTCATAGGGGTCTGCTGGTGCTCATCCTAGGAAGCACAGGGTGCATGTCCATCTCACACACATCCAAACACATACCCCAGTCACAATTTAGGATCACCCAATCACCTAACCTGTAATATCTATCTATCTATCTATCTATCTTTGGACAGTGTGAGCAAATCCACGCAGACACAGGGAGAACATGCAAACTCCACACAGGGAGGACCCGGGAAGTGAACCCAGGTCTCCTTACTGCGAGGCAGCAGCGCTACCCACTGCGCCACCCCACTACTAATCACTTCTTCTCTGTATATGGCGGCCTAGTGGTGAGTAGTTTGCATGCTTTGCACTCAGTGCTGCTTGGAATGGTTTCAGCATCACGTGACCCTGCAACTGGAAAAAAAAGCAGCAGGTTTAGAAAATGATGGAAAGAGCCCCCGGTGAAAGAATCCCATTGTCTCAAACAGCTGAAAGGATTTTGGTCCCCAAGATCATTAATTTATCACACAAAGGGTGCAGCAGTGAAACTCAAGTAGCTCTGGTCGGAGAAAAGATGTCTCTCCAGATGAGAAGATCTCTGCCTGCTTCCTAAATCATCAATGACAGACAGCACTGCGATGGATTTGTAAACTGCTTGTTGTTTAAGACAAATAAGCACGCTGAGTGGTAAATTACAGGAGTAAACTGCTGAAGTCACACTGGAATCTCCACTGTGGGGTATGTGCTTTAATGAGGCCTCGGAGGGCCAGAGAAAATGAAGGAAGAGGAAAGATCAGACCCCCTCCAGCAGCCCCCTCAGGGTTAAACTGTCTTCCGACTTCAACAAAAAAAAAAGAAGAACTATTGCATCAGGCTTGGCTACAAACTGAACTAAAGATGTCACCCGTTTGTATTCACAGTGGAAGACCACCACTTAGAGCTCGGTGTGGGATAGATAGATAGATAGATAGATAGATAGATAGATAGATAGATAGATAGATAGATAAGAAAGGCAAATATGATAGATAGATAGATAGATAGATAGATAGATAGATAGATAGATAGATAGATAGATAGATAGATAGATAGATAGATAGATAGATTGATAGATAGATAGATAGATAGATAGATAGATAGATAGATAGATTAGTCACAAAGACAAGCATAAAGGTTTGGGGAATGGCCCAGTATAATGACTTGTTGGTCAAGAATAATAAAGAAACACTTTTATCAGACATTCGACATGCGTGATAAGGTTCAGTCGGTTTATATATGGTGGCTAAAGGAAATGACGGAAGCAGGAAGTGATGTCTTCTGTAGGAGCCAGAAGTGATATCATCATGGTGGAGCCTGAAAGTGACATTATTTTCTGGAGACGGAAATGATGTCATCGTATTGGGATCTGAAGTATATGGTGAACCGATTGAAATATGGGTAGTTGTGGGTATGGAATGATTATTTTTCTTCCTTCGTTCTTCAGAGTCAGAAAGAGAGGCATTAGTACCATCATACAACCCCCCATCCTGTAGCCATGCACTCACCTCAGGACCTTTTGATTGCCTCCTATTTGCACGTGTGTGACAATAGATAGATAGATAGATAGATAGATAGATAGATAGATAGATAGATAGATAGATAGATAGATAGATAGATAGATAGATAGATAGATTTGGGCTTCACTGCTAAGACCCCCATGACCCAACTTTAGATAAGCGATGGAAAATGAAGGAATGAATGAAGCCTTCCAGGGCCTGCTGCACAGAAGTGTTCTCACAGCCTGATGCTACCATCGCCACGCTTCACAGTGGGGATGGTGTGTTTTTGACAATGTGTAGTGTAACATGGCATTTATTCTGATGGACAATAAGTTCAATTTTGGTTTCATCAGATCACAGAACCTTCTTCCATCTTACTTCAGAGTCTCCTACATGTCTTCTGCTGAGATGTCTTGTGGGTTTTTTCTCTTCACTCTCCCATAAAGTGGCGACTTCACCCAGGCCCATTTGTGGTCTGCACCATAGCTTGAACCTCCTTCAGAGTTCTCAGAGGCCTTTTGGTGACCTTCCTTCACTCGTCTTCTTTCACGATCACTCAGTTTCTGTGGATTTCCTGGTCTAAGCAGATTTCCAGCTCGGCCACACTCTTTCCATGTCTTCATTCTCGGTATTCATTGACTTGGATGTTTTCTTGTCTCCATCCCCTGTTGCATGTTGTGTTCCGTTGTGTTCCTTTGTCTTCATTGTGTGGGTTAGCCCACCATACTGACTCTTCACAATTTGGTCCTTCCACATTTAGGTGCATTTCGACTACAAGCCCCCGACAGGTGACCGCCATTGAACCTTTTTGTTTGACTTCTAAAGCCTGTTGGCTCTCCCAAGTGATGATTTCCATGTTTTCTACTAAAGGGAGTGCCTCACAGTAAGGAGATCATAGGCTTATAGCCCAGGTCCTCCCTGAATGAAGTACTTTGAGGAGTAAGAAAAGTGCTATTAAAGTGTAAAGAATTATTATCGTGTGTTATATTTACAATTATTTTAGACCACTTTGCAGAGATTTGTTTTTACTTTGAAATTAAAGAGTCTTTTTTCTGTTGTTCAGCGACAAAAAAGCAAAATTAACTGGCTGGGATTCAAGGTTGTATAACAATAAAATGCAAATGTCAAAGGCTCCGACTGTTTTCATAGGCCCCGTATGTGACTGTTGGTGTCACTGCTACCTGACAGACTCAGTCAGTGATGGCTTCATGCGATATTCCATATCAATTGGGAACACCACTGAGCCAAATCCAGTGCCTCCCTCAAGGAAAAGACATCTAGCAACAAACCGCCAGTCAGATCACTGCGTTAGGACTTCCAACTCCCACTTCCTCAGACAGATCCTCCATTTCCAGCTATGCTGGGGGTTGTGGTGGTCCCAAAAGGCAAAACCCAAAGAAACCGGTCATGTGCTCCCCTCGACTTTCTCATATACTGAGGTAGAGGGAAAGGTCACTAGAAGCCCTTTCAGTTGCATAATGTTCCTCAAATATCATGCAGTATCTGTTTGTTTCTCATCATAACTAATTGATAATATTGATAAACAATCACTGTGGTGGGCTGGCGCCCTGCCGGAGGTTTGTTTCCTGCCTTGCGCCCTGTGTTGGCTTGGATTGACTCCAGCAGACCCCAGTGATCCTGTAGTTAGGATATAGATAGATAGATAGATAGATAGATAGATAGATAGATAGATAGATAGATAGATAGATAGATGTGTAAGGCACTATATAGATAGATAGATAGATAGATAGATAGATAGATAGATAGATAGATAGATAGATAGATAGATGTGTAAGGCACTATATAGATAGATAGATAGATAGATAGATAGATAGATAGATAGATAGATACTTTATTAATCCCAAGGGGAAATTCACATAATCCAGCAGCAGTATACTGATATATAACTGCGAGATAACGGGTTGGATAGTGGATGGATAGATAAACAATCATTTATCACTATTTATAATCAAACTTTATATTAAAATGATATTTTCGCACTTATTGAGGTCAAAAACGGTGGTGGAATTTTTTCATTATTGCATATGCACTACCTCGATTACGTGTAAGGTAAAAAGAGTTATAGTCACCTAAAAATAGAAAAAGTGTTAGTATTACAAACCAGTAACGGCACACTGCTATAACGATAACGTGCTGTGAAAACACTTGACTTATAGATTTCGTCCTCTTTCTCTGTATGTTTATCATTCGTTAGCTCAGAGGTTGATGCGGTTGCTGCTTCCTGAGCAGCTCTTCTTTTGTCCACCCTAGCAGCCCGCTTCTTCACTTCTTCCATCTTTTCACGTTTAAACTGATTAAGTCAGCATTTATGTTACAATTACTTAGTACGTTTTCTTTAATTTTTCACCTAAGCTGGCACTTAAGTCTTCAAGAATGATCTATTATATGAAGAAGTAGGGGAAGTGGCGGCAAAAATGGTAGGGAAGGAGAACGGCGCCCGTACACATCCACCATATGGTCGCCCTGATGCACACTGCCGAGAGTTGATTCTACAATAATATAAAGTAAAAATAAAAAGAGGAATAATCTTGGAGGTCAATAATCACCCACGTAGTATATGTGTACCATATTTCAGGTCAATAATTTAAACTGTTTGCGAGCTACAGGTGACTTAAAATCCTGGACAGACAAACAGATATCCAAGATAGCGTATATATATTAGTTGTCCCCTAACGGCTCCACCTGCGCAATAATGAAACAGAACAGACTTTAAAAATGAATAAACAAACGGGTATCACTAGCTAAGCAGAGGCAAGGAAACCTCCTAAACGCTGCGAGAGGTAGCGCGACTCGAACAGAGGCTGGCGTGTGAGTGACGAGGGCCCCGCCTGGCTCCCCACTCCTGGCGTCACACTTCCCCTTCCCCTCAGCCTCTCTCTCGGATTTGCACGAATAAATCGGTGCTGCAAGTGAACTCTGATTCTTAGCGCAATGAGAGAAGTCGCAAAATCAACCGGAATGTTCAAGCAAATTATAGAAAAAGAAAAAGATCTAAATCCGTTTAGTAGTTCTCTCGTGAAAAGCGAACAGCCAGACGTTGGATTTTATATATAGAGAGAGATTTTTTGCAATAAATTGCTATAGGTAAAACCACATTTAGCTACCTTTAATTATGATAATGATGACAGAAGTAAAAAAAAAATCATAAAATTAACAGGAACACGACGGGGACGTAGGAGCTTATTGTTCCCATTAAATCTTTATATTTACATGGCATGTTCAATGTTTACATGTTATTGTTAAACTGTTGATGTATACATTAAAATAAAATTATTAATAGTTATTGAAAGAATATATTGAAGGCATTTTTTAATATCGTGTACACATTTATACACTCACCTAAAGGATTATTAGGAACACCATTTGACCCCCCTTTCGCCTTCAGAACTGCTTTAATTCTACGTGGCATTGATTCAACAAGGTGCTGAAAGCATTCTTTAGAAATGTTGGCCCATATTGATAGGATAGCATCTTGCAGTTGACGGAGATTTGTGGGATGCACATCCAGGGCATGAAGCTCCCGTTCCACCACATCCCAAAGATGCTCTATTGGGTTGAGATCTGGTGACTGTGGGGGCCATTTTAGTACAGTGAACTCATTGTCATGTTCAAGAAACCAATTTGAAATGATTTGAGCTTTGTGACATGGTGCATTATCCTGCTGGAAGTAGCCATCAGAGGATGGGTACATGGTGGTCATGAAGGGATGGACATGGTCAGAAACAATGCTCAGGTAGCTGTGGCATTTAAACGATGCCCAATTGGCACTAAGGGGCCTAAAGTGTGCCAAGAAAACATCCCCCACACCATTACACCACCACCAGCAGCCTGCACAGTGTAACAAGGCATGATGGATCCATGTTCTCATTCTGTTTACGCCAAATTCTGACTCTACCATTTGAATGTCTCAACAGAAATCGAGACTCATCAGACCAGGCGACATTTTTCCAGTCTTCAACTGTCCAATTTTGGTGAGCTCGTGCAAATTGTAGCCTCTTTTTCCTATTTGTAGTGGAGATGAGTGGTACCCGGTGGGGTCTTCTGCTGTTGTAGCCCATCCGCCTCAAGGTTGTGCGTGTTGTGGCTTCACAAATGCTTTGCTGCATACCTCGGTTGTAACGAGTGGTTATTTCAGTCAAAGTTGCTCTTCTATCAGCTTGAATCAGTCGGCCCATTCATTCTCCTCTGACCTCTAGCATCAACAAGGCATTTTCGCCCACAGGACTGCCGCATACTGGATGTTTTTCCCTTTTCACACCATTCTTTGTAAACCCTAGAAATGGTTGTGCGTGAAAATCCCAGTAACTGAGCAGATTGTGAAATACTCAGACCGGCCCGTCTGGCACCAACAACCATGCCACGCTCAGAATTGCTTAAATCACCTTACTTTCCCATTCTGACATTCAGTCTGGAGTTCAGGAGATTGTCTTGACCAGGACCACACCCCTAAATGCACTGAAGCAACTGCCATGTGATTGGTTGATTAGATAATTGCATTAATGAGAAATTGAACAGGTGTTCCTAATAATCCTTTAGGTGAGTGTATTTCCATTATACAATAAATTTGGATGGTTGTTTAAATAAAATACTATTTCTGGTTAAGTACTTTTTCCTCAAATTTCATATCTGTTTGCTTTTTATCATTATAAATACTTTTCAACCATATTCACTTTGGCCATGAGATTTTTTCAAGTCCTGCCCTCCTCTCAATCATTTTCAACCACACACAAACGGCCCTCTCACCTCTCATTCATGTGAATGCTTTTGACAGACACACTTCCTGCTCTCTCAGCGCTTATAAATTTTAACGTTTTCCTCACTTTAAGTTTCCAATTAAAGAAGACGTATTATGTCCAAATCTTATTGAAGATTTTATCATGAAGGGTTATCAACAGAAAAAATGAGTACATGGGCAATCCTAGCACCGAGAAACAATGAAGTCAAATAGATTTATGCACAAAATGTTGATCGGTTACACAGAAAATTGATTAAATGCGTTTCAATACACTATGCAGAAACAGTTGGTGTTGATCAAGATGAAAACATCAGCTTACAATATCCTGAAGAATATCTACAACCGTTAACACCGTCCGGTTTTCCACCGCCCAAATTACTGTAGAAAGAGGGATGTATCCATGAAATGTAATGTAGTACATCTTCAGGGGATAACATTAGATACCAAAGGAGGCCATTCGTATTAAAACATTAACAGTTTGCCGTTAGAATAGCTTCTACAAAGACAATTAACAAATTTCAGACACAAACATTAGAAAAGTAATTTTTTTTAATGGATTAAACGAAATTCACTCACGGGCAGTTATATGTTGCGTTGTCATGATGAAAGTCCAAACACAGAATCAAAACTCAATGCGATATTGACGAAAATTTTATTCAAAAAATGTTTTTACTGAAGTTTTACAGTAAAAGTGTAAACTTAAAAAGTATTTGCATGTTAATTTCAAAGCCAAACAGAACGAAAATGCATAACACAACAAATAACTCTAACACAACATGAAACATAATTTATTTTCAAATTATTGCGTTGTACTCCTTTTAACTATGGTTAATTACTCGCTGTAATGTAAAATACAGTGGTACCTCGGTATACGTCCTTAATCCGTTCCAGATCCTTTGACTTATACCAAACAGGACGTACACCAAACTAATTTTTCCCATAAGAAATAATGGGAAAATGATGAATCCGTTCCCATGAAAACAAATCCTATTGCTACTGCCATATTATACATTGATAGGGTTGTATAAAATTATTTAAACACTGCTTAATACTAAAATACATAAAAATTACAAAAGCAATTAGATGAAATAAAAGAAAATTTTACCTCACTTTACTTTTTAATAACGTCCATTTTTCACAATCGTAGATACCGTCGCTCTCGGCAAACGGTATGCAACAGCCAAGTCCCGGATACGCATGCCACCTTCATACTTTTCAACAATCAATTCAAATTTACGTGAAAAAACACAAAATCCCGTTTTGACGATGCGGGTGGACTGTATGCTCCCATCTGCTGTCGGGGAGCCCTTGAGCCCTACACCGTCGGTAATGTGCCTCACTGCTAAGCTCATCGGTAACAACAAAGGAAGGGGATGGTGAAAAAGTGCAAAGTGCTTTTATTAAAACAATCGACAAAACAAGGTGTTCAAATTAAAGTGCCGTCTGCACAGTTCCAATAAATAATCCATAAAATCAGAAGTGAAACGTGGAGGTTAAAAACAATAGAAAAAAGTCTTCTTAAAAACAACGAGGTTAAAATACAGCAGGAAGCATTCTTTAAAAAAAACCAAGAAGAAGCCCGGTGCTTTTTTACCTGGCAGCCCCCCTACTTGCAGCTGACCTTAACTCTGCCTACTTCAGCTACTTCATGCGCGCTCTCTTACTTTCTCTCTCTCTCTCTCTCTCTCAACCTCCCGTCCATTCTTTTCCTCCCCTTCTAGCCGACTCGCGCTTCTGTTTATCAAGATAAGCAGCCCCAGGAACAATCACGAATGCGGATGGTCTCTCACCTGTGCACTTTGGTGAGAAACGCCCACATCGCGAATCGCCCTGAGAGCCTTCAGCCATATAACCACCATGCCCCCTCACCAAGCCGCGAGCGTGTTGATTATTTATTTTAAAGCTGGCCTTTGACAGGAGCTGTGGACCCGCTATACCACACACGTGAAAATTCAGAGTTATAGCGTGGGTTGTTCTGACTGACGCTCGAGGGCAGTTGTGGCTTTGTCTCGAGAGAGGTAAACAAGGGTAGCACGCGAGTCGTATTCCAAACAAAGGTCGTATACCAAGCAAAATTTTTCATGTCCAAACAGGACGTATACCAAGTTGGACTTATTCCAAAGCAGGCGTATACCGAGGTACCACTGTAGTTCTATTATGCATATGTAACAATTCCCATGAAAATGAAAATCTTTTAAAATTGTATGACCGCATCCCGATACATGAGCGACAGAACAGCAATGAGGCTAGTGCATAGCGCAGGCAAGGGGGTTGGCGAGCAAAGCGAGCAGGGGGCAAAGCCCCCTAGTCTATCTGTAATTATAACCATAGTTTACTTGAAAATTCACAAAAGTATTCAGTTAAAGTACCACTGCCACTTCCATGATTTTTCTCAAATTTCATATCTACTTATTTTTTGTCATTTTTGATATCCACATAAAATTTGAATCATATTTATAGCCACAGTTTACTTGAAAAAATCTGAAATATGTTCAGTTAAAGTACCATTTCCAGTCACTGGAAGTGGCCCAACAAGTGATAGGATTCCTTATTTTTGATATACAGCAGGTGTACAGTCTCATTGGCCGAGGTCAGAGTGTTTGAGTTATCATGTTTACACACAGACACACAGATAGACTTCATTTCAAAAATGGTATTTTTGGACACAGGAAGGTCTAAAATGTCAAGATTCATCAAAATTTCGAGGTCGAATGTTTCCACAATTCCTATACTTTCGCTATACTATGTATACAAGAAAGTAAAAACTGAAAACAAAAAGAGGTCCAGAGACCCATTTAAGGCCTGCCTTCAAAGAGCACAGACGGGTAAAATGCTGGCCGCAGAATGTCCCTTATAAGGGGGGTCGTAATTCATCAAGTAGCCATTCACTCTGATGCTGAGCTCTTCTCTAAGGACAAGACAAAAGATGGCAATGGAAGGAGAGGGAGGAGAAGTCAGATTTTGAGAAAGTAGTCTTCAAGCGAGGCCTTCTATCTCCACTGACCAATTTGTTGAGTTAGAGAATCCTGTTGAGCGAGTGCCAAGTGATGTGATGTATTGGAGACTAAGAAGGAAAGGAAGTTTGGAAAAGTTCAACAGTTAGAAGTGGAAATGGAAGCAGGACATTCCTTGAAATCCAAATTGGCGTACATCAGCAGGTTTGTCTGAGTCCATTGCTTACGATGGATGTAGTAAGTGAATTTGAAGAAGTTCCATTGGACATGCTATATGCTGATGATCTGATTGTAGTGGAAGATTAAATAGCAAAAGGCATGAGAAAGTAAAAGATTTAAGACACATGCTCGTAAGTCTGACAGTCTTCTTCTCTTTCCTCTTCATCTTTTCTTACTTTAATGTGGGGTCGATGTGCTTGATCAACCTTCTCCAAACAGTTCAGCCCTGCACCTCTTTGCCAGTCAAGCGCTTTTCCTTCAGATTTTCTTTCACTTCATCCATCCACTTCCACTTTGGCCTCCCTCACTTTCTCTTCCTCTGGACTTCCGCTCCCATCACTCTTTTGCCCACATCTTCCTTGTCTTCCTTCATCACACGTCCATACCACTTCAGCCTACTTTCCTGTACTTTCTCTCCCACTTTTGTTTGTTGTTCCTCTGATTGCCCCCATTTCTTATTCTGTTCTTGTTTTGTAACTTGACACATTCATCTCAACATTCTCATTTCTTCCACATCAAACTTCTATTTTAAAATTGCCCGAAAAAAAAGATGAAACCCTAAGAATTACCAATTGCACAGGAAATACACTTAAATAAGCACAAATATTTGGGATCAATGATTAATGCCAAATGTGAATGTGAAGTGGAAGTGGCAGAAGTGGAAAAGATCAGAGTGGAGTTCTGTGTGATAAGGAAAGTGTAGGTGGACAAAACAGTCAGCGCGTTTACAAGTGCGTCAATTACACGATTCTTCACAAAAACCTGATTTCTAAAATGCCAGGCAGACCCTTATTCCAATTAGAGAACTAGAGTTATTGGCAGAGAATGCTTCAAAGATTGGATGCCTCAGACATTGAGGAACACGCGTGGAATTGTAATGTGCTTTACTGTAATTTTCAATGACCATTAAGAATTGGATGAGAGCAAGATAAGATAGTAGAAAATGCAATTAACCAGTATGACTACAAAGGGGGCCATCGAGCCCCAAACCCAAAACACAGCATTACACCATACACTTTTAGAACAAAATAAAAGATACTTATTCTCACAAGGCATTTTCTCACAATCCTCTCTCCAGATATCAGCTACTATTACAATACAAATTACACAATTCTTCCTCTACCTCTGCTGTGTGTCAGACCCGGGAATTCTGCTGGTGTCACGCTGTATCCTTGAATAAGCAAAGTGACAAAGTGGGGAGGTCCTCCTCTGACAGCGCTTTCTATCGATACCCAGGGACCCGAACAGGGCTTCACTTCCAGACTCCAACTCCCAAGCACCCCTGCGGGTATCCTGACTGCATTATCATTCCAGGACCACTGCCACCTAGTGTATGGGGAATGAAATGTCTCCCGATCCTTTGCCTTTCTTAATCCGCCCATTAAATCATACCAACTGGGTACAAATTTATTCCCTCATCACGCCTGCCAATTCGCTTGCATTATTGCACTGGAATCCCGTCCGGGTAATGAAAAACAGTCATATGAAAAAGTCTGGAGCCCCTCTTAATTCTTTGGATTTTTGTTTATCATTGGCTGAGCTTGCAAAGTAGCAACTTCTTCCTTTTAATATATGACATGCCTTATGGAAACAGTAGTATTTCAGCAGTGACATTAAGATTATTGGATTAACAGAAAATATGCATCATAACAAAATTAGACAGGTGTATACATTTGAGATATGACATCAATATTTAGTTGAGCCTCCTTTTGCAAACATAACAGCCTCCAGATGCCTCCTACAACCTTTATTGAGTGTCTGGATTCTAGATGGAGGTATTTTTGACCTTCTTCCTTACAAAATCTCTCCAGTTCAGTTCAATTTGATGGCTGCCATGCATGGACAGCCTGCTTCAAATTATTCCATAGATTTTTGATGATATTCAAGTCAGGGGGCTGTGACGGCCATTTCAGAACATTGTACTTCTCCCTCTGCACGAATGCCTTTGTAGATTTTGAACTGTGTTTTGGGTCACTGTCTTGTTGGAATATTCAACCCCTGCGTAACTTCAACTTTGTGACTGATGCTTGAACATTATCCTGAAGAATTTGTTGATATTGGGTTGAATTCATCTGACCCTCGACTTTAACCAGGGCCCCAGTCCCTGAACTAGCCGCCACACAGACCCACAGCATCAATGAACCTCCACCAAATTTGACAGTAGGTAGCAGGTGTTTTTCTTGGAATGCGGCGTTCTTCTTCCGCCATGCAAAGCGCTTTTTGTTATGACCAAATAACTCGATTTTTGTCTCATCAGTCCAAAGCAGTTTGTTCCAAAATAAATCTGGCTTGTCTAAATGATCATTTCCATACAACAAGCGACTCTGTTTGTGGTGTGAGTGCAGAAAGGGCTTCTTTCTCATCACCCTGCCATACAGATGTTCTTTGTGCAAATTGCACTGAATTGTAGAACGATGTACAGATACACCATCTGCAGCGAGATGTTCTTGCAGGTCTTTGGAGGTGATCTGTGGGTTGTCTGTTCTCACAATCCTGCGCATATGCCACTCCTGTATTTTTCTTGGCCTGCCAGACCTGCTGGATTTAACAGCAACTGTGCCTGTGGCCTTCCATTTCCTGATTCCACACCTTACAGTTGAAACTGATATTTTAAACCTCTGAGAGAGCTTTTTGTAGCCTTCCCCTAAACCATAAGACTCAACAATCTTTGTTTTCAGATCTCTTGAGAGTTGCTTTGAGGATCCCATGCTGTCTGTCACTCTTCAGAGGAGAGTCAAAGGGAAGCACAACTTACAATTGACCACCTTAAATACCTTTTACCACTCATGATTGGACACACCTGTCTATGAAGTTCAAGGTTTAATGAGCTCATCCAACCAATTTGGTGTTCAAGTAATGAGTATTGAGCAGTGACAGGCATTCAAATCAGCAAAACCCACATTTTTGCACAGCCAGTTTTTTACATTTAATTTAATTTCATTCAACTAAATACTGCTTCACTAAAAATCTTTGTTTGGAAAACACCGCAGTACTCAGATGTTCTTAGGAAATGAAAGACATGCCACTGGTATCTTTTCTGTTGAAAGGAGAGTCAATTATTACGCAGGCTGAAAGGGGTTCCCAAACTTTTTCATATGACTGTATCCTCAGATCTGGCTGGGATGCCCATTCTCCTTCTACACCAGAAACAAGGCAGTAATTCTTTGGATCAAATAATTCAGAAACAACAAAATACTTTGGAATTTTTATGACACTAGGTAACAAGATAAATCAGCAGGATGGTAGACACAAGGCAGTGAAAACAGGAAGATAAAGGCATTGTGCCCAATCAGCATTGGCTTCAACTCCAAGATGGGAGAAGGGTTGGATGCTTGGAAATTAGTAATGCTCATGTTTTCATGAATAGGATTAAGAACACCACTGACCCCCAGCTCTGGGATCAGCAAGCTGGTTTCCACCAGGACAGATCTTGCATTGGTCAGGTAGCAATGATGCTCATTATTTTACACAACTCACTCGTGGATGTCAGTTTCATTGATTATGAAAAGGTATTCAATAACACAGACATGGAGACCCCTTTGGAAGCTGCTGAGACACGACAGGGTGCCAGAGAAGATCAGCAATATTACCAAGAACTCTTACAAGCACATGACCTTCAGGGGGTCGAAGGGGAGAAAACTTAGGATGCCTTCCAAGTATGGAGATGAGTGAGGCAGGGTTGTCTGCTGTTAGCTTTCTCATTCCGGTTGATGATATACTGTGTTGTGAAGACATTCACAGGGAACACAGTTGGACAACCCGGCCCTTCTTTCTCAGACCTTCCAACAGATGCAGGAAATGGCCAGGATCATTGCAGATAAGTCCACTTGACTGAGCCTCGATATCCACAGTATGAAGAGCAAGCTCCTCAGGGTAAATAGTGCCAACACAACTCCCATTATGCTGGATGGTGCAGCACTGGAGGAGGTGGAGAGCATCAGCTACCTTGGCAGTGTTGTTGACAAGCAGCGGATTGGGGGGGAGAGAATTGACAAGACAAGGGCAGCTTTCCTTCAAATAAAGAATGCTTGGGGTTCCAACGACCCATTCATTGCCATGAAACCCAGGGCACAGACAGGCAAGACATACGTTTCACCAGATTTATACAAAGCAGCCCAGTATATATCAGTAACAATGTCGCTTCTCTTTGCCAGCCCTTCCGCCTCCACTCCTCCTCATGAGCTTCGTCCACTTCCTCCCGACTCAGGCCATGAAGTGGCGGCAAGTGGCTCCTTTTATAGGGCACCCAGAAGGACTCCAGGTGTCCAACAACCTTCCCGGGTGTGGTGAAAGTGCTGCCAAATACAATACAACTTATTTTTGCATATCCCAAAATCACACAAGAAGTTCCGCAATGGGCTTTAACAGGCCCTGCCTCTTGACAGCCCCCCAGCCTTGAATCTCTAAGAAGACAAGAAAAAACTCCCAAAAAAACCCTTGTAGGGAAAAAATGGAAGAAACCTCGGGAAAGGCAGTTCAAAGAGAGACCCCTTTCCAGGTAAGTTGGGCTTTGCAGTGGGTGTCAAAAACAAGGGGTCAATACAATATTAGAACATTAGAACAATCTAAACAAGAAAAGGCCATTCAGCCCAACAAAGCTCGCCAGTCCTATCCTCTTATTTCCTCCAAGAAAACATCAAGTTGAGTTTTGAAAGTCCCTAAAGTCTCACTGTCTACCACACAACTTGGTAGCTTATTCCAAGTGTCTATCATTCTTTCTGTAAAGAAAAACTTCCTAATGTTTGTGTGAAATTTCCCCTTAACGAGTTTCCAACTGTGTCCCCGTGTTCTTGATGAGCTCATTTTAAAGTCACCGTCTCGATCCACTGGACTAATTCTCTTGATAACTGCAAACACTTCACTCAGGTCTCCTTAATCTTCTTTTGCTTACACTGTAAAGGCTCAGCTCTTTTAATCTTTCCTCATATAGATAGATAGATAGATAGACAGATAGATAGATAGATAGATAGTGAAAGGCACTATATATTAGATAGATAGATAGATAGATAGATAGATAGATAGATAGATAGATAGATAGATAGATAGATAGATATAAAAGGCACTATATGATAGATAGATAGATAGATAGATAGATAGATAGATAGATAGATAGATAGATAGATAGATAGATAGATAGATAGATAGATAGATAGATAGATAGATAGATAGATAGATAGATAGATAGATAGATACTTTATTAATCCCAAGGGAAAATTCACATAATCCAGCAGCAGTATACTGATACAAAAAACAATATTAAATTAAAGAGTAATAAAAATGCATGTAAAAAACAGACAATAACTTTGAATAATGTTAACGTTTAACCCAAACCCCCTGGGGTCTCCTCAGTCTGTCAGTGGAGCAGGATGGTGACAGCAGTCTATCTGTCGCTGAAGCTACTCCTCTGTCTGGAGATGATCCTGTTCAGTGGATTCTCCATGATTGACAGGAGTCTGCTCAGCGCCTGTCGCTCTACCACGGATGTCAAACTGTCCAGCTCCGTGCTTACAATAGAGCCTGCCTTCCTCACCAGTTTGTCCAGGCGTGAGGTATCCCTCTTCTTTATGCTGCCTCCCCAGCACACCACCACGTAGAAGATGGCGCTCGCCACACACGTCTGATAGAACATCTGCAGCATCTTATTATATATGTACTAGTAATAGGATGTCAGGGCACCAATGTGAAGAGCAGAGACATGAAGGACCACTGTTACCAGCATTATGAAAATCCAGACCTTTATCAACACTTGTCTGAAAAGGATCCTCCAGATACACTGGTCTGATACAATCAGTAACCAAGAACTGTGGCAGCAAACAAGACAAGAGCCAGTGAAGGAGGAGAAGGAGGAGGTGGTTAAGCCAAACCTTCTAGCCTCACCAGACAAGCCATTACATGGGACCTCCAGGGAAAAAGGTAAAAAAGGAAACTCTTGGCAATGTGACATGGAGGCAGATACTAAGAGGACGGGGAACACCTGGGGGGCAGCTGAAGTGACCTGGACCAAGATGCTTAAAAAACTCTGCTATCCTATGAACCAAAAAAGAGGGGTGAAAAACTTGGAAAGAGTGCGGGTTAGGTCACGTGAGAGGTGCGCAGGTGACCATGTGTCACAGGTCCTTGGTCTACGTCTCTTGTTGAAGAAGTCCCAGAGAAGCTCACACAGCCCTGTTTCTGCATCACACGCTGTCTGCATATATATGGATGGCTCAACTCTTTTCCTCCCCTTGTGATGATTGCTTTCTCTTATCCCTTGAAATGAATGCAATTCGATTCAGGAACTAGGAAAGAGGCTGGAAGGGAGGGTCCGAGAAAACCAGAAGGCACAATCTGGGTAGAATGTTTCACAGCATTCAATGTGGTCTGAGGCTGATTTGTTCATCTGAGACCGTAACCTCAAGGAACGCAAAGCTTTTTCTTATTATTTCACACACACACACACACTTGTGGTAAAAGTTGAGGGAGTCCGTCTGAAGCCGTTTCCCAAGACTTATCACTGCCGTTTAGAACTAGGCGGCCACATTTTCTCTTCCTGACTTCTGTCAGAGCTGAAACGTTCTGTTAAGAAGCAAGACAATGTGAGCATTGCTCACTGGCTGGCAGGAGAAACCGCCTCATAGACCGCATCCTGCCCAACAGAGACATGCTTCTCTTTTTCAGATGTACACCATCTCGTGTATCCTCCCAGAGCCTCTGAGCTCCAATTATCCAAATCGGCCCGCTGGCTTCACTAAAGCAGGAGTTCGACTCTTCAAATGGGGCGCCGACTGTCTCAGAAGACACACACTGGACTGGCCAGACCCGAGGAAGACAGGCAAAGGTCAAAACAAAATAAAAACAACTCGGTTCATAAGAATCACAGAGCCAACAACTGCAAAGATCAACCACCGGGAACCAAAGGTGCTTCAGGCAATCAAAACATCACTTTACAGTGGAATCCGAAAGTCTGCGCCTTCTACACACTTCACTGGCGATTCTAAATTGGCCCTAGTGTGTGCTTGGTGTGTGGGTGTGTTTGTGTGTGTCCTGTGGTGGGTTGGCACCCTGCCCAGGGATGGTTCCTGCCTTGTGCCCTGTGTTGGCTGGGATTGGCTCCAGCAGACCCCCTTGACCCTGTGTTTGGATTCAGCGGGTTGGAAAATAGGATGGATGGAGTTAAGTGAGCAGAAGATGAACTGATCACCAAAAGGCATACAGTTCCAGATGACACATTTCCTTAATATGTTAAACAAGATTACATTTTGATTTTGGGCGTCATGGTGGCGCAATGGGTAGTACTGCTGCCTCACAGTTAGGAGACCTGGGTTCACTTCCCGGGTCCTCCCTGCATGGAGTTTGCATGTTCTCCCCGTGTCTGTGTGGGTTTCCTTCCAAAAGACATGCAGGTCAGGTGCCTTGGTGGTGAGTGCTTAGTAAGACCCTCTTTGGCGAGTACCACAGCTTGTAAATGCCAGATAAGAGTCTTTCAGTTCGTTCTTGGGGTATTTACACCCATCCATCTTTGCAAAAGGCTTCTAATTCTGAAAGATCCTTGGATCGTCTTGCATGTGTTGCTCTCTCTTTTTTGTGATCTCTCCACAGATCTTCAATGATGTTTAGGTTGGTGGGGCTATGAGGGCCGTGGCAAAACTGTCATCTTCAGCCTCTTGTAGATCTGGAGGGGTGTTTTCAGGTCATTATCTTGTTGTAGTACTCTTCCTCTTTTTAACTTCAACTTTTCTTATAGATGATATGATGTTTGCTTCCAGAATTTGCTGGTATTTACTTGAATCCATTCTTCCCTCTATCAATGACGTGTTCCTTGTGCCACTGGCTGCAACTCAAGCCCAAAGCCTGATTGATCTACCGCCATGCTTAATAGTTGTAGACATGTTCTTTTCCTGGTATCCGGCAAACCTTTTTTCCCCCCACACATACCTTTGTACATTGTGGCCAGAAAGTTCTATTTGGACCTCACCAGTCCAGAGGACTTGTTTCCAAAATGCCTCAGGCTTGTTTAGATGTTCATTTCCACACTGAATTCTGTTTGCCGCGGACACAGGGAAGGTTTTCTTCTGCTGACTCTGCCATGATGTCTCCAGGCAGAGGAGTAGCTTCAGTGACAGACTTTTGTCACCGTCCTGCTCCACTGACAGACTGAGGAGACCCCACACTATGTGACTCTTCAATTTCACCCGGGGGGTTGAACACTAACATTATTCAAAGTTATTGTCTGTTTTTACCTGCATTGTTATCACTCTTTAATATTGTTTTTTGTATCAGTATACTGCTGCTGGATTATGTGAATTTCCCCTTGGGATTAATAAAGTATCTATCTATCTATCTATTTATCTATGATGGTTACATTTGTTCAGGTGTCACTGCACAGTAGAACAGTGGACCACCACTCCAGACTCTGCTAAATCTTCCTCAAAGTCTTTTGCATTCGAACAGGGGTCTTTATTTCCTTTCCTGGCAAACCAATGAGCAGGTCCTTCAGATAGTTTTCTTGGACTTCCAGACCTCAACTTGAACTCCGCCATTCCACTTAACTGCCATTACTTAATAACATTACAAACTGAAGAAACAGCAACCTGAAAAGGCTTTGCTGTCTTCTTGTAACCTCCTCCTGCTTTGTGAGCGTCAATCCTTTTATTTTTCAGAGTGACAGACAGCTGCTTAGAGGAGCTCATGGCTGCTGATTGTTGGGACAAAGTTTGAGGAGTCGGAGAATTTCTACAGCTTTGCATCACCTGAGCTTTCCTAATGATGACTGTGAACAAGCTATGCATAGTCTGACAAGCTAATGAAGGACACCCTTGACATCTTCTACAACTCTGTGATGGCCAGTGCGGTGTGCTGGGCTGGTAACATCACATCAAGAGAGGCCCACTAAATCAACAAGCTAATTAAAACAGCAGGTTCAGTTGTGGGATGCACTCTGGACCCCCTACTGATTGTACTAAAGGAGAGGTTTAAAACAAAATGGAGCACCATTATGAACAACGCTGCACATCCTCTCTCTGACACACTGAGGACTTCCAGACAAAACATTTTTCAACAGAAGTGTGTCAAGAAACACGACTGGTAGTCCTTTATACCAACAGCAATACTTCTGCATCATTTGACACTGGGACTGGGACTGCCAAGGCAGAAGTTTTCTTTTTTTTTTTTGTCATTCAGGTGTTTTCAGACTTTGTATGTGTGTGTGTATGTATCTATCTATCTTTCTTTCATTTTAATTTTCTTCATTTTATGATCTTTCAGCTGTGTATGGATATTTATTTATCTATCTTTTTATTTGTTCTTTCTTTAAAGAGCTTCTATGAAACAACAAATTTCCCACAAGAACAAAGAAAGAACTATCAGTTGTCAAGAAAAAAACTTGGGAAATACCTAACTTATCCATTAAGGGCACTCACTAGAAACTTTTGCAGTGAGTTAGTTTTACTATCATATTGTGTTCTATCTATCTATCTATCTATCTATCTATCTATCTATCTATCTATCTATCTATCTATCTTTCTATATATCTATCAATCATATAGTGCCTTTCCTATCTATCTATCTATTATATAGTGCCTTATCTATCTATCTATCTATCAAATATATCATGCCTTTCCTTTCTATCTATCTATCTATCTATCTATCAATCATATAGTGCCTTTCCTATCTATCTGTTATATTGTGTCTTTCCTCCTTACCTATCTATCTATCATATAGCGACTTTCATATCTATCTATTATCTATTAATTATATAGTGACTTTCATATCTATCGCTCTATTTTATAGTGCCTTTCATAACTATTTATCTATCTATCTGTTATATAGTGCCTTTCCTCCTTATCTATCTATCTATCTATCTATCTGTCTATCTATTATATAGTGCCTTTCCTCCTTACCTATCTATCTATCGATCTCTCTATCTATCTATCATATAGTGCCTTTCATATCTGTCTCTCTACTATATAGTGCCTTTCCTCCTTACCTATCTATCTATCTATCATATAGTGCCTTTCATATCTATCTCTCTATTATATAGTGCCTTTCCTCCTTATCTATCTATCTATCTCTATCTATCTATTATCACATGTGTGCACATAGGGACAGCATTAAGGCTCAGTTTAATGCCAGGGCACAGGATGGCGCTGTTCACTAACACCTTGTCTCTTCCTCTCTCTGAAGATCAGAAGACTGACAGCTTTACCCCCCTTAATGTGACTTCCAGTGTCTGTTCACATGGACCTGCCTCTTCCTGCCGGAAATTCTTATCGCCGAATTTTCCACCATCTTGCATCAGTCACTTTTGAGACTCGTGTCTGTGGAGACGTTTAATTTCATTTTTAACGCGTTTATAACCCGTGTTTAATTTGCAGTTATATGGGGTCTGCCTACGGGTGCCCCAACTGTTTTTGATTGTCTATGGTTTCTCTTTCATTATTATATAGCACTCTTTATATCCATCTTTCATATAGTGCCTTTCATATCTATGTAGAATATAAAAAAAATCTAAAGTTTCTAATGGAACAAACTAAAGCTGAACTGCCAGTAAATATGAACGTTGCTGAAGTAACTTTACAAAGCCAACGCGATTTCACTTTAAAGTAACACAACTTTCTCTCCTCTTCTACTTTGTAAGCCACTTCACACTCGCCCATCTTAATAAACTTAGGCAATAATCTTCAAAAGAAATGAAAGTTTCATTAGAACAGAAAAAGATAAAAAGCCTTCCAAGACCCTTTCTCTCAGCTGTAGCAGGAACAGACTTGCATGTACAAAGCCCGCTGAGTCCGAGGCGCTCTTCCTCCTCTCTTGTGTTCCTGCGCTCCATGGCACCTTTCAGCACCTGGTGATTTGTTAAAGTAACACGACATGCCTGTGCTGGAGTCTCCTGTTCTGCCAGGCTTTCAGCAAACACTTCTCTCCGTGGGAGCTTTGCAGCCCGAGTACACAAACCCCCTGTGGAGTTTACAGTGCTTGAGGAGAAGCCTCAGGTTTGCTTTGTGTCAGGCTGCACTTCACTAAGGTGCACTGGACATGAATCTTTAAGTCGTTGGCAAACAGCGTCCTCTGTAAAGGAAAATTCCCACCTTCTGGGGGTTATGAGCTTGAGGTTTGAGAATATTCTACAGGGAGACTCACTTGAATATTCTGTTGTAGCGATCTGAACCACAAAAAATACACTCTATACCTTGACGTACGTGTAATCGATTGCATGACATGCAATGCTGGAAGTGGTTTCCGTTTTCTGCCAGACACATTTCGTCATGGTGCTCCATGTTCCTGAACATAAGCGTATCGGGGGAATAGCAGCAATTTCACGTAGGATGTATTTCTTCAAATCTTCCACAGTGCGAGGCTTGTTCCGATAGACTCTTCTTTTGAGCAGACCCCAAAGGAAGAAGTCTGGTGGTGTCAGATCTGGCGACCGTGGTGGCCAAAGCCCCTTTGAAATGACCCTGATGCCGAAGAAGGACTCCATTTCTGCCATGCTCCTTGCTGATGTGTGACATGCTGATCCATCTTGCTAAAAGTTAAAATGCCTTTAACTAGGAAAAGAAAATCCGAGCACATTTCTCCAGTTTTGATGTCACTACACTTTAAAATACTGCTTATGGTTTATAAAGCCTTAAATAATCTCGCTCCATCTTATATATTGGAATGCCTGACACGTTATATTCCAAATCGTAACCTTAGATCTTCAAATGAGTGTCTCCTTAGAATTCCAAAAGCTAAACTTAAAAGAAGTGGTGAGGCGGGGCCTTCTGCTGCTATGCACCTAAAATCTGGAATAGCCTGCCAATAGGAATTCGCCAGGCTGATACAGTAGAGCACTTTAAAACACTGCTGAAAACACATTACTTTAACATGGCCTTTTTATAACTTCACTTTAACTTAATCCTGATACTCTGTATGTTCAATTCATCACAATAACTATTCACAGTGGCTCTAAAATCCGTACTGACCCCAACTCTCTCTTCTGTTTCTTTTTCCGGTTTCTTTGTGGTGGCGGCCTGCGCCACCACCACCTACTCAAAGCATCCTGATGCACCAACATTGATGGACTGAAAGCCAGAAGTCTACGTGACCATCATCATCAGGTCCTTCCATGAAAACCCTAAATACAAAGAGGACTGTTTGACTTATGTTAGGTGGATTGTCCAGAGGGGACTGGGCGGTCTCGTGGTCTGGAACCCCTACAGATTTTATTTTTTTTCTCCAGCCTCTGGAGTTTTTTTTTTTGTTTGTTTTTTCTGTCCACCCTGGCCATCGGACCTTACTTATTCTATGTTAGTTAATGTTGACTTATGTTTATCTTTTATTGTGTCTTCTATTTCTCTATTCATTTTGTAAAGCACTTTGAGCTACATTTTTTTGTATGAATATGTGCTATATAAATAAATGTTGATTGATTGATTGATTGAACAGTGACCTTCTGTTAACTCACGATCATCCAGTTGATTCTGACATCGCTTAAACGAATTGGTGACCCAATAGGTTCGCACCATGAAGACGCACTGCCCAATACTGTACACCACCATCCTGTTGAGAAGTCGAGTGACTGAGTGAAGGGGTACGGGTGGTATGCACCCAAATGTTGAAAACAGAGGTTAAACGTCACGACGGCTGTCCGGCGCCCACGCAGAGACATCCTGGCTTGTTCGAAGCTCCATATACGGAGGAGCTCATTGCACTTTATTTCGTTCAGATGGCGTCATCCTATCAAGAGAGTTATTACAGAATATCTTTCGAGTGAATCTGCCTGTATATGCCTTGGGTTAACGTTCTGAATTTTCAAAATAATTCATTTAGACTATAAATTAGAGATCATGTTATGTGCAAAATGTTTAACTGATTTAAGATTGAAAACCTGCTTGGGGAAATAAAAAATAAAAAAGCGGTTTGTAGGTAAGCTCCGCCCCTCCTACCATTACGGCAAATCACAGTGCGCTTTACGAAGAAAACCGACATCTTCAGATTCTTGAGCTACGTCTGTCTGTTTTGTTCATTGTTCATTCTTTTATTTATCTTCATATTACATTTGTTGATTGCGTGCATTATTCTTCGTTTTTCATTTTGACTGTGTATGTAGGCTGCCTGTGTTGTGTCCTTAGGAGGTCCTGACTCTTTGTGGTCATGAAAGATCGTTGGACATTTGTGGGGTGTTTCCCGATGTCCTGACTAAATTGGCCATCACGGCCTGCTCAGTTTGTCCCCTAATCACAACCCCCAAAAAATCACTTAACTACCTCTCCTCTTTATCATTTTCAAAATGGCTGCCATTGCCATCATCCGGGTGGATGCTGCACATTGGTGGTGGTTGAAGGGGCTTCCCAAGCTTTATGTAAAGCTCTTTAACTCTTTTTGGGCTAAATATTTTTATTTTTCCCTTTTTGTCTCAGGGCTGAGTATTTTTCCCAAAAAACACTCAAAGCAATGGTTTCCCACATAGATCAACATAAAATACTTATTTATGACAAACTAGGGGGGCTTCACCCCCTGCTCAATTTGCTCGTGAACCCCCGGCCTGCGCTACACGCCAATCAACTTCACGTTTCTGCCACTCGTGTATGTGGATTTCACTTTCACCAAACAACAAATCTTTTAATTCTTGTGGATACGCCTCTGTGTTGGGTAGAAACACTATGTTTCCCTGATGGCAACACGAATTAGACGATCTACAAGTCCGAACAATATATTCAATCTCTTTTCGTTGTTCCGTTATTTCAGCGACTAATAATTTCCATTTGTTTGCGCTAATGTGATCTTTACTATAATTTTTTGAGACTTTCGAATTGTCCCACTTTCATTATCTCTAACCCGCTCTGCATGTGTATCGCGCCAACGTGTTTGAATTTTTTACGATGTTCTACTTTGTCATCTACTCTTTGTCTTTTATTTCCGGCCCCGGGCATGGTTAAGTCTCATTGGCCCAAAGTCTTGTCTCGCGGGACGTGAAAGTATCTCTGTCATAAAGTCTCGTCTCGTCCCAGTATTTTTTTTTTATATAATAGAGAGATGTTCCATGAGCCTCTGCAGTATGTAAATTCACGTACTTCTAACATACCTGTGTGTCTCATCACTCATAAGCTGAATGGCACCTATTGGGAAAAAAAAAAAAACAGCTCGAAGTAGTTGAGTGGCTAGTAATCCGTAGTGTCCACTGGCCGCCATGTCGTTTGATGGAGTCCAGTAGCCTGTTTGCCTTGCGTGGGTCTGTGTCCCTGCAGTCCTCCCTGTAGGCGCGTCAGCTACACAAGCGTATTCAGCAATACGACCAGCAGGGGGCCGATCAGCTGACACAGGGACCCGTCTTTCATTTTCCATTTCCTGATCGTTTGCGTCAGAATCGGAGTTTGATATGTTAGAATCCAATTCAGCAATAATCCGCAAAAAACAATAAACAGATAAATAATATTACTTTTCTCTTTGCCAGATGTCAATGCCATTCTAGACGTTGTTTACGCTACTCACACAAACGCAGACATTCAACGTCAAGTCAACAAGTCTAAAAGTCCTCCTAGCAAAGATGGTCTATCTATAAAGTAACAGAGAGTTTTATCAACATTTACAGCTTTTATCGCCCTCTACCCCTGAATGTCGACTTTAGTTGACGTCTGCCCTCAACCCGCTGTGTCGACAGTTAAAGAGTTAAGTGTCTTAAAAAGCCCTAAATAAATGCAATATCTTCTTCTAGTCCTTGGTGGCCACCACACAATCACTGCCACAAACTGCCCTATAAATTCAGAGGGTCTCCAACAGTTCTTGGTGGTTCAATTCGAGGACTGGTGAGATTCTGAGCTTTTGTTACTTTTGTAGGATTTGTGATTCTTTGGAATGTTTGGCCTGTATTGGGACTTTGTTTGATTTGGATTGCCTTTGTTACAGGCAGTTATCCACAGTTACAACAGTATAGCCCAAAATCACACAATGTGTGTCCACACTGTGACTGTCCAGAGATTGTTCCTGCTTTATGCCCTACTTGGCTTTACAGTGTGTGTGTGTGTGTGTGTGTGTCTGCTCGCCCTGTTATGGATGGACACTTTGATCAGGGATTGTTCCTGCCTTGTACCCCAACTGACTCTATTGAGTGTGTGTTTAGGTATGTTTGTGTGTGTGTGTGTGTGTGTGTCTGATCGCCCTGTTATGGATGGACACCCTGATTAGGGATTGTTCCTCCTTTATGCCCTACTTGGCTTTACAGTGTGAGTGTGTGTGTGTGCTCACCCTATTATGGAGGATCGCCCTGATCAGGGGTTGTTCACTGATTTGTGGCCTAATTGGCTCTATTGTGTGTGTGTGTGCGTGTGTGCGCATGTGTGTGTCTGCTCGCCCTGTTATGGATGGACGCCCTGATCAGGGTTTTGTTCCTGCTTAGCACCAGATGCTTGCTGGGAGAGGCTCCGGTCCCCAGTGACCCTGCTCAGGATAAAGCGGCTTCATAAAATGGATGGACGGATTTGGAAGCTGATTGATCAGTTGAAGGTGTGTTGTAAACTCTGTAATAAACCTTGAAGCGCTGCGACTGTATTATTTTCATTCATTTCATAAACAGCATTTCTTACTGAATGCATTTCTTAGCTGCCCACTAATGGCTTCCTTTGCACAGCGGTGTGATATCAAACACAAACTCTCCTTCTTAAGGGGGTTGAATTACAAACTGCACCAATGTTGCGTTCCTACAGCAACCTGCCAGCCTGCCCACACCCACCTCAGACGCAAGCCAGCGAAGCCCACGCCCTTCATTCTGTGCCTTAGAGGCTCCATGCCTGATGGGGTCCGTGTCATCGGCTCATAAGTGAAGGCGTGCTCAAGCCTGCCCACCATCAGCGGGGCTCACATCTAAAGGCGGCGTTCGCTTTAGGGTACAAGAAATCATTATTGATGAGGATACATGGCATAAATGTGGACGGGAAACATAATTAGAGGCTCGTTGCTCTATTGCAGCGCAAGAGATGGTGGGGGGCAATGCCACGTGTTTGCAGTTCAGGAACAGGAGAGGCGGGTTGCTCTCCCAAGCTTTTCAATTTTACTACACAATTAAAGGAAGCCAGCATTTCAAATCTCCAAAGTCCATTAAGTGGAAGTTTCATTCCTATAATGATAAGCACTCCTATATTCGTCATCTCTTTAAAGAAACGATTTGTTACGTTTGTTTGAATTGCTGCATTCCTGACATGCACCCCCACCCAAAAGACTGAGTCCAGGGGCTTCCTTGTTAACAGGTGCATCAAATAAAGCCCATGACCTGTAATCTCCATTGGCAAACATTGGGTGGTACTAAAGAGCTCAGGGACTTTAGACATGGCACTGCCCATAGGATGCCATCTTTGCCACAAGTCAGGGCATGGAAGGTCTGCTCTACTAGATCTGCCCTTGTTAACTGTAGGTGCTGTTACTGTGAAGTGGAAGCATTGATGAGCAACAAGTCACCCATGAAGTGGCAGATCATGCAAACTCACAGAGCGGGACCACCGAGTTCTGAAGGACATCCAAAATCTCCTGTCCTCTGTGGCATCATTCACAACGAACACCCAAACTGTAGAAGGAATGGGCATCAGGAACTTCATGAAATGGCTTTCCATGGCTTAGCAGCTACTATTGTGACAGATTGGGGGCGCCACTGAGCCCCAAACCCAGCATATGACTGACACGAACAATCACGGGTTCAAAAATACCAATTTTTATTTCATTTGGCTACTTTACACAGCACTTCTCTTCCTCCCAACTCCTCTTCTCCCTCGCTAGTGTTGTCTGCTGCCTCCCGACTCCTTTTAAACTAGACAGTGGAAGTACTTCCAGTGTTTAGACAAAGCCCGGAGGATGTACCTTCAGGTAAGGTAGAAATGTCATAAAATAGGGATAGTTGATTCCTGTAGCCCACCTGGATGGCAACCACGACACCCAGCAGTGTTGTCCCAGAGGGCTACAATTCCCAACTTCCCCTTTAAAATAGGAGCAGAGGCACATGGATATTGCCCTCTAGGGTGTCAGGGGAGTATATACTCTGAACGGGTTAACTCCACCAGTCCTTCTGGCCTCTCTTTCAGGCAAGGGACCACCTTTCTTTCTGGGCAGGATGCTGGACAATCCAGTACAGCACTTATACTATGTGTCGGCTGGCACCATGGACTCTGGAGCGAGGAATCACGCTTCCTTATTGGGCAGTCTGATTGACCAATCTGGGTTTGGTGACCTCCAGAAGAAGACAACCTTCTGGACTTCATAGAGCAAATTGTAAAGTTTGGTAGAAGAGTGACAATGGCGGGGTTTGGGCTCGGCTCTTTGATTCCAGTAAAGGGTCCTGTTAACGTGACAGCATGCAAAGACATTTTAGACAACTGCGTGCTTTCCACTTTGTGGGACACTTTTCTGTCCCAGCATGAACCCTTTTGCCAGGTCCATAAAGATATGGAGTAACTGACCTCACTGACCTCAACCCTATTGAACACCTCTGAGATGAATTGAAGCGCCAACTGGAAGCCAGGTCTTCATATTCAACATCGGTACCCGACCTCACAAACACTCTTTTGACCGAAATGGAACAAATTCCCAAAGGCACGCTCCAAAATCCTCTGGAAAGCCATTCTCAGAAGTGTGGAGGCTGTTATAGCCGCAAATAGCAGGGCAACTCTTAATGAATGTGTGCTTTTGGAGTGATGTGTCCAAGAAACTCACAGGGGCATCCACTTTAATGAAGGTACTGTCTGTATGTCTGTCCTGTAGCTAGGCTTCTTTGGTGAGGGATTTTAAAAGCAGTGGTAATGTTTGTGGTGCACCATCTGTTGGAAAGAAAAATGCTGTGCATTTTATTACTAGGTGCATTACATTCTAGTAGATGTGGAATGACGTATCCAACAAACTCGCAGGTGGATCCACCTTAATAAAAATATAAGTGTGTGTGTGTGTGTGTGTCTGACTGTCTGTCGGTCCTGTTGCTAGGCCTCTTCGGTATGGGATGTTAAAAGCAGTGGTAATGCACCATCTGTTGGAAAGAAAAATGCTGTGCATTTTATTACTAGGTGCATTACATTCCAGTAGGTGCTGCATGTAAATGTTAACACTTAATAGGTCTAAGCGGAGGTCTATGTTGATTACTTAGATCTGAACCCGTCTTATACTGGTAACACAGCTAGTAATCATTCTAATATTGTTAATTAAACTTGCAAAAGAATTGTATAGTAACAGATTCACATCTTTCAACATTACCAACTTTCCCCTCCTTTAAAGATACCAAACATTTCATATCCAAACCCTGACCCCAATGGTGGAACCAGCAAGGGAGTGAGGGGGGATTTGCCCCAGTACCTACTCTAATGTGGCTCACAAATGTAAGAAAAAAATTACAAAAATAAATTACAATTATTAACATCCTGGTACATCCTAATAGAAATAGTAAGTGCAACAGAATGCAGTTTTGAACTTTATAAAGGCACACCACTACACCATGACACCGTTCTCACTCCTGCTATCTTGCTATGTGTAAGCACAAAACACAGAAAGACAGACCTCCCTGAACTTCAGCTGGGACTCGGCTCAAAAACAAGAACTACAGCCGGTCAGAGCTGCAGTGACAAGGAGCACAAAGAAGAGGGAAGTGATGAGCGAGAGGGAGAAAGACATGGATTGCACAAATAATCCAGAACATGAGAGGAAGAAGAACAGCACAAATGATGAAGATGAAGACCAAACAATTGACACTGAAAAGAGTGTGACAGATGGAGATGAAAACCATAATAACAAGAGAGGGAGGAACAGGCAAGGACAGTGTCAGCAGCCCATCAGATGTTACTCGTTAGCACTGGGTCTAAAAACAGAAGGGGGGCACTGATGTGATAAGGGAACAGCCCCATTGAAGAAGATAATAGCAGTTACCCAGACCTCACTGATTGCTGTGAAGGAGACCCCATAACGGATTACCACTGGGTGCTATATAAATAAAATGTGTTATTAATTTGATGATGATTATTAGTAGTAGTAGTATATGCAATTAGTAAGACCAAAAGAAGCCTTTGTTAAGGTCTTTTTGTATAATAGTATGTAAGTAAATTAAGTGCTACAAGATCACTTATTTGTCACTTGTTAAATCCTTGTAATTTCTGAGGGCTGCACACTGAGCCTCCAAAGGGGTTGGGGGATTGAGGGGCCTCATTGATGAGCCACATACCAACCACCCACCACCACTTAAAAAGCCACAAATGTAACAAGTTCCTACCATATGTGCTACATGTTGGTCTCATTAGGGAGGACTCAACCCTGAGACCCAACTCTTAACAACCTGCCTGCGAAGCAGAAACAAAAGTGAATAAACTTAATGGTCAAAACACGAAATGCTCCTACAGCACAGCATAGCTCCTCCTGCTATTAGTCTTCTTTGGGAAAGGATGATGGCATCTCTCTACCTCTCTTGTAACAGGCTAATTCTTCAAATCTGTTAGACCCTTTCCCACTTACAGTAATCACCCACAGCAAAATGTATCCCACTTCTGACACAAATGCTTAAAGGTTAACCACACAATTGCCTCGAGTCCGTCTCCTTAAGTATTGAAAGCTATGCATTTGTTATAAAAAATCTTAACATGATAGATAGATAGATAGATAGATAGATAGATAGATAGATAGATAGATAGATAGATAGATAGGAAAGATGCTATATAATAGATAGATAGATAGATAGATAGATAGATAGATAGATAGATAGATAGATAGATAGATATGAAAGATGCTATATAATAGATAGATAGATAGATAGATAGATAGATAGATAGATAGATAGATAGATAGATAGATAGATAGATAGATAGATAGGAAAGGTGCTATATAATAGATAGATAGATAGATAGATAGATAGATAGATAGATAGATAGATAGATAGATATATCTGAAAGGCACTACATAATATATAGATAGATAGTGTAGAGGATTGCCGGCTTTCCATGCCGGTCCGCACCCCCAGGCCACCAGAAGGAGCTCTCCAGACAGCAGGATCGTGCCCCGAGGTCCAGCAGGGCCTTATGGACCTTGTAGTGTTTATACACAGCCCTGCTGGATACCTTGGGGGCCACCAGGAGTCGCTGTGGGGGGGCTTATGGGCTCTTTTGTGCCCTATGACCCGGGAGTACATCATGGTCACGTGATAGGAAGGAACAACGTGCTCCCGGGTAGAAGAAAAGGACTGTTTGCCCTGACCCGGAAGGAATAAGGAACTGTGGACTGTTGGGACAGGAACACCTCCGGGTCAGGGGCTATAAAAGGGCGGTGCCTCAGTCCAGACGCTGAGCTGAGCTGGGAGGGAGAGGAGCAAAGTGTCTGGGCGAGGAGGAGAGTTTATTGTTGAGGGAATTGTGTTCAATATAGTTAATAGTTTGAGTAGTGTGGAAGGTGCTTTGTGCACGGTGTTAAACGAAAATAAAAAGGTCTTGGACTTTTACCTGGTGTATGGCGTTGTACCTGAGGGTTCAAGGGTGCACTACTGCTCCCTACTGCCACAATAGATAGATAGATAGATAGATAGATAGATAGATAGATAGATAGATAGATAGATAGATAGATAGATAGATAGATAGATAGATAGATAGATAGATAGATAGATAAGGCACTATATAGTAGACAGAAAGTCAGATAGTATCTTTTTCAGGGTCCCACAGAGGGGTATCAATGGAGGACTAAAGTGGCAATCTATTGGTTTACTGTCCAGACTCCTTACCCACTGCTTGTCACACTTTCACCATTTGGTTCTTTAATAAGCATTTTAAAATAAGATTTCCGCTGGGTTACTCGTGGCTGGCACCTACACTAGGCAGCTTATGACTCCAACTGGATGGATTCCTACAAGTCCACAACACAGAGAACATGAGAATATTTCGGGTTTGGAAAGACCAGTGCTAGAGCTGGTTGAGATGGATCCAGGTATGTGCCACTTTAGACTCTCCGTGTTTGAAGTCGGGAGTTATGTTCCCTCTCCCTTTTGTCACCACTACACAGAAAGCCTTCATAAATTTGCCGAACTTGAACGCAGCTGCTGGTATAATAGGGCAAAATGAAAAGAAGCAGTCTTTAGAGTCCATAGTGCTAGCTGGTCCTTTCTCGTCTCCCTTACTGCCTCCCTATTGTCTTGCTGTGCCACCCAATCCCAGCCGAGAGTCTCCGGAGAGCCGTAATTAGAGGCTCACCTTTCGGGTAATGGAGCCCTACCTTGCTGTGCCTGTAACGACAGCTCCTGTTGCAGTGACGGGGTCGGGGTTCTTTCCCATGGAAATTCAATTCCTGCTTCATCTCTCTCCTCTGAAATCAATCCCTTTGAAATGAGTATTAAAACTGACAAAATAAAAGGTGAGCACATTTTTAAAATGCCAATCGGGGACAAAGGGAAGCGAGGGAGTGTGGCCCCCAATGTTGTGATTTTGAATCTCCACTTGAGCATTTGGAGAGAAAATGGGACATCAGGTCACTGTATCTCCACACAACATAAGAGAACGACTGCTACTTTTTTACTTTAGGTTTTTCAAAAAGAAAGAAGAATAGCTGGCTAGATGTACAGTAATGGAAGAAGAGCTGTATTGTTCCAAGAACGAAATCCCTACACTGTGCAATTAAAACACTCGACTGAGTCCGAAACTCCTTCATCAAAGCACCGACTGTGGGAGAGTACTTCAGACATGAAACATCCCATAATTCATTACTCTTCAGGGATAAGCTCATAATATACTGGTCTGGGAGTACAAATGCCAATTTAACTCTCACGAGAGAACAAACTAGCAATTGACTGATTGACTGACGATAAATTCACTAACCAAAAGCTGGAGGGGACGAAAGGCTTGATGCCTTCAGTAGCTTACTCATCATTCGGGGACGGACCCGTCCATCACTTCCCACCACTCGCTTCATCCTGAGTGGCATTGTGGTCCGCAACTCTGTCATTAAACTCACATGATTTACAGAACTCAGTAACAGCTCCATGTTAACGTTTCTCTAGCTACTGACCTGACCACACACATACTCTCCCATCTTCTTGGCTTTTAGATGGTATTGTTATATAACATTGAACGACAGTGGATTTAATTTGGATTTTTTTTTGGCAATGATCAAAAGAAAAAGTGAACAACGCTTTCTGCAATGTGGTCAAAACGAATTACAAATATAAAACAGGAAATAAAGTAAGTGTAAAATCACTCAAATTCATGCAGTGACCTCCTGATTTGAGCTGACACGGCTCTGACCAGGGTGGCCCTGCCTCCTGGGGCTCCACAGAATGGAGACACACTTAAAACTACAATACATAGTATGAGCTAAGGGGGCTGATCGCACCCCTAAAGGTTAAAAAAGACGCTGAAAGACTATCTTCACATTACTCCCTTGTAGCTGGGCTAACTTGCGGCTGATCTATCGCACAATCCGCATGGTACTTCGCAGACTTAAAAGTCTGAACAGCTCCTGTCAAATTTTGATTGACTGATTATTTGCCTTTCTCTCTCTCTGACCTTCCTTGTTCCTGACGCGCACTCCTTTGAAGAGGAAGACATGTTTGCACTCTTTTATGTACTGTCATCTCTGTCTTGTCAAGGAGCACGTTTAAACTTTTGAAAAAGAGACATGTTTGTTTTCAGTGTTTGAATAAAGTTCCTGTCACTACAACCTCCTGTGTTTCTGTGCAAATCTGTGACCCAAGCGTGACAAGATAGGTACACATGTCTCAGAAAACACAAAAGAATATAAAAGAATATTAATTCAAAGACAACAAACTGCAATAATACTCATAACTTTAAACTGATACATAACATAATCAAGTGTAGGCAAGCTATGAAGAAATCAGAGGGCGCACGCTAAGAACCTGAAAACGATAAAAGATGAACCCATCAAACTGTCTGATAGACCAGAACTGTGAGAAGAACATTTGAAAGCCTGTCCCAAACTGATGATGATTGCTGGGTCAGTTGTTAAGATTAGAATTTATGGAAATAGAATTCACAAGTTTTGTGCATGGGTGGCGCAGTGGTAGCGCTGCTGCCTCGCAGTTAGGAGACCCGGGTTCGCTTCCCAGGTCCTACCTGCGTGGAGTTTGCATGTTCTCCCCATGTCTGTGTGGGTTTCCTCCCATAGTCCAAAGACATGCAGGTTAGATGCATTGGTGATTCTAAATTGGCCCGGGTGTGTTTGTGTGTGTCCTGAGGTGGGTTGGCACCCGGCCCAGGATTGGTTCCTGCCTTGTGCCCTGTGTTGGCTGGGATTGGCTCCAGCAGACCCCCATGACCCTGTGTTCGGATTCAGCGGGTTGGAAAATGGATGGATGGATGGATGGAGTTTTGTGCATTTGCCTTTTTATATAGGGCAGAAAAATATTACACCAAATTAACGTACATTTATGTTTTGTTTTGTTTGTTATTTCTTTGGGTCTGTGTAAGCCAGCATAAATCCATCTTCTATTATCCTTATGTTATCAATAACTGTATGGTTTTGTTTATTGCAAATATGGTTGACAATCACTATCTGAAGTACAAACAAAGAAAGTGAAGGTTGATTTGTGTAAACCTTTGCCAACTTTGGTTCATAAATTGACTTCTTCCTAATCCTGGTGTCCCAGATCGGATGCGAAAAGGAGATCTGTCAGACTTTCTAGAACTTTGATACTGGTTTTAGGAACTAAGTCCTCTTCTTCTTAAAAACTGGAACATTCACCTCTTTGATTTTTGAAATTTCAAAATCCTCCTTTTAACATATAAAGCCTTAAATGGCCGAGGTCCAGCTTACTTATCTGAACTTATCATGACTTACAAACAAGAGCGTACATTAAGATCTGAAGATGCCGGTTTGCTTTTGATTTCAAGGGTTAATAAAATCACAATGGGAGGTCAAGCTTTTAGTTACAGGACCCCCCTAAACTGTGGAGTGGTCTGCCTGCTTCTATAAGAGATGCCCCTTCGGTCTCAGCTTTCAAATCCCAGCTGAAGACTCACTACTTCAGTTTAGCACACCCTGACTAGAGCTGCTGATTAACTGTGCAGACTGCATCTCTGTTGTTAGTCTTTAGCACTAAAACATAAGTAACATGATAGTTATAATGTGTTACTAACCCTCACCTATTCTGTTTCTCTTCTCTGTACTCAAATGTGGCACTTGGTACCACGGCCCACCTGCCAAGTTGTTTGCCTTCCTAAGTTGAAGTCATCCCTGATGGAGGATCACAGGAATCGTGGAAAAGAGGGGTCCTGTCATTGGATTGGCTGGCCCAGCACTGACTCAATTTGCCGGAGGCAGCTTGATGGCCGAGGTCTCCAGGACTCTGAACAAATCCAAATCCTATTATGTGATATCATCTACTGTTGAATTCTGCTCTGTACTTGTAATATTTTTATTTTACTATAATATTGTATTGAGGATTACTTGTGTTCTGTTCTGTGTATTGTATTGACTCCCTTTGTTTTTGACACCCACTGCACACCCATCCTACCTGGAAAGGGGTCTCTCTTTCAACTGCCTTACCCGAGGTTTCTTCCATTTTTTTTTTCCTACAAGTGTTTTTTGGGAGCTTTTCCTTGTCTTCTTAGAGAGTCAGGGCTAGGCCTGTTAAAGCCCATTCCTGCACTTCTCGTGTGATATTGGGCTACAGAATAATAAATTGTATTGTATTGTATTTGATATTGATACTTGCTGGACTACCCATCCATAAATGGTTTAGGCCAGGGGTCTCCAACCTTTTATCGCCTGAGAGCTTCTTCTATAAAATGAAAATGGCCGAGAGCTCCTCACGTCTTCTAGCATTTATTCTCATAGCTTATTTCATCCCAAACAAACTGAATAAGCTTGTTTTGCCTGAACATTTACAAAATGTTGCTGTCTACAACTCACATTTTGCAGTAAAACATCACAAAAAAATATTTAGTCCACCTGCAAGTGCATTTTGTATGTCTGTATGCATTTCACATTATTGAATTAAAACATGAATGCTGTCAAAACAAAACAATCCAATTCCAAATCCACAGATATGACTTCTTCATTTGTCATTTTGTCACATGTCACTGTGTCACTTTATTCACATGTGTGATGTGATTTTTAGTTAGTCAGATGACTGGCACTGCGTGGAGTCAACAAGAGAGGCAGGTGTCTGGTAGAGTGGAGCCACTGAGGTTCACTCTTATGGAGTCATTTAAATGTTCGTCTGTCAGTCTTGTTCTGAACTTTGATTGTCAGACTCACAGAGGTATGGAGACCCAAACAAAGCAGACATTTTCAGAGCTGTTTGGTGAAGATTCTTATAGTTATCTGGTTCTACTAAGCTCCAGAAATGCTGAGAATGCTGCACATTATTTTGAAGGTTTACTAATATATCTATACTAATAAAAGGCAAAGCCCTCACTGACTGACTCATCCCTAATTCTCCAACTTCTCGTGTAGGTGGAAGGCTGAAATTTGGCAGGCTCATTCCTTACAGCTTACTTACAAAAGTTAAGCAGGTTTCATTTCGAAATTCTACGCGTAACAGTCATAACTGGAACCTACTTATGTACATACAGTGGTGTGAAAAACTATTTGCCCCCTTCCTGATTTCTTATTCTTTTGCATGTTTGTCACACAAAATGTTTCAGATCATCAAACACATTTAACCATTAGTCAAATATAACACAAGTAAACACAAAATGCAGTTTTTAAATGATGGTTTTTATTATTTAGGGAGAAAAAGAATCCAAACCTACATGGGCCTGTGTGAAAAAGTAATTGCCCCCTTGCTAAAAAATAACCTAACTGTGGTGTATCACACCTGAGTTCAATTTCCGTAGACACCCCCAGGCCTGATTACTGCCACACCTGTTTCAATCAAGAAATCACTTCAATAGGAGCTGCCTGACACAGAGAAGTAGACCAAAAGCACCTCAAAAGCTAGACATCATGCCAAGATCCAAAGAAATTCAGGAACAAATGAGAACAGAAGTAATTGAGATCTATCAGTCTGGTAAAGGTTATAAAGTCATTTCTAAAGCTTTGGGACTCCAGCGAACCACAGTGAGAGCCATTATCCACAAATGGCAAAAACATGGAACAGTGGTGAACCTTCCCAGGAGTGGCCGGCCGACCAAAATTACCCCAAGAGCGCAGAGACGACTCATCCGAGAGGTCACAAAAGACCCCAGGACAACGTCTAAAGAACTGCAGGCCTCACTTGCCTCAATTAAGGTCAGTGTTCACGACTCCACCATAAGAAAGAGACTGGGCAAAAACGGCCTGCATGGCAGATTTCCAAGACGCAAACCACTGTTAAGCAAAAGAACATTAGGGCTCGTCTCAATTTTGCTAAGAAACATCTCAATGATTGCCAAGACTTTTGGGAAAATACCTTGTGGACTGATGAGACAAAAGTTGAACTTTTGGAAGGCAAATGTCCCGTTACATCTGGCGTAAAAGGAACACAGCATTTCAGAAAAGAACATCATACCAACAGTAAAATATGGTGGTGGTAGTGTGATGGTCTGGGGTTGTTTTGCTGCTTCAGGACCTGGAAGGCTTGCTGTGATAGATGGAACCATGAATTCTACTCTCTACCAAAAAATCCTGAAGCAGAATGTCCGGCCATCTGATCGTCAACTCAAGCTGAAGCGATCTTGGGTGCTGCAACAGGACAATGACCCAAAACACACCAGCAAATCCACCTCTGAATGGCTGAAGAAAAACAAAATGAAGACTTTGGAGTGGCCTAGTCAAAGTCCTGACCTGAATCCAATTGAGATGCTATGGCATGACCTTAAAAAGGCGGTTCATGCTAGAAAACACTCAAATAAAGCTGAATTACAACAATTCTGCAAAGATGAGTGGGCCAAAATTCCTCCAGAGCGCTGTAAAAGACTCATTGCAAGTTATCGCAAACGCTTGATTGCAGTTATTGCTGCTAAGGGTGGCCAAAACAATTATTAGGTTCAGGGGGCAATTACTTTTTCACACAGGGCCATGTAGGTTTGGATTTCTTTTCTCCCTAAATAATAAAAACCATCATTTAAAAACTGCATTTTGTGTTTACTTGTGTTATATTTGACTAATGGTTAAATGTGTTTGATGATCAGAAACATTTTGTGTGACAAACATGCAAAAGAATAAGAAATCAGGAAGGGGGCAAATAGTTTTTCACACCACTGTATATATACAGTACATATGTATATATATATGTTGTCAGGGATGCCAGGGGCAACGACCTGGCCGGGACGCCATGAGGGACCGGATGTGGGTCTGCGCTCACCCTGGATCACGTGGGGGCCGCCATCCTGGTTGCTTTGGGGGCCACGGATTGAGGGCATGCCGGGGCTCGTGGTCACCGCCAGGAGGCACCCCAATGCCTTGGGGACCTGTTACCTCAGCACTTCCGCCACACCAGGAAGTGCCAGGGGGAAGATTTAAGAGGACACCCGGAGAGCTGCCGGGAGAACAGCCGGCACTTCCGCCACGCTGGGACGTGGCCAACGAAGGAGTGCCGGGAATCACCTGGAGCTCACTAGGGAGGATATAAAAGGGGCCGTCTCCCTTCATTCAGGGCTGGAGTCGGGTGGAAGAAGGACGAGGCAGAAGAGAGTGTAGAGGCGGCCCGAAGAAAGGCATTTTGTGGCCAGGACTGTGTGTGTTGGGGTTTGTGCACTTTATTCTGTGACACCTAACTTTGTAAATAATTGTAAATAAATACGCGTGGTGGTGATTTACAACATGTCTGCCTGTCTGTTTTTGGGTCGGCCCCACAATGTATATATACACACACATATATATGTATATATAATGAAAGCTGTTATCTTTACAACGGTTGGCAAACACGGAATGTAACTTCTCAACAACACGTCCTCCAAATATGAACCTGTTTGTAAGAAATAATGATAATCAAATCCTTGATGACAGCAACACTCATAATACTCACAAAACAATTACATTGACAATCAGGTTACGTTATTTTGAAAATTTTTCCTTTTCTTTTTCATAACTTCTTTAACACACTACTTCTCCGCTGCGAAGTGCGGGTATTTTGCTAGTAATATATAAAATCCAATGTCTCTCCCTCTGTCTGTATGTCTGTCCACTTTCCACGAGAGAACTACTTAACGGATTTAGATCGGGTTATTTTCTATAATTTGCTTGAACATTCCGGTTGATTTGTGACCTTTCATTTCGCTATGTATCAGAGTTCGCTTACGGTACCAATTTATTTGCACGAATCCGAGAAACACCCAACGGGCTGAGGAAAAGGACCTTCCTTACCCACTTGTCAGCTTCGGGACATGTTCTTTAACTCCGCTCAAGTAGCGAACGAGAGAGCAATTGAATTCAACTTTGTTTGATATTTAAAATAAAGTCTTACTTAGGTCTTGATGAGTTTGAGTCCAGATATTCTCTTAAGTGTACGCCACATTGAAAAGATAGACTGCAATTCAGATTGTGGATCGTGATTTTGTGTTAGAAGGATTGTGATATGATTTTTTGGAAAGATCACCCACCCCTAATTTGACTAATCAAGTTTTCACATTGGGCGGCACGGTGGTGCAGTGGTAGCGCTGCTGCCTCGCAGTTAGGAGACCCGGGTTCGCTTCCCGGGTCCTCCCTGCGTAGAGTTTGCATGTTCTCCCGTGTCTGCGTGGGTTTCCTCCGGTGCTCGGTTTCCGCCACAATCCAAAGACATGCAGGTTAGGTGGATTGGCGATTCTAAATTGGCCCTAGTGTGTGCTTGGTGTGTTTGTGTGTGTCCTGTGGTGGGTTGGCACCCTGCCCAGGATTGGTTCCTGCCTTGTGCCCTGTGTTGGCTGGGATTGGCTCCAGCAGACCCCCGTGACCCTGTGTTCGGATTCAGCGGGTTAGAAAATGGATGGATGGATGGATGGATAATTAACCCTTTGGTGAGCTACTTGGAAAGGGGTGGTGAGCTCGCGAGCGACCTGTTGGAGACCACTGCTTTAGAGCAAAGGTATATTCTAACATCTTTTAACACGGCACTCATCTTGTTTGAGCAATGTTGTACACTGAACTTCTTTTGTTTTTTTATAGTAATTTCTTCACAGCGCTTCACTTCCATTGAAAGGTCTGATAATTAGAATATCAGAACATTAGAACAATCCAGACGAGAACAGGCCATTCAGCCCAACAAAGTTCAACAGTCCTATCCACTTAACTCCTCTAAAAAACATCAAGTTGAGTTTTGAAGGTCCCTAAAGTTCTACTGTCTACCACACTACTCGGTCACTTATTCAATGTGTCTGTGGTTTGCCGTGTGAAGAGAAACCTCCAAATATTTGTGTTAAATTTACCCTTTAAGACAAGTGTTTGTCAACATTTTTTCCATGTGTGCCCCATTTTTTCATATTAGTTTATGTGGTGCCCCCCCAACCCTTTTTTATGCACATTTTCAGATTTTTGATTATACTGAGATCCACCCAACAACACTAACTTTTAATTTGGGAATGCACTAATGGCAGAAGTGCTCAAGTCTGTTTAGGATTCCAAGGATTAATAAAATAACAGTGGGAGGTCGAGCTTTTAGTTACAGGGCCCCTAAACTGTGGAATGGTCTTCCTGCTTCCATAAGAGATGCCCCTTCAGTCTCAGCCTTTAAATCCCGGCTGAAGACTCACTACTTCAGTTTAGCATATCCTGACTACAGCTGCTGATTAACTGTACAGACTGCATCTCTGTTGTTAGTCATTAGCACTAAAACATAAGTAACATGATAATTATATTTGAATACTAACCCTCACCTATTCTGTTTCTTTTCTCGGTACCCAAATGTGGCAATTGGTGCCACGGCCCACCTGCCGAGTTGTTTGCCTGCCTATGGTAAAGTCATCCCTGATGGAGGATCACAGGAATCATGGGAAAGAGGGGTCCTTTCATCGGAGCAACGTTTCAGCCGTGGCATGGCCAAATGGGGAGGCAGCTAGATGGATGAGGTCTCCAGGACTCTAAAAATATCCAAACCTAATTATGTCATATCATCTACTGTTAAACCGTACTTCTAAAATGTTTATTATTATGCTGTATTAAGGATTTGTTCTGTTCTGTGTATTGTGTTGTATTGATCCCCTACTTTTGACACCCACTGCACGCCCAACCTACCTGGAAAGGGGTCTCTCTTTGAACTGCCTTTCCCGAGGTTTCTTCCATTTTTCCCTACAAGGTTTTATTGGGAGTTTTTCCTTGTCTTCTCAGAGAGTCAAGGCTGGGGGGCTGTCAAAAGGCAGGGCCTGTTAAAGCCCATTGCGGCACTTCCTGTGTGATTTTGGGCTATACAAAAATAAACTGTATTGTATTGTATTGTATTGTAAGTCTGGATCAGACTGGGGCATCACAAATATATTTTTATCATCAAAATGTGACACATTTAAAATTAAAATCCATGTGATTATGTAAAATTGTACATATGTAAAATTCAAACATTTCTTTTGGTTTTCATTAAATTTCATTTTAATAATTCCATATTTTAAATTATTAAATTCCATTATAATAAAAATTAAATTACAAATATTATAAATAGTCATAAGAATACTATCCATCCATTATCCAACCCGCTATATCCCAAAGGGGCGCAAAGATGTGAAAAAAAGAAAACAAGAATCGAAAATATGAAAAATACATCTGTTGAAAACAAAACAAATGAACTTAAACTACATTCTGATACTAGAAAAATAAATATCGAGTTAGATAAATGTCGATAAAAGTTAAGTAGGTGTAATAAAATATGCATCTATGATATATAATTAATTAAAAAAGAACAAATTGGTATTAGTGGGCTTCTTTCAAAAAAACCTTAGGGGGGGCACGATTAAAACTGTTATGAAAACTCGGGGCACAAATATTTAAAGGTTTAGAAACGATGGACTAAAGGAAAGTGATATTCGAAAAAGCACCTGGCTTTAAAATCTGATGTTCCGATAAAACACCTCAATGATGAGATCCACAGATAAAAGTTGGGCCATTGCATGGAATAATACCGTCTGAGGCAAGGGGTCTTTTTACCACCCATTAACCATCAATCAAACACCCCCAAGATATGTTCTTACTAGGACCTGAGACAATATACTTAATTCACATTTATTACATACCAGTAATGGCGCATTGCACAATAATAACGTGCAGTCAACACACTTGACTTGACATTCCTAGTGTTCATCCTCTTTCTCTGTACGTTTATCATTCGTTTGCTCAGAGGTTGAAGTGCTCGCTGCTTCCTGAGCAGCTCCTTTTCTCCACCCTAGCGGCCTTCTGCTTCTCTTCTTCCATTGTCATTTTTTCGCGTTAAAACTGATTGTCATTATTTGTGTTGCAATTACTTAGTACGTTATTCTTTCTTTTTCACTTACGCTGGCACTTAAGTATTCAATCTCCCTCAAGAATGAATTAAGATATGAAGATGTAGGGGAAGTGATGGCAAAGTCTGACATTGCGGTCAGCAGCACAGGAGCGCTGCAGGGGACTGTACTTTCTCCGGTCCTGTTCAATCTATATACATCAGACTTCCAAAGCAACTCGGAGTCCTGCCACGTGCAAAAGTTCGCTGACGACACTGCTATTGCGGGTTGCATCAGGAGTGGGCAGGAGGAGGAGTATAGGAACCTGATCAAGGACTTTGTTAAATGGTGCGAATCAAACCACTTACAACTGAACACCAGCAAAAGCAAGGTGCATGGAGACCCAGGCCACTCATGGACCCCGTGATCATCAGAGGTGACTGTGCAGAGGGTGCAGACCTATAAATACCTGGGAGTGCAGCTGGACGATAAACTGGACTGGACTGCCAATACTGATGCTCTGTGCAAGAGAGGACAGAGCCGACTATACTTCCTTATAAGGCTGGCGTCCTTCAACATCTGCAATAAATGCTGCAGATGTTCTACCAGACAGTTGTGGCGAGCGCCCTCTTCTACGCGGTGGTGTGCTGGGGAGGCAGCATAAAGAAGATGGACGTCTCACGCCTGGACAAACTGGTGAGGAAGGCAGGCTCTTTTGTAGGCACAGAGCTGGACAGTTTGACATCCGTGGCAGAGCGACGGGCACTGAGCAGACTCCTGTCAATCATGGAGAATCCACCGCATCCACTTAACAGGATCATCTCCAGACAGAGGAGTAGCTTCAGTGACAGACTTTTGTCACCATCCTGCTCCACTGACAGACTGACGAGATCGTTCCTCCCCTACACTAGTTCTTCAGTTCCACCCCGTGGGGGGTAAATGTTAACATTATACAAAGTTACTGTCTGTTTTACCTTCATTGTTATCTCTCTTTAATTTAATATTGTTTTTTATCAGTATGCTGCTGCTGGAGTATGTGAATTTCCCCTTGGGATTAATAAAGTATCTATCTATCTATCTATCTATCTATCTATCTATCTATCTATCTATAATATAATGCCTTTCATATCTATTGATCTATCTATCAAAGGTGGTAGAGATGAGAACAGCGCCCATACGCGTGCACCGCACCGCCACACTGCTGGCCGCTGCCGTGAGTTCATTCTTCGATAAAATAAATTAAAAATAAAAAGAGGAATAATCTTTGAGGTCAATCATCACCCCAAAAGCGGATAGTAGACATCATGTAATATATGTGTACCAAATTTCAGGTCAATTGTTCAAACGGTTTGCGAGCTAAAGGTGATTTAAAATCCTGGACAGACAAACAGACAGCCATGGTAGCGTATTATATAAGAAGATTACTCTAACAGGCTTCATGATGCAGTGCATTCTCTGAACAACCCACAAAATAATAAATAATTTAATTTTGGAAAAATATAAAACAATGAAAGAAAATTAGGTTTAAAATGATAAAATACAAAATAGGTATTAAAAACAATTTATACGTTTAATGTTAATGTGAAACTGAATGTGAAAGAAAACTGAGCCCTTCCGGGTGGAGTGGTGGGACTGTGGCTAACACTATGTCTGGAGGGTTGCCAGTTCAAATCCTGTTACTGTCAGATCCTACTCCGTTGGGCACTTGAGTATGGCCCTTAACTGAAAATTGCTCAAATTGTGTTGTACAATGGCTGCCCCTACATTCTGATTCATACACAATGGTCATGTGAAATGATAATTTCCCCTCAGGAATTAACAAAGTGTACAAATGAAATATCCATCCATCCATTCATTCATTATCCAACCCGCTGTATCCTAACTACAAGGTCACGGGGGTCTGCTGGAGCCAATCCCAGCCAATACAGGGTGCAAGGCAGGAAACAAACCCTGGGCAGGGTGCCAGCCCACCGCAGGGTTCGCACACGCACACACACACACACACACACACACACACACACCAAGCACACACACTAGGGACAATTTAGGATCACCAATCCACCTAACCTGCATGTCTTTGGACTGTGGGAGGAAACTGGAGCACCCGAAGGAAACCCACACAGACACGGTGAGAACATGCAAACTCCACGCATGGAAGACCCATGAAATGCACCCGGGTCTCCTTACTGCGAGGCAGCAGTGCTACCCACTGTGCCACCATGCTGCCCCAAATGAAATATATAAATATAAAACAAAATCCCCAGGCATGCTTATTTAAACATCTGCGCATGCTAAATGGTGTAGTGGCAACTTATAAAACTTTAAAAGATGTAGGTCATGACTGACACCTCACGCAGATTCCAGAAACTAACAAAATTTGAATAAATTGCCTAATTTGGAAATACGCAATGTGATATGCATGTGAACCGTCCTGTCATAAACGTTGGGGGGCACAAGACAAAGAGTATAGGCATCAATATGTCGATAATAATCCAGCGATAATAATAAAAATAATACAACTCAAACTGGCGTAGAATAGGACATACCGACATGACAAAGTGAAATTAAACAGGACTGCAACTGTAGACTTCAAATGCACTGCTAAAGACGCAAATTAATTAAGTATAAGTATAGTCAATGTCAGATATAAGTCAAATATTGGCGTAGTCGGTAGGATTTTGGGATAACCATGTCTTGCATCCCATGTGAGAATATTGTTTTGTTTAGAGATTAATTACTAAATTGGTTACAGGGTACCTAATGTAAGGAGACTGACACTTTCTTGACCATAGGATCAGCAAGACGAGGGGGATGCCCTAACAGAAAGGATGTCATGGCAGAAGTTAGTAAATGACTCTGTTGTATCAGCCTCCATGTGTCTAGGTTATTCTTGGGGACCAAGATGTGTGCTCTGCAAGGTGCCCTTGTGTGACTTGAAAGGCACCTATAATAAATAAATTATTATTATTATTATTATGATTATTATCCTTTAGGTGTTGGCATACAGGGACATGTGTGTGGTATTCGTTCCAAAGCTAGCGAATTTACTCACAGTGTTCTAGCGAACAGTCTGTGCATGTACTGTATATTAGTTTTAGGGGGCAAAAGTAAACCAACTCATAGTACATTTGAGAAACGATATCAGATTACGATCATAGACCCGGAAACGTCCGAACCCATGTTGAAATCAGCCATGTTCCAAAGGAGTGGTAGGAACAAGCAGGGGGGGACTAATAAAACGAGCCCAAACGTCTTCTTCTATTGGCCTACAAAGGGAAATGGACACCTGCTGTTCAGGTGAGAGAAGAGGCAAAGAATAAAAGTGTAAACCTTCTCTCCTGCATGTTTTGGTTTTTAAGTCTGTTAAATGTAAATTTGAGGGCTATAGTGAGGATTTGAGACACTGTGTTCAGGTCTACTGTATGAAATAAAGCTTTGTATATATAATTATGCACACTTTTTATACTATTCTTAAGCTCACTTCTTCCTCTTCTTCTTCCGGCTGCTCCCGTTAGGGGTCGCCACAGCAGATCATCTTCTTCCATATCTTCCTATCTTCTGTATCTTGTTCTGTCACACCCATCACCTGCATTCCCCTCTCACCACATCCATAAACCTTCTCTTAGGCCTTCCTCTGTTCCTCTTCCCTGGCAGCGCTATCCTTTACATCCTTTTCCCAATATACTTACCATGTCTTCTCTGCACATGTCCAAACCAACACAATCTCGCCTCTCTGACTTTGTCTCCAAACCGTCCAACCTGAGCTGACCCTCTAAAGTCCTCATTTCTAATCCTGTCTATCCTCATTACATTCCTAAACTCACTTAATCTACTTAAGCGTAGTTTCAAATACATTCTGAGCACTCACTTGCCATGATTGCTCATGGAGATTGGAGTCCACCTGTGGCAAACTAAACTGATTGGACATTATTAAGAAAGGAACACGTGTACCTGTGTATATCACATCCCACAAGTCACACTGCATGTCACAAGCAAAACCCAAGCCACAAAGTCCTAGAAATTGTCCATAGACCTCTGTGGTCAGATTGTGGTAAGGTATAGAGCACGACAAGGGGATAGGAAGTGTGGCGTAGTGGTTAAAACTTTGGACTTCAAGCCCTGAGGTTGTAGATTTTAATCCCACTACTGACACTGTGAGACCATGAACAAGTCACTTGACCTGCCTCTGCTCCAATTGGAAAACCAAAAATGAATGGAACCAATTGCCATCATAAAGGTAGTAAGTCATCGTGGAGAAAGGCGTCAACTAAATAAGTAAATGAAAAACAATTTCTAAAGCTTTGAGTGCTCCTAGAAGCCCATAGGCCTCAATCATTGTGAAATGGAAGACGTGTGGAACCACCAGGACTCTAGAGTTGGCCGTCAGGTCGGAGTAATTTGGGTAAGAAGGTCCTTAGTCAGGGAGGTGAGCAAGAACCCAATGGTCACACTAACAGAGCTTCAGAAGTCCTCTACTGAGATGGGAGAACCTGTCAGAAGGACAACCGCCTCAGCAGCATTCTATGAATCAGGTGTTTATGACAGAGTGGCAGGATGGAAGCTACTTTTTGAGTAAAAGCCATTTAAACACATCAAACACTTTTTGATTTGAAGACACACCTCTCTTCCTCATTCGTTGGTCAAGAGTTATGTCTTCAATTCAAAAACTGACTCCCATGAGGCTTTAGGTTTACTGTTTATGATATTTGGTGATAATTCTGGAAGTGTATATGTAACAATACTTTAGAAAAAAAACAAGTGTGTCGAATATACAACTGGGTAACTGCAATGTGGACCGGGCGATGCGAGTAACGTCAGATTTTTTTTTTGTTTTTCACGGATTTTTTCACATAAGTTGCCATTGGTCACTGTTGGCAGGTATTATATCAGAATATCCATCCATCCATTATCCAACACGCTATATCCTAACTACAGGGTCACGGGGGTCTGCTGGAACCAATCCCAGCCAACACAGGGCACAAGGCAGGAAACAAACCCCGGGCAAGGCGCCAGCCCACCGCAGTATATCAGAATATTTTTTTCTCAATTCTGCATAAAACGATGAGATCCATTTTTTTTTTGAGCATCACTTCAAACTACTTAGGGTAAGTAACATATAAAAAAAAGTCATTTTTGGGTGGAGTATATAAAATGAGGTTCAATTATAGTCACTGTCTTTTGGTTTTGTATCTTATCAAGTTTGGCTCGTGATCTACACACACACAGTATAAGGTGCACAAATCGGAGGGTCCATTGCGATGTTGGCAGCAGCCTGCATACACAAATGTGAGAAACGTTTTTGGGACCCCCAACTCATCCCCGGGAAACACAACAATGCCAAACGTGCCGACGTAAAAATAAACACAAGACTTCCAAGGTGGGCTCACCGGCCAAGCATACTGGAAGGGAATCTCAATCCTCGCACTGCGCTCATCATTATGTTGGTGACTTGAGGAGAAATGGCTGCCACTGATGACAGGTGTAGCTCCTGCTCCAAAAATGCAAGGTCCTGACTGTGAGACACGCTTCTGATATTCCTTGAGACACAATCGAAAGAAGGTGTCACACGGATGTCCCTTGTTACAGTGGTTTCCAGGTGCCACCCGGGCATCACAGCAATCCTTATACCAAAGGAGTCCATTTGAGTGCTGAAGCTGCTTGATCTGCAGTTCAAACGTTCCAGCAGCTAGAAGAACCTTCACAGAAGAAAAAAACAAAAGGAGAAGATGGGTGAGGTCAGGAGAGAATTTAACTGGAAAGAAAGAAAAATGAAATTAAATGAATTACAACAAGGTAAAAGTATGTCTTTCATGACACAGCCAGCACCATCTGACATTGGACATTATCATTAGAACGCCTACGCACGTCTAAGTCATTACTTCATTACATTTTTTCAAACATGTCTGGCGTGCGGGCTGGCGTGACACAAAGTGCTTCTGCCTTGCAGCACCAGCGATACCTTCAGCGATACTTGCTTTGTAGCTCCCACCCAGTACATAATCACAGTGTGCCGCCAATTCGAGAAGTTATCCTGGAGGGCAAGCATCTGACATCTGTTTCTGAGATGGCTTTCTCTTATTGATAACTCCTGGCATGGCAAGACATATGGGGGATGGGTCACCAATTCCAAATTACCGTTCCTTTTGTTAAGTGCCAAAAATGTAATTTTTTTTTTTTGCCTTTTCTTGAGACTTGTCTGTGCTGGAATATAAAATTAGGGTCTCAGAAAAAAAAAATCAAGTTTGGGAATAAAAAGAACCAAATCTTAAAGGGCCCTGTATAGTAGAGCAAAGGAGGAAAATGAGTGGCGTAGGTGTGGCGTGAGGGACCTTCACGCCAGGACTGTGAAGAGGCCTGTACAGTTTGTGAAAAAGGTTAATTTAATTGCCAAAGGTCTACATTATATACAGAACCTTTCATTTTCTGCATTTTTCAACAAATGATCTAAACACGCTGGAGACCTGGGTTTGTTACGTTGCACTTGGACAATGGACTCACACTTCACAAATTGCAGCACTCAAAATGATTTCTCTTGTGGTGTTGTCTCCATTTTACTATAAACGAGATGAAGTGCTCTGTGGCATTTCACCAAACAACGAATCTTTAAATTCTCGCCGATACGCCTCTTCACTGGGAAGAAACATTAGTTTTCCCTGATAGCAACACGAATTCGACTATCTACAAGTCTCTGACTTAAAGTTTAATTCCGAACAATATATCCATCTCTTTTCGCTGTTCAGTCATTTCACCGAGTAATAATTTCCAATTTTTTGCGCTAATGCGATCTTTACCATCCTTTTTTTGAGACTTTCGAATTTTTGCACTTTCATTACCGCACCAACATTTTTGAATTCCTTACGACATTCTACTTTCTCATTTACTCTTTGTCTTTTATTTACGGCTCCAGGTGGGGTTAAATCTCTTGGCACAAAGTCTTGTCTTGCTGGAGCCAATCCTAGCCAACACAGGGCACATGGCCGGAAACAAACCCTGGGCAGGGTGCCAGCCCACCGCAGGGTACACACACACACACACCAAACACAATTTTGGATCGCCAGTGCACCTAACCTGCATGTCTTTGGACTGTGGGAGGAAACCCACGGGGAGAACATGCAAACTCCATGCAGAGAGGACCCGGGAAACAAACCCGGGTCTCGTAACTGCGAGGCAGCAGCACTACCCACTGCGCCACCCTATTTTAGAATATCTTTGCAGAATAAGCAACACTTGCCACACTCACTGTGTTATGCTCAATGACATATCAAAGGCCTGCAGCTATACAGGGGACATCTGCTTTTCATTTCTTCATTTTAAAGGAGGCTGACAGTACTTTTTCAACAAATTTGTCATTATCCCGTATTATTAGAAAGGTGATTGGGCAGATCCAAGTAATTTTAAGGCAGAGCGCTCAACATGCTTCGCAAGTAAATTAATGGAAAGAATTTTTAAGGAAAAGATCGTTCAGCACATGTGTAGAAGTAGAAGTTTTAGTGAATAGTCAGCATGAGGAAAGGCCGTGTTTTACTAACATGCTGGAATTCTAGAAGGAAGCAACAAAGCCATGGAATCAGAGAGGTGGATATGATATTGTTTATCTTGATTTTTAGAAACCATTTGATAAATTCTCACATGAGAGATTAACAATAAACCTGAAAGAAGTGGAAGTTCAGGGTGTGGTGTGTAGATGGTTTCAAAATTGGCAAAAACATGGGAAGCAAAGGGTTACGGTGCAAGGAATCTTATCGGGATTAAATGATGTTAAGAGTGGTAACCATCAGGGGTCGGTGCTGGGGCCGTTGGTATTTTTAACGAACATGAATGATCTGGACAAGAATATAAAGAACAAGCTGGTTACGTCTGCAGACGATAGAACGGCAGATAATCTAAAATCAGCTAAATCGTTACAGATGGACGAGGACAACATGAGATTGAGTTGAAGATATTTTATGAAAATAGATGTAAGGCATCAGAGATCAAAATGTTAGATTTGAATACACAATGAAATTAGGAGAAAGGCCTAGGAGTAATTGTGGACTCTTCGCTGCCTCCATCCGGACAGTGCTCAGAAGCCATTTAGAAGACTAACAGAACATTTAGGTTATCCAGCACGATGTGCCTGCATTCATTTCTATTAGGCTTGACTACTGCAATGCGTTCCTCACTGGCTGCTAAAATCGTTCTTTATGCATCTTTCAGTTAATTCGAAATGCTACTGTGAGATTTATTACACAAAGCAGAAGATATGAATGCATAACTCCAGTTCTCAAGTCCTTACATTGGCTCCCGGTTAAGTTTAGGGCAGATTTCAAAATCCTCCTTTAAACATATAAAGCCATAAATGGCCGAGGTCGGGCTTACTTATCTGAACCTATTATCACTTACAAACCACAGCGCACATTAAGATCTCAGCATGCCGGCCTGTTTAAGATTCCAGGGATTCATAAAATAACAGTGGAAGGTCAGGATTTTACTTAGAGAGCCCCAAGGCTGTGCAGTGGTCTACCTGCTAATATAAGTGATATCCTTCACTTTCAGCTTTTAAAAGCTTGGCTGAAGACTTACAACTTCAGTCTGGAATACCCTGACTTAGTGCTGGGCGATATGGAAAAATCATATATCACGATATGGATTATTTTATATCACAATAACGATAAATATCACGATATACCACCCACAATAAAGTACGTTTTCAGTTATTCTCTGAAAAGTTTGACATTTTTTTTGCAACTTTATTTTGAAGTGACATTTAACTGAACTGTCACAAATGAGAAAAATACATTTTAGTTTAGCAATATAAATGTATCAACTGACAACAGATGTGGTGGAGGTAGAGCTACAGTAGCCTTCACATTTTTTTTATCCACATCATAGTTATTTAAATAGTATTATCAAAATAAACTTTATTTAAAAAAAAAAAAATTAAAGTGCACAACCATTTCAAGTCTCTGAGCAGAAAAGCACTCAATTATAAAAAATAAACACAAAACATTTTTCAACCTTGTAGTGCAAAGTTTGCAAACCAAAATAAAGTATCAAAAGTAAATATCAGAGTTGAACATAACACTGTTTAAGGCATTAGCCATGAATAAAAGTGCAAATATAAAAGGCTACTTTGTAAAAGTAGAAAAAAATGACTGTCAAATTTATAGATAGATAGATAAATACTTTATTAGGGGGTCTTTCTCGGAATTACTACAGTAAAAATGACAGAACAGTAAACTAAAAGTACCTCATACAAATTACTGCACGAGTAACGCACCTTGGGCTATCATGGCTCCCGTGTAGTCATCTGGAAAGTACGCAGTCTGTAAATAGCGAGCACAGAGGATCCAGTCTTTGCTGATGTAATGGATGGTTACGCTCATGTAGGGCTGCGTAGCTCTGCTCGTCCACAGGTCAGTTGTCAAGGCATAATGGACCACACTGCGAACATCCTTCTCTACTTGGGCCCGGCATGCGTTATATAAGCGAGGCAATTCGACTTTACTGAAGTGCTTACGACTGGGCATAACGTACCTCGGGTCAAGGACTTTGACGAGGTCTCGGAAGCTACCCTTCTCAACTGCATACACGGGGGTCATGCCTTTACAAATGTAATGCAAGATGGCACATGTGATTTCTTTATGGCGCTGGGACGTTTTTTCATACGGTGTGCTTTTTATGAAAGACTCTTTAATTTTAGGCTGGCTATATTTTTTCTCGCCACTTGCCCGGGCTGTTTCACAACTTTCTTTACGTCGCATTTCTTCGATTCTCCCGTATTCTTTTTCGTGGACCTTCTTCAAGTGGTAAAAGAGGTTTGTTGTGTTAGCGTCGGGCGCGGAAACAGTCTTTTGGCAGAGTTTGCACATGACTGTCTTCTGCTCCGTGTCAGAGCTCTTGAAGCCAAAATGCAACCAAATCACTGACGTACCCCCACGTTTCGGTAAAAGTACTTCTTGGGCTGCTGCCTGCATAGCAGTTTCAGTTTGTTGTGACACCGGGCATTCATCTTTAACCTCTTGCGTCTCCATCTTTAAGCACTCATGAGTTAACTAGTGTAAAGCATGTCGCAACAACGTAAAGCGTCTACTAGATGGAGTTTCTTTGCAAAAAAGTTCATTTTTATTCTTGATTATCACTTATATAAAGGGTAGAGTATGCATTGCATAGCGACAAGACATTATCATACATTTGTCATAGCCTATTTAATGCAATATTTTATTTAGTAATTGATAAAATTAGGTTAGAAACGATAGAAACGAAATAGGACGATAGACACTTTTCTATCGTCCCCACAATAAATATTGTCATATCGCCCAGTACTACCCTGACTAGAGCTGCTGGTTAGCTGTGCACACTGCCTCTCTGTTTTTCAGCCATTTAAACAAAAATATAAGTATCACAATATTTTTAAACCAGTACTGTTTCTCTTCTCGGTATCTGTATGTGGCGCTCGGTGCCACTTCTCAACTAACAGGCTGTTTGACTGAGTTGGTGCTGGCCATTCAATATGATGAGAGAATCTTTCTATCTGATGACTCCAATGCTCCTTTATCCAAGATGATTTTTCCATATGCAGTCTAACAGCCTGGTAGTTGAGAAGTGGCACCGAGCACTACAGCCAGATACCGAGAAGAGAAACTGTACTGGTTTAAAAAATTGTGATACTTATATTTTTGTTTAAATGGCTGACAAACAGAGATGCAGTATGCACAGCTAACCTGCAGCTCTAGTCAGGGTATTCCAGGTTGAAGTTGTAAAGTCTTCAGCCAAGCTTTTAAAAGCTGAAACTGAAGGATATCACTGAGGCTGAGGTCTCCAGGAATGTGACTTTTTGACTTTGATTACGATCACGATTAAATGACGGACGCACATGTGTCACACATATGCATATGGGAGACAGTTTACGGGCTAAAATAAATGCATTTCTCCACCGGACAGGGAGATGGTGCTGTGCGTTAACTCTTTCTCTTCTTTCCCTTTCATCAGAAGAACCCACCTCATAAAAACACCATTTCTGCCTCTGGTCCCTCAATACCTGCCTACCACAAATGTCACTTCCACATCCCGTCCCTCAGATCCTTTTTCTCTGTGATGTCACTTCCATCTCCGGTCCCTCAGGATCTGCCATCCTATGTCATCATTTCCACTTCCAAACCCACCACTTCCTGTCAGTCAGCCATACATCGGCCATCTTTCCCAAGGAACCTCAGCATATGGGGTGGCTACTCCAAACCTTTTTCTGTCTCCTCTTGTTTATTTTACAACAGATATTGTATTTTTTCCATTTATGTTTAATTAGTTCTACCTTGGGTGGCACGGTGGTAGCGCTGCTGCCTCACAGTAAGGAGACCCGGGTTCGCTTCCTGGGTCCTCTCTGCATGGAGTTTGTATGTTCTCCCCGTGTCTGTGTGGGTTTCCTCCCACAGACATGCAGGTTAGGTGCATTGGCGATCCTAAATTGTCCCTGGTGTGTGCTTGGTGTGTGTGTGTGTGTGTGCCCTGTGGTGGGCTGGCGCCCTGCCCAGGGTTTGTTCCTGCCTTGCGCCCTGTATTGGCTGGGATTGGCTCCAGCAGACCCCCGTGGCCCTGTGTTAGGATTTAGTGGGTTGGGGAATGACTGGCTGACTAGTTCTACCTTGATGCCTGTGTGGTTTAATAAATCTATATTTCTATGTTCTGTATTTAGTAATTCTTATAATCTGTACTTGTATTTTAAATGAGAATTGTTCACAGCATTTGTCGTCTGCACTCAGTGAAAAGTTTCCTACAAAAAACAAGTAGTGTTGTATGTGTGGAGTTCAAGTCACAGTAGTTTCTGCTCTACTTTATAACACACTGGTGAGGCCTCATCTGGAGTGCTGGGTGCAGTGTGGATCTCCAGGCTTCAAAAAGGACATAGCAGCGCTAGAAAAGGTCCAGAGAAGAGCGACTAGGCTGATTCCAGGGCTACAGGGGACGAGTTATGAGGAAAGATTAAAAGAGCTGAGCCTTTACAGTTTAAGAAAATGGAGATTAAGAGGAGACCTGACTGAATTTATTTAATTATGAAAAGGAATTAGTAAAGTGGATTCAGGCTGTTACTTTAAAATGTGTACATAGTTGTAGACATAGCTGTTTGTCACAAATGTTAGAAAGTTTTTCTTCACACAGAGAACCATCGACACATTGAATAGATTTCCAAGTGGTGTGGTAGAGAGTAGAACTTTAAGCAACTTTAGATCTTGATTTGAAATTGTTTTGAAGAAATTAGATTATGTCAAGCATCTGCATCAGAGGATCTCCTCACAGGCTTGATCGATGTATGTAATAACTCTCCAGGGCGAGAGGAGGCGCTTTCACTAACATTCTCTTCTCCTCTCCCTGCACCACCAAGAAACCACTCAGTGAGGGCACTTAGCTCCGCCCCTTTCGGTTCATCCGCTGCCCAGAAGGAGGCGTCGTTTATAACCAGAGCAACCGCCCAATGAAGCTCCTTATTTCTGAGGCAGAGAGTCCAATGTACTTGTGTAGAATATGCCTAACGGTTAGCAACATAACACCAAGGTGGTTCTTTTGATGGACTTTTTTTTTTTTGGTCGATTAAACAGGACGATGCCTGTTGGCATCACAACTTTTATCCTTCTACAACCTCTTATTCCTGCACCCGGCCTCAATGGATAGGATTGACAAGCTTTGTTGGCCTGAATGACCTGTTCTTGTCAAAATGTTTTTAATGTTCTAATGCACTCAGTGCTGCTGGATCAGGCCCCCTTTCCTCAGACCGTCCCACGGAGTAGGTGGTTTCAAAATAACGGATGGAATGATAAAGAAGAAAGTGAGGGTGTCATATTTTGGGCTGGCATCCCGAACAGGCCATCTGGTTAGTGTTTCATGCTCCATAAACTGATAATGCATTTCAGCTACGATTTTTTAATGACTGCTTTCTACATTATTTTGATAACAAAAAGTAACTTTCTACCTCCTTATTGAAATTACACTGAGCACATCTCAAATAAAATCCATTAAGTCCATTACTTAAACCAAATCTGAATAAAAACTCAGGAGCCCATATTGGATTTGTAGTTTTTATCTGCTATCAATCACGACTAATGCCTGCCCAGACAGAGATCAAATTATCCACGGAGAAATTGTGCTCCATTTTGTCTTGTTAAGCAAGTTTAGCCTTCCTGATCTCCATTCTAATCCCTCCGTGTCATTGTAATTTCTTCACTTCAGCGTAAATTGCTTTTTGTTTGATGACGGCGGGGCTTGCTGTTAGGATGCAACTTAATGCTTTTAAATGAAATAAGCGTAACTTAACAAAATGTTCATCCATATTTGTGTCTGATTAAAAAAGAAAACAAACGTATCCTTATATTGAAGGAATCTAAAGTGGAGGTCTGCAAAGACGGTCCTGGTGGGTCGTAGATGCTGTAGGTTTTCTGTTCCAACCCAACTGCTGAATTAAAAAACAATGCTTGCCAATAGCAGGTCTTATTTAATTTCATGGCTGGGTGGTCTTTTCATTCTGCCATGTCAGGTCATTCTTATATCGAGTGTTCTTAGGATATCCATCCATCCATTCATCCATTATCCAACCTGCCATATCCTAACTACAGGGTCACAGGGGTCTGCTGGAGCCAATCCCAGCCAACACAGGGCACAAGGCAGGAAACAAACCCCGGACAGGGCGCCACCCCACCACAGGTTCTTAGGATATCATCCAACATTTGTAACCTAAAGTGGTTCAGTAATTCTCCATCCTTCACTTTTTTTCGTGTTATCAGTTTCCTTCTAATTATTTTATTATAAACCAGATAGTGAATGATGAATAAACACAAGTGGACATGGAAACAAGTAAGATGGAGAACTGCTAGTTCCTTTGTCATTTAGATAGATAGATAGATAGATAGATAGATAGATAGATAGATAGATAGATAGATAGATAGATAGATAGATAGATAGATAGATAGATAGATAGATAGATAGATAGATAGATAGATAGATAGATAAATAACCCATGGGTGGGTGTCTCCTCAGTCTGTTAGTGAAGCAGGACATGACAGTAGTCTGTCGCTGAAGCTGCTCCTCTGTCTGGAGATGATCCTGTTCAGTGGATGCAGTGGATTCTCCATCATTGACAGGAGTCTGCTCAGCACCCGTCGTTCTGCCACGGATGTCAAACTGTCCAGCTCCGTGCCTACAATAGAGCCTGCCTTCCTCACCAGTTTGTCCAGGCGTGAGACGTCCATCTTCTTTATGCTGCCTCCCCAGCACACCACCGTGTAGAAGAGGGCGCTCGCCACAACCGTCTGATAGAACATTTGCAGCATCTTATTGCAGATGGTGAAGGACGCCAACCTTCTAAGGAAGTATAGTCGGCTCTGTCCTCTCTTGCACAGAGCATCAGTATTGGCAGTTCAGTCCAATTTATCATCCAGCTGCACTTCCAGGTATTTATAGGTCACACAGTCACCTCTGATAATCACGGGGTCCATGAGGGGCCTGAGCCTCCTAAAATCCACCACCAGCTCCTTGGTTTTGCTGGTGTTCAGTTGTAGGTGGTTTGAGTTGCACCATTTAACAAAGTCCTTGATTAGGATCCTATACTCCTCCTCCTGCCCACTCCTGATGCAGCCCACAATAGCAAGGAACATTTGCACGTGGCAGGATTCCGAGTTGTACTGGAAGTCCAATGTATGTTGGCTGAACAGGACCAGAGAAAGTACAGTCCACTGCGGCGCTCCTGTGTTGCTGACCACAATGTCAGACCTGCAGTTCCCGAGACGCACATACTGAGGTCTGTCTGTAAGATAGTCCATGATCCATGCCACCAGGTGTGAGTCTACTCCCATCTCTGTCAGCTTGTCCCTAAGGAGCAGAGGTTGGATGGTGTTGAAGGCACTAAAGAAGTCCAGAAACATAATTCTTACAGTACCACTGCCTCTATCCAAGTGGGAGAGGGATCAGTGTAGCATGTAGATGATGGCATCCTTTTAATCCCACCTTCTCCTGGTATTCGAACTGCAGAGGGTTGAGGGCATGGCGGACCTGTGGCCTCAGGTGGTGAAGCAGCAGCCGCTCCATGGTCTTCATCAAATTTGCATCATTAATAAGGAATATGAGTACCATAGTGGATGGATTGGCGTCCCAATGATGGGAGGGGTGGAGAGGATGATTCCCATAATGCTGGGGTGTCGAAATCCAGACCAGGGGCCTCATGTATAAACGGTGCGTACGCACAGAAATGTTGCGTAAGAACTTTTCCACGTTCAAATCGCGATGTATAAAACCTACACTTGGCGTAAAGCCACGCACTTTTCCACGGTACCTCATGCCTTGTCGTATGCAAGTTCTCCGCTCGGTTTTGCAAACTGCGTCAAAGCAGTGCTACTGTTCCTGTGTGGTTACTCATTATTTTCCTGATGCGGCTTTATAAATACACAGAAACTAACCGCATATTGTTTATTAGTGTAACGCATCTGATTTTAATTAACTTGTAACAATATAATGGTCCAGAGAATAGCCATAATATTCCAAATACCATAACTGCTTTAGCGTTGTTACTCTCACTGCAACTTCTTCTTCTTTCAGCTCCTCCCGTTAGGAGTTGCCACAGCGGATCATCTTTTTCCAAATTACTCTCACTGCACCACTCGGAGTATTTATATCACTGTATCTGAGTGTGAATCACAGCAGCAGCTGATCGGAAAGAGAAATATCGGTATACAGCTTTAAGGACACGCTGTCTCAGCCACTGCAAAATGTTTTAAAGCCTTTCCTGTAAGGACCTCGGGGTTCAGAAACAGTTTCATCCCAAGAACTTTAAATGCACTCAATCAATTGCACCTTGTAGAACTGTTCATACTTATAAGTACAATCACCCCACTTTAAACTTGTACTACAGTTATAATATCGCACAACCTGAGCCACTTTATAAAGCGCGTATTTACATATGATGACGATATAATTTTTAAGGTGAAATGCAGCAAAATATGTTTATTAAATTATACTGATAAAACTTTAACTTCATTTAAATAATCTATATTCTTCACTGGGAGTGTCGTTAAGGATAGAATAATTAAACATGTACTACGAAGATATTTCAATGTTCCTTAAACTTTTTGAAGAATTGGCGCTAATCTTACAGATGGCTTAACTTCTATTACAGAGATGATTGTGTGGCGATCGGTTACATGGGAAAAGAAAAGCAAGGACTGCAGTGGCGGCGACGCCAATATATATTGAATATAAAACAGAAAGAGAAAATAACAACACAGCTAAAAACACAGCGACAAATTTCGGCAAAAGTTAAATGCTTGTGTCATGAGCACGAGGCGGCTATGCAGTGTCTGCAACGGACGAGGCCATCCACCGTGCATAAGCTACCTTACTGACATTGGCGGGCAAAGGAGCCACCGATTCTTCCTCTGCCCAGTGCCACCACAAGCCTAGAGCCGCCCTGAGTACTGCTGCAATAAATTATTTCATCGAAGTGAAACCCATGTTTAATAACGTGCTTTAACTCCTATCATCACAAAAATTATACCATGTATACATCTCATTATTTTAGTTATTAAGAGAGCTGTAATATCACGAATGTAATGGACTCTGTCCAGTTGGAGGAAGAGAGCCGGTTTAAAAAGCAAGTAGTGATTCACACACATAGAGCACATAGAAGATCAAATACAAAACAAAGCATTTAACGTGCTACTTTAATTACGATGTGATTTGAGAAACTGGTTAATTAAAAGATTTTAAGATGAAGTTTATGATGTTCTACTTTAATGACAAAATAAACTACGTGATTAAAGTGGAAATGTCGAGATTGAAGTTGACATTTCGTGCTTTTTCCCCACCGTGTGCCTTTTTTCTCTGTACCCTAATAAGCTTTCATATGACACTCAGGCAGTGGGCTACAACTCGCCTTTTCATGGTGACTTTGATATGTGACTTCTTTTTTATTTCCGGCACTGTGCGATTTTGTGAACTTGAGCTTTCAAGTTTCTCCAACACGCTATGTCACTCGATCAACTTCCTTTTGTTGATTATACCACGGTTTATTTGAACAAATAGTATGTTTTTCCTTTGCCTCCACTTGGTATTCGCTGAAATTCTTATATTTTCCCCCGTGCTTTTCCCATTGTCTTTTCACAGAAGGCTGAGCTTAAGGGCGATTTATATTGATTTGCATATTCAAATAGGTGTAATTCTGGGAGGAGTTGGGGCGTTACATAAAGCGCGTGCACGAGAGTTACTTTTCACGCTGATCGGGATTTATGTAGCGGAAGAACGTGGAAGTTGGAGTACGCACAGATTCCTGCATCTGGATTTTTCTGTGCGTAAACACATTTCGGCTTTTGAGCTTACGCCGTGTTATAGTGCGAGTTCTACGCACGGCGTTATACATGAGGCCCCTGTGTGCCGCAGTGGCTGCAGGTTTACATTCTCACCCTTTACCTAATCATTGACAGTTTTTACTGCTAATTAACTCCTTTTCTCTTCATTTTAATAGCCTGTTTTTAAGGATTCAGTCCTCTGAATTTATTATTTTTTTCATGAAATGACAGCCAAATAAAAATGTGATGTGAAACGAGCCAACAGATGACCAATCTCTGAATTAGAAGCTGATTCTTTCTGTTAATTAAACCCGTTATTTCATTCCATGGCTTGTTGCTTCTCTCCTTCTGCCATTACATTTGAGTTTTCTGCTTTTTCTAGGAACATCGTCAAAATGTTTTGGTGATCTGAGAGATCAGCCTTACTGAGACCTTCACCTTTCTTTATTTTCAGATATTGTGTGATGGGCACAGTTGAGCTGGTCATGCGGCCGCTTGTTTTGGGTTTCATTATTGTTTGGCTGCTAGTTAAGGAAGCCTGAGTCAAGTTAATTAAAAAACAAGGCAAAAGAAATTAATTAGCAGCAAAACCACGTCACTTAAGAAAAAGATGGTTAGAATGAAAACCTGTAGCCACTGCAGCCCTCCAGAACCAGAGTTTGACACCCATGCCAAAATGAATGAAATCAGACGGACAGGCTTTCCAGCAAGTGTCAGTACCACACGACCATAACTTTCATAAATGGCACCCCTCAGATGACGGTGCCTTAGGTGGCCACCTGTGTCTCCTAATAGATTAAGCAGCTCTGATAGGAAATAATATTCCATATTTTTTGATTTTCCTCATTATAACAGTTTTCAAATTAACATTTTGAAGAACATTTTCGGTGTCGTGAAAACCTACTTGGCTACCTAAACCAACACGTGTCTTTGAGAGGTTGCTGGCTTGACGCCTAATTCCTAAAATAAAGATGGAATGAACAAGTATTAAGGTTGCAGGATGTCACACATGTGTGCATGGTAGGCAGTTAAAGGGCTTGAATAAGGGAGATTCCACGCTAGACCAGGGGGTGGCGGAGTGCACTAGTCCTTTCTCTCTTTCCACTGCAGACCGGTTACGTGAAATTCCTCCTGACCCTGAGGACATGAGTTATTTTGAGGGGACAGCAAATTTACACTGTGATACAAGCTGTACGCGGACTACTTTAGCTTGTATCAAAGTGTCATATCTTCAGTGTTGTCCCATGAAAAGATCTAATAAAATATTTACAAAAATGTGAGGGGTCTACTCACTTTTGTGAGATACTGTATATTTTTACTGCATCTAAACTAGTGTGGTGCTGAGGTGTCACACATTGCATGGCTGCACTCGGGTACTAATCTGGGTCCTGAGTTGGTTTGTCGTGTGGTGGGTGTGGCAATGCTCTGTATCAGCGCGTGATCCTAACCTAATGAGCCAATGGAAAGAGAAAAAGAATTTACTTTCATTCTGCATGTTATTCTTTGACCACCACCACAACAACAACATTTATTTCTATAGCACATTTTCATACAAAAAATGTAGCTCAAAGTGCTTTACAAAATGAAGGATAGAAAAATAGAAGACACAGTAAGAAAACAAAATAAGTCAACATTAATTAACATAATAGGTAATAAGTAAGGTCCGATGGCCAGGGTGGACAGAAAAAAAAAAAAAAAAAAACTCCAGACGGCTGGAGAAAAAAAATAAAATCTGCAGGGATTCCAGACCATTAGACTGGCCAGTCCCCTCTGGGCACTCTACCTAACATAAATGAAACAGTCCTCTTTGGATTTAGGGTTCTCATGGAAGGACTTGATGATGATGGTCACGTGGGCTTATGGCTTTCAGTCTATCATTGTTGGAGCATCATGATGCTTTGAGTAGGTGATGGTGGCGCAGGCCACCACCACAAAGAAACCAATAAAAGAAACAGAAAAGAGAGTTGGGGTCAGTACGGATTTTAGAGCCACTATGAATAGTTATTATGATGAATTGAACATACAGAGTATCAGGATTAAGTTAAAGTGAAGTTATGAGAAGGCCATGTTAAAGTAATGTGTTTTCAGCAGTGTTTTAAAGTGCTCCACTGTATCAGCCTGGCGAATTTCCATTGGCAGGCTATTCCAGATTTTAGGTGCATAGCAGCAGAAGGCCGCCCGCCGCCCGCCTCACCACTTCTTTTAAGTTTAGCTTTTGGAATTCTAAGGAGACAGTCATTTGAGGATCTGAGGTTACGATTTGTATTCAGGGTTCTCATGGAAGAACTTGATGATGATGGTTACGTGGACTTCTGGCCTTTAATCCATCATTGAAGGGACATCACGATGCTTTCATCAGGTGGTGGTGGTGGTGCAGATCAGCACCCCAGAAAACCAGAAAAAGAACAGAAGAGAGAGTAGGGGTTAGTACGGATTGTGGAGCTACCATGAATGATAATGATAATTAAATGCATATGCGGAGTATCAGGGTTAAACTAAGATGAAACTATGAAAAAGCCATGTTACAGTAATGAGTTTTCATCAGTGTTTTAAAAGTACTCCACCATATTAGCCTTCTTTCTATCGGTCTGCTATTCCAGATTTTAGGTGCATAACAGCAGAAGGCCACCTGCCTCACCACTTCTTTTAAGTTTAGCTCTTGGAATTCTAAGCAGACACTCATTTGAGGATCTAAGGTTACGATTTGGAGTGTAAGGAGTCAGACATTCTGAAATATAAGATGGAGCAGATTATTTAAGGCTTTGTAAACTATAAGCAGGATTTTAAAGTCAATTCTGAATAACACAGGTAACCAGTGTAGTGACATCAAAACTGGAGAGATGAGCTCGGATTTTCTTTTCCTAGTTAGGATTCTAGAAGCTGCATTCTGCACTCGTTGCAAATGATTTATGTCTTTTTTGGGTAGTCCTGAGAGGAGTGCGTTACAGTAATCTAGTCTACTGAAAACAAAAGCGTGAATTAATTTCTCAGAATCTTTAGTGATATAAGAGGTCTAACTTTCGCTATGTTTCTTAGGTGAAAAAATGCTGTCCTAGTGGTCTGATGAATATGCGATTTAAAATTCAGGTTACAGTCAACAATTACCCCTAAGCTTTTTACTTCCATCTTAACTTTTTTTTTTATTAATTTTATTGCAATCCATACAAAGCAATCAAGTTTTTACAAAAAGAATAATTGAGTTAAGAACAGATCGATCCCCACCCCTGAGAGAAAGAGAGCAAGCCAAACGGCGTAAGATTTAAGGCTTATAAACATACCTAAATTAATAAATTTTCTGTGCTTCATGACCTTATTTTAAAATGTTACTGATTAGCTCCTGCCATGTTTTGAAAAAAGTCTGTATGGATCCTCTAACTGAGTATTTGATTTTTTCCAAATAACTTTTAATCCTAATGCATCAAGTTTATTTCTAATAGCCTCATTGTATCCATTATTGCCAATCACTAAGATTTCAGTTTTCTCTTTATTTAGCTTGAGAAAATTACTATTCATCCATTCTGAGATACTAGTCAGACATTCTGTTAGTGAATCGAGAGAGTCAGTGTCATCAGGTGCTATTGATAAGTACAGCTGTGTGTCATCAGCATAGCTGTGGTAGCTCACGTTGTGCCCTGAGATAATCTGACCTAACGGAAGCATGTAAATTGAAAAGAGCAGCAGACCCAGGATAGAGCCTTGTGGAACACCATATTGGATATCATGTGTCTTTGAGTTGTAATTACCACAACTAACAAAGAATTTTCTCCCTACCAGGTAGGATTCAAACCAATTTAAGACCCTGCCAGAGAGGCCCACCCCATTGACTAAGGCGATTTCTAAGAATATTGTGATCAATGATGTCAAATGCGGCACTCAGATCCAGGAGGATGAGAACAGATAAATGGCCTCTGTCTGCATTCACTCACAAATCATTTACTACTTTAACGAGTGCAGTTTCTGTGCTGTGATTTGTTCTGAAACCCGACTGAAATTTATCTAGAATAGCAGGTTTATTGAGGTGGTCATTTAACTGCATAATGACTGCCTTCTCTAGAATTTTACTTAAGTAAGGCAGGTTAGAGATGGGTCTGAAATTTTCAAAAGCAGAGGGGTCAAGATTATTTTTCTTGAGCAGGGGTTTAACTACAGCAGTCTTAAGACAGTCTGGGAAGACCGCCGTATTTATGTCAAGAATATTGTCAATTAGCACGCCTGATACTTCCTTGAAAAACCTTGTTGGTATTGGGTCAAGGACGCAGGTGGAGGGTTTCAGTTGAGAGATTATTTTATGGAAATCAGGTAAATCTATCCTGGTGAAAGAATTGAATTTGTTTATAACGGAGTACTGGGGCTTAGGAGGTTCCGCAGTGTTGGGGAGATGTACGATGTTATTTCTAATATCAAACCAGAGTTCCTCTCTACAAAGCTATCAGATCAGCTTGCTCCACACACTTGGTCTACACTTCACAAGCTGTTATTTTTTATAGACAGTAGCGGCGCACTGCATGATTACGTGCAGTGAATACACTTGACTATAACCATACTCTGTTGACCCTTGACCTTCATTGACCATACATGTGTTTAATGATTTAAGTATATGAAGAGGTAGGCACGGCTGCCTGCTGCTGAGAGTTGATTCTACAATAAAATCAAATAAAAATGAAGAGTAATAATTCCAAAGCTCTTCACTTTTAACTCTTTTAGGGCCAATTTATTTTTTGTTTCTTTTCTCCCAGGGCTGAATATTTTTGCAAAAACTAACTTTTTTAAAAAAGAACACAAAGCAATGCTTTAACATATCAAATCAACAAAAATATTTACTTTTTTCAAATGTTACTGTCTTGCATGTTGTATGAGCCTGCATACTATAGGATTTCACATACATGTTACACAGCAAAGTCCTACAGTCTGATTTCGCTCAAAGCAGCCAACTGCATGCCTTGCCACGTTGCAATATGAGTTGCTTTGGTGCCTCCTTTTCAATTGTCTGTTGCTGCACTTTCTCACATACTGTATATCATTAGTGTGTACTGTAGAGAGACAAGTCACCCATTTGACATCGTGCCATGCCACTGCCACCAAGTTATCCGCCCACATGAAAACAGGATTGTCACCTCTTTTCATCTTCAGCCTGTGAAGACCTGTGTCTCCTGTTCACCCTTACTGTGCCACAAGCTCCAATTCCCCTGCTCTGTAGCTCCATGAACAATTCTGGGCATGTATAAAAATTGTCCATATGTACACAACATGACCCAAATGTTCATAGCCCTGAAGTACCTCCAGCACAACCTGACTTGCCAAGGGACAGTTCTCTCTTTGAAAGAAATGCTTTCCTGTATATGTAATTATTTTCAGGCAGAAACCAGTGCTTGCTTCTGCCAGTACAAAATCCTTTATGCCATACTTTGTGGGCTTGTCTGGCATATATTGGCAGAAAAAAAGGCGTCCCTTGCATTTTATCATAGATTCATCCACAGACAAATCATATGTCATATAAAATTGTTTATATGTTGGTTCCACGATGTCAAGCAGGGGCTGAACTTTATACATGGGGTTATAGCCTGGCTCACCCCTTGGGATTTGCTTCTGGTTATCACAGAAGTGAATAAAACTTTGCAGCAGCACGTAACGATCATCACGCAGCATAACCTGTCCAAAGCCACCAGGGGACAAAGCACATTTGAACCAATGCTCCCTGAAGTTATATCACCAGTCTAGTCCCATCTCTATTTGTAATGCCGCCAGAACTCCCCTCATCTCGTCTTTTGTTGTGGGTTTCCAAAAAAAAAAAATGAAAATGTGGTGCAAGTGTAGCCTGTGATTCAAAAAATTGCTCTGCATACCCGTTTGTCTCGTCAGACTGTAGCTGAAAAGCAGCATCAGGAGAGAGCAGCCTGAAGTAGTCCAGCGGCTGGTAACCTGTTGAATCCAACAGCAAGCCATGCTGTCTTGTGAAGTCCGGTAGCCAGTTTGGCTCCCACAGATCAATGTCTGGGTATTCCTCCCCCGCGAACCTTGCCGTGGGTGCATTGGCTGGCAGCCAATCAACTCTCTCTTGCTCGACCTCCTGATCATTGTCAACAAAATCAGATTCTGACAAATCAGAGACCGACTCAGCGATAATGTGCAAAACATCGTCGGCCGAGTACTTTCTTTGCTGCACTCACTTCACTCCCTCGTGAGATGTGCTCCCTCAACCCCTCCTGTCGACAAAAGTCGACATCCACCCTAAAAGAGTTAATATAAAGCTGTAGTATATGTGTACCAAATTTCAGGCTACAGGTTATTTGATTTTTGACTTTGAACTTCCTGGGTTGACCTTTGACATTGGAGGTCAATCATCACCCCGAAAGCGGATAGTAGATGTCACGTAGTATATGTGCACCAAATTTCAGGTCCATAGGTCAAATGATTTGCAAGCTACAAGTGATTTAAAATCCTGGACAGACAAACGGACAGCCATGGTAGCGTATTATATTACTTATGCTTCTTCTGATTTGTTTTAAAATTTGGCTGTGAATTTATTTTATTTAGTAATACGGTCAAACTGTTTGTCAAATAAAAAATATGAGGATGGATTACGTAGAGACCATTACAATGCAATATTTAGTCTATTCAGTAACTCCATTTGTGAAACACAAATTAACTCGCCGTGCCTCGACTTATGTAAATGACAGATGGGCACCGACTCCTCAGCTTTTGCACCCAAGGACCAGAAAGACACACAGCCACACTAATATCCAACTGCAGAGTCACAGCACCATATGTCACCACAGGTCTACACCACCAGCTTTACTCCAACAGTTTCATGGTGGAAGATAAGCTTAGGAGTTGGTGTGCTTAGCGTGTAGCATAAACGGTTAAGATTTGGGGTGCCTTGAAGTTAGTGGCTAGCGTCATCAGCATGTACTTAAAAAACAATAATACAGTAATCCCTCGCCATATCGCGCTTTGACTTTCGCGGATTTTAAATGTAAGCACATCTAAATATATATCACAGATTTTTCGCTGGTTCGCGGATTTCTGCAGACAATGGGTCTTTTAATTTATGCTACACGCTTCCTCAGTTTGTTTGCCCAGTTGATTTCATAACAAGGGACGCTATTGGCAGATGGCTTAGAAGCTACCCAATCAGAGCATGTATTACGCATTAACTAAAACTCCTCAATGCTATAAGATATGCATCCCGCGTGGATTGTTTGCTTGTCTCTGCCTCTCTCTCACCCTCTCTGACATTCTCTGCGCCTGACAGAGGGGCTGTGAGCAGAGGTGCTGTTTGCTTAAAAGATACTGACGCTCCTCTAAAAAAATGCTGCTTTATTGCGGTGCTCGGCATATTTAAAAGCACATGTATTGATTATTTGACTGTTGCTTTAATCTCGCTCTCTCTCTCTGACGTTCTCTGCGCCTGACGGAGGAGATGTGAGCACAGTGGCTGTTTGCTTAGAAGATACTGACGCTCCTCTAAAAATGCCGCGGCAAACTTAAAAGCACAAGTATTGATTTTTTGATTGTTTGCTTTTCTTTGCGAGCGATCTCTCTCTCTCTCCCTCTGAAATTCTCTGCTCCTGAAGAGAAGAAGATCTATTTGCATTCTTTTAATTGTGAGAAAGAACTGTCATCTCTGTCTTGTCATGGAGCACAGTTTAAACTTTTGACTAAAGGGTGTTATTTCATGTCTAGAGGGCTCTAATAATGTTAACAGTGTGGGAGAGTTTATAAGGGCTTAAAATATATTAAAATAACTACACAAACATATGGTTTCTACTTCGCGGATTTTCGTCTATCGCGGGGGGTTCTGGAACGCAACCCCCGTGATCGAGGAGGGATTACTGTACATTGTTTTTTGTGCGGTGGCATCACTTCTGCCATGAAACTGCTGGTGTAGACCTGCAGTGCGACTCTGTATTTGGATGCTCCATATTGCGGAGAGAGGGCTGGAGGACTGGAGGAGGAGGCAGCATGCGGAGGACTAACATTACGAGTGCGTTTAATGTGATTTAAGTATTCACGAGCATTTGTGCATGAGTTTTGCATATGCATTACAGACATGTGAAGTGTCCGAGTCCCATCTTTCTATTTGATACTGTCACTTTACACGGACAGAAAATCCCGTCTTTTGTGAAGGTCCGTGTTTTCAAGTGAAGGCTTTGCCAATGCCAACAAAACTAGTAAAAAGTGCAATGGATGTTCTTGCAGTGCCTATTCTAACTATTATCAATAGTTCGTTACTGCATGGCACCGTACCTGATGCACTAAAAGTGTCAGTCATTAAACCTTTACTTAAAAAGTCAGACCTAGACCCACACATACTAAATAATTATAGGCCTATTTCAAATTTACCATTTCTCTCTAAAATACTAGAAAAAGTAGTCGCCAGTCAGCTTCAGTCACACCTTACGCATTACAATTTATTTGAGAAATTCCAGTCTGGCTTTCGCACTGGTCATAGTACAGAAACAGCACTAACACGGGTTGTAAATGACATTCTGATATCCTCTGATGAAAGAAACTCCACTGTAATTATGTTGTTAGACTTAAGTGCAGCATTTGACACCATTGACCATTCTATTTTACTGCACAGGCTAGAAAATGATGTTGGGCTTACAGGCCCGTGCTCGCTTGGTTCAGTTCTTATTTATCAAATCGATTCCAGTATGTACAGAAATGTGCAGACAGTACTCCATCATTATACACAGAAGTTCAATATGGTGTCCCGAGGGCTCAGTACTGGGACCTTTACTGTTTTCACTTTACATGCTTCCACTGGGATCTCTCATTAGGAAACATAATGTTAATTTTCACTCGTATGCAGATGACACCCAGTTATACCTTTCATTTAAATCAAATGAAGTTTCTCCGATGTTGTCTTTAATTAGTTGTGTTAGTGAATTAAAGGAATGATGAATGAGAACTACTTGTCTTTAAATACAGATAAAACAGAGATGTTAATTGTTGGAGGGAATGACGCTGATCACAGCAATATTTTGTCATCATTTAACTCAGTTGGAATCCCAATTAATTTTACTGAATCAGCCCGCAATCTAGGAGTTATCTTTGACTCTAGCATGTCATTTAAAGCACATATTACAAAGTTGTCCAAAACATGTTTCTTCCATCTTAAAAATGTTAGGAAATTAAGGCGCTTTCTAAATAAACAGGATTGTGAGAAATTAATTCATGCATTTATCTCTAGTAGGATTGACTACTGCAATGCGGTGTTCACTGGCTGTTCAAACTGTTCTCTATACAGCCTCCAGTTAATCCAAAATGCGCTGCAAGAATTATTACAAGAACAAGAAAATATGAACACATAACTCCAGTTCTTAAATCTTTACACTGGCTCCCAGTTAAGTTTAGGGCAGATTTCAAAATCCTCCTTTTAACATATAAAGCATTAAATGGCCAAGGTCCGCTTACTTGTCTGAACTTATCATGACTTACAAACCTGAGCGACTTTAAGATCTCAAGATGCCGGTCTGCTTAGGATTCCAAGGATTAATAAAATAACAGTGGGAGGTCGAGCTTTTAGTTACAGGGCCCCTAAACTGTGGAATGGTCTTCCTGCTTCTATAAGAGATGCCCCTTCAGTCTCAGCCTTTAAATCCCGGCTGAAGACTCACTACTTCAGTTTAGCATATCCTGACTAGAGCTGCTGATTAACTGTACATACTGCATCTCTGTTGTTAGTCATTAGCACTATAACATAAGTAACATGATAGTTAGAATTGAGTACTAACCCTCACCTGTTCTGTTTCTGTTCTCGGTACTCAAAATGGTGCCACGGCCCACCTGCCAAGTTGTTTGCCTGCCTATGGTAAAGTCATCCCTGATGGAGGATCACAGGAATCATGGGAAAGAGGGGTCCTTTCATCGGAGCAACGTTTCAGCCGTGGCATGGCCAAATGGGGAGGCAGCTAGATGGATGAGGTCTCCAGAACTCTAAAAGTATCCAAATCTCGTTATGTGATATCATCTACTGTTAAATTCTGCTCCGTACTTCTAAAATTTTTATTTTTATGCTGTATTAAGGATTTGTTCTGTTCTGTGTATTGTATTGTATTGACCCCCTTCTTTTGACACCCACTGCACGCCCAACCTACCTGGAAAGGGGTCTCTCTTTGAACTGCCTTTCCCGAGGTTTCTTCCATATTTCCCTACAAGGTTTTTGGGAGTTTTTCCTTGTCTTCTCAGAGAGTCAAGACTGGGGGGCTGTCAAAAGGCAGGGCCTGTTAAAGCCCATTGCGGCACTTCCTGTGTCATTTTGGGCTATACAAAAATAAACTGTATTGTATTGTATTGTATTGTACGAGGCATATAAATGTTGCATGCCGTGAAGATGTACCATGAGCAAAACAAAAAGCAAAAATATTAATAATGATGAAGCATACAAAGGCATGTGAAGTACAGTCATACAGTGGTGTGAAAAACTATTTGCCCCCTTCCTGATTTCTTATTCTTTTGCATATTTGTCACACAAAATGTATCTGATCATCAAACACATTTAACCATTAGTCAAATATAACACAAGTAAACACAAAATGCAGTTTTTAAATGATGGTTTTAATTATTTAGGGAGAAAAAAAATCCAAACCTACATGGCCCTGTGTGAAAAAGTAATTGCCCCCTGAACCTAATAACTGTTTGGGCCACCCTTAGCAGCAATAACTGCAATCAAGTGTTTGCGATAACTTGCAATGAGTCTTTTACAGCGCTCTGGAGGAATTTTGGCCCACTCATCTCTGCAGAATTGTTGTAATTCAGCTTTATTTGAGGGTCTTCTAGCATGAACCGCCTTTTTAAGGTCATGCCATACAATCTCAATTGGATTCTGGTCAGGACTTTGACTAGGCCACTCCAAAGCCTTCATTTTGCTTTTCTTCAGCCATTCAGAGGTGGATTTGCTGGTGTGTTTTGGGTCATTGTCCTGTTGCAGCACCCAAGATCGCTTCAGCTTGAGTTGACGAACAGATGGCCGGACATTCTCCTTCAGGATTTTTTGGTAGACAGTAGAATTCATGGTTCCATCTATCACAGCAAGCCTTCCAGGTCCTGAAGCAGCAAAACAACCCCAGACCATCACACTACCACCACCATATTTTACTGTTGGTATGATGTTCTTTTAATGAAATGCTGTGTTCCTTTTACGCCAGATGTAACGGGACATTTGCCTTCCAAAAATTTCAACTTTTATCTCATCAGTCCACAAGGTATTTTCCCAAAAGTCTTGGCAATCATTGAGATGTTTCTTAGCAAAATTGAGACGAGCCCTAATGTTCTTTTTGCTTAACAGTGGTTTGCGTCTTGGAAATCTGCCATGCAGGCCGTTTTTGCCCGGTCTCTTTCTTATGGTGGAGTCGTGAACACTGACCTTAATTGAGGCAAGTGAGGCCTGCAGTTCTTTAGACGTTGTCCTGGGGTCTTTGTGACCTCTCGGATGAGTCGTCTCTGCGCTCTTGGGGTAATTTTTTTCGGCCGGCCACTCCTGGGAAGGTTCACCACTGTTCCATGTTTTTGCCATTTGTGGATAATGGCTCTCACTGTGGTTCGCTGGAGTCCCAAAGCTTTAGAAATGGCTTTATAACCTTTACCAGACTGATAGATCTCAATTACTTCTGTTCTCATTTGTTCCTGAATTTCTTTGGATCTTGGCATGATGTCTAGCTTTTGAGGTGCTTTTGGTCTACTTCTCTGTGTCAGGCAGCTCCTATTGAAGTGATTTCTTGATTGAAACAGGTGTGGCAGTAATCAGGCCTGGGGGTGGCTACGGGAATTGAACTCAGGTGTGATACACCACAGTTAGGTGATTTTTGAACGAGGGGGCAATTACTTTTTCACACAGGCCCATGTAGGTTTGGATTCTTTTTCTCCCTAAATAATAAAAACCATCATTTAAAAACTGCATTTTGTGTTTACTTGTGTTATATTTGACTAATGGTTAAATGTGTTTGATGATCAGAAACATTTTGTGTGACAAACATGCAAAAGAATAAGAAATCAGGAAGGGGGCAAATAGTTTTTCACACCACTGTACATGTAGTAGCACTTAAAACCTCTAGTCTACATTCAAATATTTTTAATATGAGTATGCAAACCCAATTTTTCGACACCCCTAGTTGACTGGCTTAAAGATATATTAAAGACGTCTGTGAGAACATCAGGCAGTTCATCAGAGTATTCCATCAGTACATGACCGAGTGTATTTGTCTGGCCCGGGGGCTTTGTGTGGGTTGACTTAAAATAGAGTTCTCCTCACATCAGCTGTGGTCAGACACATTTTTCAAGACATTAAATCAAATGCTGTTTATTGTCCTCTTCGACAGTTTTGAAGATATAATGTATTTGCCCTAAATTGTAAAGTCATCATATTTAGAAACTACAGACTGCTTATATGAAGTTTTAAATTTGTTTAAACGAACTTTGATGAACCATAAAGAACTATGGTGCAATTCACATTGAAAGTATTCCCTCTTAAAAAAACTTGAAGTTTGCGCTGGTAGAGTGCATTGCCACACACACTACATGACGAAACAACTAGGGATTCCGGTTGGCAACCCCCCAGGCTGACACACGGTCCAGTCCCACCCTCCGGAAATGACCCTCTATCTGCCGCAGCCAGGTGTTATGTAAGTGACCCCTTGGCTTGGTCCAGCCACTCGGGTCCCCAACAATGAGGATCCTACGAGCCGGATCACCCTCGGGGAAACGCGCCACATGGCCGTAGTGCCATAACTGCCAATCCCTCACATTTCAGGTAATGTGCCTCATTCGGGACTCCATGAGCAACCATTCATTCAACACGAAGTCAAACCAACGGTACCCAAGGATTTTCTGGCGAGACACAGAACCAAAGGAGTTCAGTCTTCATCCCAGGTCACTGGATAGCGTCCATGTCTCTCAACCATATAGCACAACCATGGAGCACAAATGCAAATATCGGCAGAGTTTCTTTGCAGCCTTTGTCAATTTTCGTAAAGCGTTTGACTCAGTTGATCGAGCTGCCTTGTGGGACATCCTGAGGACTCGCAGGATCCCCTCAAGGTTGCTGGATATCATGGCTGGCCTGTACACTGGTACTGTGAGTGCTGTGCAGAGTGGAGGCAGGACCTCTGTGTTTTCAGGGGTGTGTTCTGCTCCTGCTCTGTTCAATGCTTGTATAGACTGGGTGTTGGGCAAGGTCCTGGGGTCCAGCGGCTGTGGGGCATCTGTTGGTCAAGAAAAATTCACGGATCTTGACTTTGCTGACGATGCTGTGATCTTCGTGGAGTCAATGGAGGCTCTGATCGAGGCGCTTGAGAGACTGAGTAAGGGGTCTTTCGTGGATAAAAACCAAGATCCAGGCCTTTAATGGCCTCTTGGGCACGGCCATCAGCAGTTTGTCTGTTTGTGGAGAGAGTGTCGACCTTGTTGAGAGGTTTATTTAACTTGGCAGTGACATTCATGTCTCTGGTGACTCTTCCCGTGAAGTCAGTAGACAGATTGGGAGAGCATGGAGGGTCATGAGGTCACTGGTAAGGAGTATGTGGCGCTCCCGATATCTATGCAAAAGGATGAAGGTCCAAGTCTTTAGAGTCCTGGTGCTTCCTGTCTTGCTACAGTATATGGTTGTTTCAGTTAGTATGTAACTTAATGGTAGAAGGAACAGAAAACAAAGATAGATAGATAGATAGATAGATAGATAGATAGATAGATAGATAGATAGATAGATAGATAGATAGATAGATAGATAGATAGATAGATAGATAGATAGATAGATAGATAGATAGATATTTTATTAATCCCAAGGGGAATTTCACATAATCCAGCAGCAGTATACTGATACAAAAAAAAAAACAATATTAAATTAAATAGTAATAAAAATGCATTTAAAAGCAGACAATAACTTTGAGTCGCATAGTGTGGGGGAGGAACGATCTCCTCAGTCTGTCAGTGGAGCAGGGTGGTGACAGCAGTCTGTCACTGAAGCTGCTCCTCTTTCTGGAGATGATCCTGTTCAGTGGATTCTTCATGATTGACAGGAGTTTGCTTAATGCCCGTCGCTCTGCTTCAGATGTTAAACTGTCCAACTTTACTCCTACAATAGAGCCTGCCTTCTTAACAAGTTTGTCCAGGCGTGAGGCGTCCTTCATCTTTATGCTGCCTCCCCAGCACACCACCGCATAGAAGAGGGCACTCGCCACAACCATCTGGTAGAACATCTGCAGCATCTTATTGCAGATGTTGAAGGATGCCAGCCTTCTATGGAAATATAGTCGACTCTGTCCTCTCTTGCACAGAGCATCAGTATTGGCAGTCCAGTCCAATTTGTCATCCAGCTGCACTCCCAGGTATTTATAGGTCTGCACCCTCTGCACACAGTCTCCTCTGATGATCACGGGGTCCATGAGGAGCCTGGGCCTCCTAAAATCCACCACCAGCTCCTTGATTTTGCTGGTATTCAGGTGTAAGTGGTTTGAATCGCACCATTTAACAAAGTCTTTGATTAGCTTCCTGTACTCTTCCTCCTGCCCACTCTTGATGCAGCCCACGATAGCAGTGTCATCAGCGAACTTTTGCACGTGGCAGGACTCCGAGTTGTATTGGAAGTCTGATGTATATAGATTGAACAGGACCGGAGAAAGTACAGTGCAGACACCACAGAATCAAAAGCTGCTTCAGTCAGTTTTTAACTTGGGAACGGAGAACAGGGCAGAGCCATCAATCAACAGGACAGCTAGCCAATCAGTGTGAGTAATTTGTCACATGTCCAGGAGCCACCACATGGAACTTAAACAATGGCCCATCTGAAAGACCAAAGGAGGAAACGAGATTGCTCAAAACGTAGATTTACACAATAATGGCCCATACGCTATAAGCATCTGTGGTCCCACAACAATTAAAGCTATGACAAGTTTAATTTCGAAGAAACCACAATATGGTCAGGTGTATATTTATGATCATGGAGAAGCAATGCAACGCAGAATCGAAAGAGTATGTAACAATTTCCAGAAGGAATGGAAGCCATGGAAGCAAAGTCACAGACCAAGACATGTCAGAGAGAGAAGGAGACACCATTTGGTTTGGATGTTAGAGAACCCATACTTATGTATTACGGCAATTGCTAAATTAAAAAGCCACCCAGGACAACATCCACTCTTGACACTGTGGATTTTCACTAAGCTTTTTAAAGACTATATCAAGACCTTTGCTATCTAGTTTATTTTTAATTATATTTTTCTTCAATTGACATCATTATATTTTAATAAATATCATGCTGGTTTTAGATTTCTACACTTCGTTATTATATCTTGAGTGACTGAATTAAATGAAGGTTAAATCCCATTATAGCAAATACCGAAGTAACAAAATTTTCAGAACAATGAACACTTTTTGTGACAAACATTCATAGAACATCATGTTAAACAAATCTTGTTTTAATGAAATGTAAATCTCAGTATAACAAACATTTTTTTGTCCAAAAATGGCCGCCGAAGATAATAACGCAAAAAAATACTTAATGCCATTCCTACACTTTCCATGGCAAGCCTCCGTAACACTGCAAAAGGTTGTCTCAAAGAGGGAGGCAGTCAGTTGAAGAATTTGCATTTTTGGGCAGTCTTAGCAAGCATGTAGGTGCAACATCATACACATAGCTAAATTGTGAGTCCGTGCTCCACCGAGCGTCCGTGTGGGTAGTTGTGTTGTGTGCGAATACCGCACTGTTCGAGTTTCATAACACTTCTCAAAATTTTCTTTGAGATGAACAAAAAAAGTGAGAAACGGCATCAGTTTATGCTGAAAGAAAAATGAACAATCCTGGAAAGAGTTGATTCCACAATGAAGAAAAATTCATCTTAAAGTGCAGGAATAGACCAACCTAGTAATGAACTTAGTACGTCTTAGTCAGCTTAAAATAAATCCATCTCTCTATTATATAAAAAAAATCTTGGGTCGAGACGTGACCTTCTCAGAAAGACACTTTGACCTGCCGCAAGAACAACCAATTTAAAACAAGATCACGGATATCTAACCTCTCAGTTGTTGGAATGTTTTTGGCAGACACACTTCATGTGCTCTCAGCTCTTAAAAATTGTATACGTTCTAGATGGCACATCAACGACTAAGTGAAGAATAAAGAGCAGCGCATCGAAAAGAGAACCAAAAGCGTTGGAGAGAAAAGAAGGCAAAAAAAGATGCAAAAAACAACAATAATAATCTATGTGCAAATTCTGAAAATAAGGAAAGTAATAATCAGTAATTATAAGTTATAATAATTATAAGTAATAATAAGTAATAATCGAACCAAGTGGAACTGAAAACCTCGAAGGTCCAATCAGAGTCAGAAATAAAAGACTTCAATAAAGACGTTCAAAAACATTGGTGCGATACACATGCACAGCAGGTAGAGATAATGAAATCAGTGGAATTCGAAAGGCTCAAAAAAACGTAGGGATGATACACATGTAGAGAAAGTTAAAGATAGGACAGTAGTAAAATTCGAAAGTATCAAAAAAAGGAAGGTAAAGATCACATTAGCACAAACAAATGGAAATTATTACTCGGTGAAATAATGGAACAGCAAAAAGAGATTGAATATATCAGTGGTTCTCAAGCTGTGGGGCGGGCCCCCCTAAGGAGGCGCGAAGTAAGAAAAAGGGGGGCGCAAAGAAGTGAAAAAAGCAAACAAGAATCAAAAATAAGAAAAATACATCTATCCATCCATCCATTATCCAACCCACTATATCCTAACTACAGGGTCGCGATGGTCTGCTGGAGCAAATCCCAGCCAACACAGGGCACAAGGCAGGGAACAAATCCCAGGCAGTGTGCCAGTCCACCGCATAATACATCTATTGAAACCAAAGCAAATTAACTTAAACTACATTCTGATACTAGAAAAATAAATATAGAGTTAGATAAATGTTAGGTATAATAAAATATGCATCTATGATATATCATTAATTAAAAAAGAACAAATTGGTATTAGTGGGTTCCTTTCAAAAAAACTTTAGGGGGGCGCGATTAAAACTGTTATGAAAACTCGGGTCGCAAATAATTAAAGGTTGAGAAACGCTGGAATATATGGACATAGGTGATATGTCCTTCAGTGGGCTGGCGCCCTGCCCGGGATTTGTTCCTGCCTTGCACCCTGTGTTGGCTGGGATTGGCTCCTGCAGACCACCGAGACCCTGTAGTTAGGATATAGCGGGTTGGATAATGGATGGATGGATGATATGTCAGAAGTATATAGATATTGTTTGGTTTTAAAGTTTAAGTCGGAGACTTGTAGATCATCTAATTCATGTTGCCATCAGGGAAAAGTAGTGGTGCCACCTAATGAAGAGGCCTATCCACGAGAATGAAAAGATTTGTTGTTTGGTGAAAGTGAAATCCACAAACACTACAGGCAAAATATCTCAGTCTACAATAATCTTTCTGCATCCGCATCGTTCAATGCTCAAAACGTAGATTTACACAATAATGGACCATACGCTATAAGCATCTGTGGTCCCACAACAGTTAAAGCTACGACAAGTTTAATTTTGAAGAAACCACAATATGATCAGGTGTATATTTACGATCACGGAGAAGCGATGCAACGTAGAATCGAAAGAGTATGTAACAATTCCCATGAAAGTAACAATCTCTCTAAATTGTATATCCGGTTAACCAAACCCTGCGGTGGGCTGGCGCCCTGCCCGAGGTTTGTTTCCTGCCTTGCGCCCTGTGTTAGCTGGGATTGGCTCCAGCAGACCCCCGTGACCCTATATAGTTAGGATATAGCAGGTTGGATAATGGATGGATGGATGGGTTAACCAAACCCAGGGGTGGGCGAGCGAAGCAAGCAGGGGGCAGAGCCCCCTAGACTTAATTAAAGAATAACTGTATATATGTTTGTCAGTGTGTCTTTTTTGGTTGCTATGTTTCTGTAATTCCAAAAGTTGGCACATCACAAACATTTTTAGCAATAAAATGCACTGTGCTTGTCATTCACACAGATGGTGCTGTGCAAATATTAACACTGCTTTTACGAATCCCATACCAAATGTAGTATGCAACAAAGACATCTGCATTGCATGGTGCACGGCAAACGGTAACGATGAGGTCAGCGTCAATTATTTAGGTTTCAACCTGTCGTAGGTTGTGTCTTTAACTGAGGGAACACACATGTTCACCCGAGAAAAATTGTGGCACCAGCCAGGTCACCAGTTTTAATAACTAAGGAGTCCTACAAGATAAAAAGGCGCACAGTGGTGTGAACAACAGAAAAAAAAGAAGACATCATCATCTGGCAATGTGTAATATCAATCCAAGGCTCTGTAGAGCGGTCATACGGTCAAGGTTCGAGCTCTGGCCGGTGGTCTGGACCTCCTGAAATAATTAAGGGTAGCATCACAACTTTATACTTGCTGAACCAGTAGGAGTGGAGGGAGTTGCTCACATTGGGTGGTTTTACTGAGCTGTGGGTGGAAAGAGACATTACTGTTAATGCCAGTGCCCCCTTGTGTCCTAAAACGGGAGTTATTACCTCGAATGAGCCCGGAAGGTGACCCTCTGACAAGCATGCGTGACAACGTGTAGCACAGCTAGTACCTGTCATAGATGGGTAACTCAGCTAGCGTATCAATCCGTCTTTATTTCTTTTAAATCGTGTGAATCATCACACTGTTTATATTTCAAAGCAAACAAGACTACTGGGCAGTAAGAAAACTAAATGAGCACAACAAGTAGGAAGAAGAATTCAGTATTGACACAGGCAAAGAGAAGCCCAAAAATGACATACAGCGGTATACACTTTAACGTTGAGTACAGACTAACATTGCAAAGAATAAACGCACCCATTCATCCATTTAGCCACATTCTGAGCTGTCGTTTTTCATTATTAAGTCGTCCAGTCCCGACAGCACAAGGCAGGAACTCAACCCAGACAGGAAGCCAGCTCACCACAGAGGCTCGTTTTCCCTGTGAAATACTAGAAGCAGCCCCGACAGTCCCGCTAACAACTAACCATTTCCTCCGCCCAACTGGCTAACAAGCCGCAAACATGTTATGAAGCAAAGGGTGCACATAAATGCCATCACGTTAAAATCACTCTGCACTGCTGCCCAACAACAAGTTGAAGGAGGATCAGTGGGCTGTCTGCAGTCAGCCCTCCACTTGAGCTGAACATCCCACTTTAAGCACAGGATCGTAGGAAAGCTAATGTGCTGACCCAGTGGATGAGAACAACATGAACGTCTGAACTAAATAACAGCAAAATCTGCAACGTGCTGTCACGCATGCACAACTACGGACCACCTTGGTGGCTCTGAGGTGGTAAGCAATACCACCCAAGGACAAAAAGGGGCGCTATTGCTAACCATAACCCTTCTTCCTCCTTTATCTCAAACAAAATGATTGAGAATGCTTAGCTCCGCCCACATCACCTAGCGCTGGCCACTCCTCTTCTGAAGTGGGCGGTTCCCCAATCATGGTGTCATTTATGGACTTCGACTCGGAAGTTACTACTGAGATTGGCTGATCTTATTTATTTTGTTTGGTGCTATGAATACTGTCTTCAGTACTAGTTTATGAACTTATTGAAAGGGGTAGCCCACCTGGTGTCACAACTGTCTGTTTTTTCATCACCCTCCATTCATACCTTGGTCACAACGTATAATGTAATTCAGGATTGTGTGGGTGCTGAAGCTGATCCCATCAATACCTGGCACAAGGCAGCAGGGTGCCAGTCTGTGGCAGGGCCCACTCATTCACATGCCCACACTCTGACAGGATAAATTCAGAATCATCCATGAATTTAACACTCATGTCTTTGGGATGTGGGAGGTAAACCCCCTAGGAAAACCCTTTCTGCCTCTTTATGCCTTGTTCTTCATTTAAAAAGATTTTTGTTATGGGTTTGGCTCTCATGCCAGAGGTTTGACAGTTCCTCTGCATTTCAAAAATATTTTGAAACATCCATCTGTCCATCCATTATTCAACCCGCTATATCCTAACTACAGGGTCACAGGGATCTGCTGGAGCCAATCCCAGCCAACACAGGGCGCAAGGCAGGAAACAAAGCCCGGGCAGGGTGCCAGCCCACCGCAGGGCACACACTAGGGACACTTTAGGATCACCAATACACCTAACCTGCAGGTCTTTGGATTGTGGGTGGAAACCCACGCAGACACGGGGAGAACATGCAAACTCCATGCAGGGAGGACCTGGGAAACGAACCCAGATCTGCTAATCGCTACCCACTGCACCACCGTGCCTCCTATTTTGAAACATGTACATTTATATTTTAAACTTAAAAAGCCACTGCTTTATTTTAGGTCTGTGAAGCCAGTCTGTTGAGGATCGGGGTAATGCCATCTCTTGGCGGGTTAGCAAAAGTGCTGGCCTGCTTTGTGTTGTAAACTCAGTTAGTAAGGAACTTTTGCTTTGCGCTTTCCCCCTCCATAAGCTATCGTCTGTGGGAGAGAAGCGAAAGCTTTAGATTCGTCAAAAATGTCAATTTCTGGTTTTCAACAGATTTCGATGTTATTGATATTGACATCGATATCTCGATGATGAGTGTATGTATCGTCTGCCTGTGCGTCACAGCTTCTTGAGGACGGCCTAGAGTTAAAATGGCTTGATGTAAAAATACCAAACTCGAAACTTAACATAAAATAATCCTGATATGAGGTGATGATGTGCTGATTAGTTTTTTGAGCCAAATCGTGCAAGAGAAACTCTAGAGGAACCCTCAAATACCGTAATTCTGCAATTAATTACTGGATTATTTCTTTTCGTCAATTGCTATCGTAATAACCTATTTTATGATCAGAAAGATCAGCATTAGGGCGGTAAATAGTTATTTTAGAGAATAGTTCGGGTAAATTGGTTTCTAGAGCGCAAAGCCTACTGACACTCACGTCCAATTTTTTTTTGTTGCTGTTGCGAGAAATCCAGGATGGATTTTAAGAATTTTATCAATCTAGATGTCTATTCTGGGGGTCAAATTATGATGTTATTTTTTTTTCCCCAAACGTGCTCCTGAGAAAAGCTGAAAATATTTTAACATGTTCCTGTGATGAACATGTTGCATGGGCTGTTGCTATAACAAATCACCCACAATCCCTCAGGAGTTCACAACGTGTGATGTCATCATCACAACAATTTACAGACCGGGCCTTGTATGTGTTCAAACTAAGTATTCGATGACAACCCCCATTAGTGCATTTTCTTGCTTTTCGAAACTCTATTTTTGTTACCGAATTTTCTTCTGGAATTACGGACTTTAATTTCTGCTTAGCATTCTGAACATGACGATGATGCGGTTTTCGTTTTTTTTTTGGCTTCTCTTTGACTCTTTGCTTTCTTCTTCTGATTCCTTTACTCTAAAATCTCTCTATCCCCTTTTAGGTAGAAAACTCTGTAGGTCTTTTTAGAAGTCTTACACCCTTTTTGCTATTTTGAGAGAGCAGTGTCATCTCACTTCAGAGTCCCAAAGTATGTAAGAAAAACAAAATGTGGATGTGAGCGTCAGTAGGCTTCACGCCCCTAGGAACCAAATTACTCAAACTATTCTATGACATCCATCCATCCATCCATTATCCAACCCGCTATATCCTAACTGCAGGGTCACGGGGGGTCTGGTGGAGCCAATCCCAGCCAACACAGGGCGCAAGGCAGGAAACAAACCCTGGGCAGGGCACCAGCACACCGCAGATTCTATGACATTTCAGTAATTATTTAACGCTCTGATCTTTCTCATCATAAAATAGGTCATTACGATAGCGATTGATGACAAGCATTCCTAATTAATTGCAGAATTATGGTATTTGAGGGTCCTCTATGCCTCTTTCTCTTGCCTATTATGAGATGACGATGTGCTGATTAGTTTTGAGCCGAATTGTGCAAGTTTCGAGTTTGTTTTTTTATGTCCGCACACACACACCCATCATTGAGCTATCGATATTTTCAGTATCAGGGGACCCCAAAACATCGAGATCTGTCGAAAACCGGAGATCAGAGCTTTTGATGAAGCTAAAGCTTTTGTTCCTCAGCCCACAGGTGATAGGTTAGGTTGGGGGACAGCTCGAAACAAAAATTTGAATTGCACTGTCACTGTTGCTGTAAGCTGCCTTGAAGGTTGGTAGCTTAAATAAATACAGAGTTACTGTTATGTCACTTGAGAGTCCCAAAGCACGTAGGTGCCAAACAGTTGTAAAAATGCCCACTAGAGGTGGAAACACCATCAAAAACCCTGGGAAGTAACACAAAGGGCCACATAAAGTTTATCATTTCAAAAATGCTCTGTAATAACTAGGCGTTCTGTGCCACTCAAAAGGCAGAAAGGAGTGGACTGAAAAGGCAACGGCAGTCCAAGGCAAACAAAATCCCAAAACAGTAATTCAAGGTGAAAAAAAAAAACAGCAAAGGTTCAGAAATCCAGGAATTCCCAAAACACAGAGAAATCAAGAGAGCTCACCACATTACAAGCACATTCAAATGAAACGCAAAGGACTGTGGGATGTCCCCTCCTTTGTGTGAGTGAGGCCAGTCCATGGGTGGTGATGGGCAGGTGGTCTGCCAAGAGTCCACAAGGTACATAACACAAGCATGGAGAACAAAGCAGATTATTTAAAAAGTAACATTAACAGAAATTAATGACACAAAAATGAAGAAAAAGGACATAAAACAAGGAACTGAACCCCAGCCACGGGAGGAATCTGGGCTGAAATAGAACACATGAAAACAGCAAAGCTCTGGATCCAAACCTGATTGTCAAGATTCAGATCTCAAGGCAAGAATTAAAATTAGGAAAATAAATACAAAATTCCTATACGTGCGCATAGGAGGCAGCTAAAGGGCTCGAAAAGAAGGCAATTCCACACCAGGCCAGGGGGTGGCAGAGTGCATTAATCCTCCCTCTGTTATCTCCGCAGACCCAACATGAGAAATCCCGCCTGGGTCCGGCGACATCACTTCCGCTCCCTGTCTCGATGATGTCACTTCCGGTCCCTGACCTGCCTTAAAACCCCGCCAACTACCGTCAGTTAATCAGTTCTGTTTTGGACTCAATCTGAACACAACTGTGCCTCTTATTTTGCTCAAGTGTACAGGTGGCTGTCCCAAACCTTTTTTGTGTGTCAGGGCCGATTATTTCACAATGGCTATCTAAAGATCCTCTCTCTATAAATTGTAAGAGTGCCAGTAAAGGTTTGAGTTTATTAGTTTATTGGTTTTTAACCCAAAAGATGAAACTTAACCGCCATCTTAAACAGAGCTCAGTGGACAAAGTCACACATAACAACATCACAAAGACACGGGACTGGGAATGAAGCCATATTACGATCCACCATGTGACTACAACTATGAAGAAAGTGTCCAAATTGGAGCCAGAATAATTAACAAAATGGTCCCAGGATGACGTCATGAAATTATGAAATAAAACATAAATAGACAAAAATAAATCTAAGTGCTACGAGACAACTGTTCACAACACTCATCTGATTCTAGGGCTTCAACATGAGACATGAGGAGAAGGTGCAAAGCCTACAAAGACAGCAACCAGATGTGGAAACTGAGACGCAGGACACGAGATCCATGTGGCAAAAGCATCAGCTACTCCTCCACCCTTGAAAGGAGGAATTATAATCATCCATCCATCCATTATCCAACCCGCTATATCCTATCTACAGGGTCACGGGGGTCTGCTGGAGCCAATCCCAGCCAACACAGGGCGCAAGGCAGAAAACAAACCCCCGGGAAGGGTGCCAGCCCACCGTAGGGCGCGTGCACACACACACACCAAACACACACCAGGGACAATTTAGGATCGCCAATGCGTCTAACCTGCATGTCTTTGGAATGTGGGAGGAAAACCACGCAGACACGGGGAGAACATGCAAACTCCATGCAGAGAGGACCTGGGAAACAAACCCGGGTCTCGTAACTGCGAGGCAGCAGCACTACCCACTGCGCCACCGTGCCACCCCATTTTAGAATATCTTTACAGAATAAGCAACACTTGCCACACTCACTGTGTTTTGCTCAATGACATATCAAAGGCCTGCAGCTATGCAGGGGACATCTGCTTTTCATTTCTTCATTTTAAAGGAGGCTGACAGTACTTTTTCAACAAATTTGTCATTATCCCGTATCCCATTATCCCATTAACCCTGGAAGCGAACCCAGGTCTCCTAACTGCAAGACAGCAGTGCTACCCACTGCGCCATCATGCCTCCCAATTATAATCATATCTTGAATAAAATGTATTTATTTATTATTTATTTCCCCAACACTATTGCCCAAAGCCTGTTGTTCATCTCCAGCACTGAATCCACCAAACATGATCACTCAACGGTCGGGGCAGTCAATAGCTTGTCTAAAAAAAAGCCCAAATTCCAGTCGTAGGAAAAAAAAACTGTTTCCATCTATCCTGTATTAAGGAGTAAGATGAAACCTGTCCTTTAATTTGGTATCAGGCTGTCGTCTTCATTCAGTTCCAGTTCAAAAACCACTGCAGTTTATCCTGGCAAAACTGAACACAAGACTAGAAACAACCCTGGAGGATGTCAAGTCCACCCATCTATTTGTCCATCCATCTTCATAACCCACTTATGTAGGTCAGGGTTGCAGGGCAGCTGGAGCCCATCTCAGCAAGCATCCATCCATCCATCCTTCCATCTTCTAAAATCTCTTCAGCTGGGCAGTGTTGCAGGGTAGCAGGAGGTCATCCCAGAACTCATCCATCCATCCATCTATTCATTCATTTTTCTAACCTGCTTTTGCAGGGCATCTGGAGCTCTTCTCAGCAAACATCCATCCATCAATCCATTTATTTTTGTAACCCACTTATCCAGGGCAGGGTTAAAGGGAAGCTAGAGCCCATTCCAGCAAGCATCCATCTATCTTTTTAAATCTCTTGTACTGGGCAGTGTTACAGGGTAGCTGGGGGCCGTCCCAGAAATCATCCATCCATCCATCCATCTATCCAACTTCTTAACCCACTTATCCAGGGCAGGATTGCAGGGCGGCTAAAGCTCATCCCGTTAATTATATCTATCCATCCATCCATCTATCCATTTTTCTAACCCACTTATCCAGGGCAGAGTTGCTGGGCAGCTGGAGCCCATCTCAGCAATCATCTATTCATCTTCTTGACCCGCCAATTGAAGGCAGGGTTTCAGGGCATCTGGAGCCCAATTCAGAAATCATCCCTCCATCCATCCACCTTCCTAACCCGCTTATCCAGAGAAGGATAACAGGGCAGTGAGAGACCATTCCAGCAAGCATCCATCCATCTTCTTAAATCTCTTTTACTGGGCAGTGTTGCAGGGCCATCCTAGCAATCATCCATTCATCCATCTTCTTATCCTGCTTATCCAAGACAGGATTGCAAAGTAGCTGGATCTTATCCAAGAAATCATGAATCCATCCCTCCATTCATCTTCTTAACCCGGTTATCCAGGGCAGGGTTACAGGGCAGCTGGAGCCCACCCTATCAACCGTCCATCTATCCATCCATTTTCTTAATTCACTTATTAAAGGCAGGGTGGCAGGGCATCTGGAGCTCTTCCTAACAATAATCCATCCATCCATTCATCCATCCACTTTCCTAACCCGGTTATCCAGGGCAGGGTTGCAGGGCAGCTGGTGTCCTTTCCAGCAAGCATCCATCCATCTGTATCCACCAGGGGGCGCTCTTTCTCCCCTGGGATGTGTTTCTTGATGCAGAACAGACTAGGGCCAATTCCTTTTGTAACTAGGGTGGAAATAATTACATGAGAGAATATAGTACAAAAACAGATGTATGTATTGATAATTGATAATAATGTATCCCGATAATGCAATGTATAATCATGTAAACATACACCTTCAGGCTGGAGCGAAGCCAAGGGACATCACAGCCAAGTGGGGGAATGCTGACAACCAGATGTCCCATCCGGTGGGAATGTCGACGGCATGAAGGCACTTCTGATGTCATGCTGGATCCTCGTCATTATAGCCAATCCCATATTTGCATATCATAGATTTCCTGTCAGATATGGGCAACTGCCAGACACCAAATTCTTGTCAGATATGGGTCTGCAGACCTCACCACTGTCACACTTCCCTCGTACATATTCTGTACAACTCTTATGTACTTCTCTGCCACTCCCGAATTACTCATATAATACCACAACTCCTCTCGAGGCACCCTGTCATATGCTTTCTGCAGGTCCACAAAGACGCAATGCAACTCCTTCTGGCCTTCTCTAAACTTCTCCATCAACATCCTTAGAGCAAACATCACAACTGTTGGACTCTTTCTTGGCATGAAACCACACTGCTGCTCACTAATCATCACCTCACTTCTTAACCTACCTTCCACAACTCTTTTCCATAACTTCATGCTGTGGCTCATCAGTTTTATCCCCCTGTAGTTACTGCAGTCCTGCACATCCCCATTATTCTTAAATATCGGCACCAGTCCACTTCTTCTCCACTCCTCAGGCATCCTCTCACTTTCCAAGATTCCATTAAACAATCTGGTTAGAAACTCCACTGGCATCTCTCCTAAGCACCTCCATTCTTCCACAGGTATGTCATCTGGACCAACAGCCTTTCCATTCTTCATCCTCTTTGAAGCTGTCCTTACTTCCACCTTGCTAATCCGTTCCTGATTCACTATCTCCACATCATCCAATCTCTTCTCTCTCTCGTTCTCTTCATTCATAAGCCTCTCTAAGTACTTTTTCCATCAGCTCAACACTCTCTCCTCCCTTGTGAGTACGTTTCCATCTTTATCCTTTATCACCCTAACCTGCTGCACATCTTTCCCAACTCGGTCCCTCTGTTTAGGCAGTCGTTACAGGTCCTTTTCTCTCTCCTTAATGTCCAACCTCTCATACAACTCATCATGCACTTTTCTTTAGCCTTTTTTCATTTCATTGTTTTGTTTTCATTTTCACAAAATATACTCAGCAAAAAAAGAAACGTCCCTTTTTCAGGACTGTGTATTTCAACAATAATGTTTTAAAAATCCAAATAACTTTACAGATCTTCATTGTAAAGGGTTTAAACAATGTTTTCCATGCATGTTCAATTAACCATAATGCATCTGTGGAATGGTCGTTAAGACCTTAACAGCTTACAGAAAGTAGGCATTTAAGGTCACAGTTCTAAAAACGCAGGACACTAAAGAGACTTGTCTACCGACTGTGAAAAACACCCAAAGAAAGATGCCCAGGGTCCCTGCTCATCTGCGTGAACGTGCATTAGGCATGCTGCAGGGAGGCATGAGGACTGCTGATGTGGCTAGGGCAATAAATTGCCATGTCCGCACTGTGAGACGCCTAAGACAGCGCTACAGGGAGACAGGAAGGACAGCTGATCATCCTCGCAGTGGAAGACCACGTGTAACAACACCTGCACAGGATCGGTACATCCGAATATCACACCTGCGTGACAGGTACAGGATGGCCACAACAACTGCCCGAGTCACACCAGGAACACACAATCCCTCCATCAGTGCTCAGACTGTCCGTAATAGGCTGAGAGAGGCTGGACTGAGGGCTTGTAGGCCTGTTGTAAGGCAGGTCCTTACCAGACATCACCAGCAACAACGCCGCCTATGGGCACAAACCCACCTTCGCTGGACCAGACAGGAGTGGCAAAAAGTGCTCTTCACTGATGAGTCACGGTTTTGTCTCACCAGGGGTGATGGACGGATTCGTATTTATCGTCGAAGGAATTGAGCACGTCTGGGACCTGTTGGATCGCAGGGTGAGGGCTAGGGCCATTCCCCCCAGAAATGTCCAGGAACTTGCAGGTGCCTTGGTGGAAGAGTGGGGGAACATCTCACAGCAAGAACTGACAAATCTGGTCCAGTCCATGAGGAGGAGATGCACTGCAGTACTTCAAGCAGCTGGTGGCCACACCACATACTGACTGGTACTTTTGATTTTGAGCCTCCCTTCATTCAGGGACACATTGTGAAACATTTTTAGTTTATGTCTTATGGTGTTGACTCTTTTACTGTTCATACAAATATTTACACATTAAGTTTACTGAAAGTAAAAACAGTTGAAAGTCAGAGGACGTTTCTTATTTTGCTGAGTATATATTGGAACAAAAACAACCTTCTTGTTTTTCCATCCATCCATCTTCTTAAATCTCTTCTACTGGGCAGCTGAAGGCCATTGTATCAATCACCCATTCATCCATCTTCCTAACCTGTAGCCTATCTTAGCAATCAGAGGGCACAAGGCAGGAACAACACCTGGACAGGACATCAGTCCATCAGAGGGTGAAGACACACACACACCCACACACCTTGTGCCAGCTTGCTGCTGCTCTTCTTAACTACAAATCTACTGCACGGTGCCACCTGCCATACTTAGGAAATACAGCAGAGATAGTCTCAATACTCTAATGAAAATAGCAAATGATAAGAAAGATTCTGGTTAGCCGTATCTCATGGGGTATGCACTGCTGAACAGCCTGGAGATTTTTTGTGTACCACCTTGATTTTAGACCCTTGACATCCATTATAAAAGTAAATTACCTTGAAATGAAGCTGATTTATGGCGGAAGTGACTGGGCAGCAGCATGGCACCACACTTAGCCCTGCTGCCACACAATCGTTTACTCAAAACTGGCTCTGGATAAGCAAATGTGTCCTGTTATGGGTTGGCACCCTATTCAAAGTTGTCATCTGCCTCATACCCAGTGATGCCAGGATAGGCTTTAGTTCCCCGTAGCCCTGATTGGAATGAAAATGGATATACGATCAGAGAGGGGCATGAAAGCTGGAGACCTGAAGACACAGCAAGTGGTGTCCTGCATTGGCCTGAGTGTTCTGAGCTCTTTTTTCACAGATGGCATCTGTGCCCACAATTCAATATGCGCACACTCTTAATTTCTCCTCAGTCGTATTCACCATCCTACAGACTCAACGGCACAGAACTGTCATTGATTACCATTAAAATGTGACAGTCACAAAGCAGATGAATCCAATCATCCAATCTCCTCTGCGTTCCCTTTCCCCCCCGCATTCCCAAGAGATTGAATTTTCTTTTTAAATGTTGTTTGGTGAGACAAAAACATCGATACAAAGTCTGGGAAGTGAGCCACAGCTGCTAAAGTGCTCCTAGCTGCCGTCTAATTAAAACTATCAGATAGAGACACCTCACGTTAGCAGCAGCGGAGCCCACTTGAGTTAGAGCACGCCATGCAAACGACTCCAGTGGTCCAAACATTTAATTGGCTGCTGAGTGGTCATGTGGGATTACAGGAAAGCTGCAGATACTGTAAGTAGAGGGCAAGTGGGGGTATGACCTGGGGCCATAGCAATACAGAGGAGCCCACAGGGGTTTATTAGTAATAACAGTGGGATTGTCACGTGTACAGGGGCGCAAACGTGGGCCTCTTCTTTAGGAGTGATGCAATCTTATTTTGAGAAAGACTGTAATTGGGTAAAGATTGATAGAGAGAGATTAGGGTGGGTGATCAGTAGGGACCTCCCGAGCCATCACTAACCCAAATGATTCCAGTAAGGGCAAAATAACTAAACAGGCAAAGTTTTATCCTAAAAAAAAAAAAAATAGTCACAAGGAAATGGAGCAGGATACCAGAGACAGCAGGTACAAATATAACAGTGGACTGAAAAAGTCTTCAGACCCCCTCACGTTCTGCACACTATGAATTTGCAACTTTCATTTTATATGAAGGCATTTGTCATTTATATCCATCAATCAACACTCAATAACCCACTGCCATGTCTTCCCTTCTTGTTTACCCTCGACAGTACAGCAGACCTCCAGTATAATTCCAGCTCTTGCCATCTACAGAAGTTCTCAGATGACACCTCCATCATAGATAGATAGATAGATAGATAGATAGATAGACAGACAGACAGACAGATAGATAGATGAAATGTTCTATATAACAGACAGACAGACAGATAGATAGATGAAATGTTCTATATAACAGACAGACAGACAGACAGATAGATAGATAGATAGATAGATAGATAGATAGATAGATAGATAGATAGATAGATAGATAGATAGATATGGGCTGCATGGTTCCTGGGCCCTCCCTGCGTGGAGTTTGCATGTTCTCCCCATGTCTGTGTGGGTTTCCTCCCACAGTCCAAAGACATGCAGGTTAGGTGCATTGGCGATTCTAAATTGTCCCTAATGTGTGCTTGGTGTGTGTGCCTTGCGGTAGGCTGGCGCCCTACCCAGGGTTTGTTTCCTGCCTTGTGTCCTGTGTTGGCTGGGATTGGCTCCAGCAGACCCCCGTGACCCTGTGGTTAGGAGATAGATAGATAGATAGATAGATAGATAGATAGATAGATAGATAGATAGATAGATAGATAGATATGAAAGGCACTATATAATAGATAGATAGATAGATAGATAGATAGATAGATAGATAGATAGATAGATAGATAGATAGATAGATAGATAGATAGATAGATAGATAGATAGATACTATAATCTGAGCACATCTGAATGATTAAAAAGAAAGAAAAGATCTGACTTCTCAGTCCCAGTCCTACTGTTACATTATGCAAGCCTGTTGCTGATGGTACAAAGGAGCATTTTCTGACACACTTCTACCAACTGACTCATTGGCTGAAAGTCCTCAGTGTGTCAGAGAGAGGATGTGCAGTGTTGTTCATAATGGGATAATGACTTCTATCTATTGCAGTTACCATGTAATTTTCAATTTTCTTTTTGATTTACATTTGCAATATAATCAAATCTATTCTATAAAGATCATTTGTTGTCCTTTTTTGTCCACAACCCAGGGGTTGACTGTGATTCTCCTTCATTTTTTTGATTTTTTTTGTGTTTTGCTGGCTCCCCATTTTTGAGGCCTGCTCCAACTGAAGCCAGCAGGTAGTATCTGGGGCCAGGGTGATTTAAAACGAGCCTCTTCTGAGCAGGTTAATGAAGATCTTGGCCTGCTTCTTAGCTTATTTTTGCAGGCCTAACACCCCTGACTCTAGTTCATTATACTTATCCATTATTAGAAGTTGCATGTTCTCCATTGGAGTATCTTACTGCTCAACTCCTGACCGACCATTGCACATAACTGTATATGTGTCCCAGATTAACTGGGTACAAATTAGAGTAAATGTGCAGTGATCAATGCAAAATGTCTGCAGTGGTCTTGGAGGTGGGCCTGTGGGATTACAGCAATTCCATTGAAATTCACAGATAAACAAGAGAGCTTTATTAATGTAAAGGTTGACAAGAAGGTGATGTAAGAATTTAAAAAAGGAACACATTATAGTCGGTAGAAAGACAAGAACGTTGAGTCAAGGGACATTTGTACTGACATTATCGAGATAGAGAAATGGACATGGTGGGTTTGTGATAGCCATAGAGCAACACAAAAGGGGCAATTGGAAGTGGAGAGGAAATATAGCACATAAATCAGCTCAGCCGACGTAAACAGTTCCACTTCTGGACAACAGGGGGTGCTGTTGCTAACAGTCTCCTCTCATTTTGCCACAGTCCAGAAAACACGCCCAGTGTGGGCAACCAAGCCCACCAGTAAGGTCATAAGAAAGTCTCGCCCCTTCCAGTCCTGGGGACATAAAAACCAGAAACCTGGGAAGGTGGTGTCATCTGGAGAGGAGCTCGGAGGAGAGATTCCCTGCTACAGAAGCTGTTTTGTTTACGAGTGTTTCAGTTCTTTAAAGCCAGAATTCATTTTTGGGACTGTTTCTGTTAACATTTTTTCTTTTTGAGTTAAAAAGTACAGAGTTACTAGGGTGGTATCTCAAATTTCACCTGCTTTCTGGCTGCCAGTAACAATGGAAAGAAAGGGGAACATGGAGATGCTGTGGTACCCTCTACTCAAGGCCACAACATTCAAAGCTTGAGATTGGTAACACAGTGTTAAAAATGATTCAAAACTGAAATAACAGCTCGGTTTAAGACAAGGCCGTGAATCTTGTAGGAGGAATATCTACAGTTGGCTCAGACACTGGAGGCAGAGGGTGATGGTGCGAGGAACCTCATCAGAACTGGCCGATGTTAAGAGTGGAGCTCCAGCAGGGGTCAATACGGGGGCGGTTGCTGTTTTTAATATACAGTATATAAATGATTTAGATAGGAACATAACTAACAAGCTGGTTAAGTTTGCAGGTGATACCAAGATAGGTGGATTAGCAGATAATTTGGAATCCGTTATATCATCACAGAAGGACTTGGATAACAGACAGGCTTGGGCAGACATGTGGCAAATGAAACTTAATACAATTTACAATACAATTTATTTTTATAGAGCCCAAAATCACACAAGAAGTGCCGCAATAGGCTTTAACAGGCCCTCCCTCTTGACAGCCCCCCAGCCTTGACCCTCTAAAAAGAAAAGGAAAAACTCCCAAAAAAAGAAAACCTTAGTAGGGAAAAAAAATGGAAGAAACTTTGGAAAAGGCAATTCAAAGAGAGACCCCTTTCCAGGTAGGCTGGGCGTGCAGTGGGTGTCAAAACAAAGGGGACAATACAATACAATACAGAGAACAGAACACAAGTAATCCTCAATACAATATAATAGTAAAATAAAAATATTACAAGTACAGAACAGTAGGTGATATCACATAATAGGATTTGGATTTGTTCAGAGTCCTGGAGACCTCGGCCATCAAGCTGTCTCCCCCATTTAGCCATTCCACAGCTGAAACAGCGCTGAGCCAGCCAATCCAATGACAGGACCCCTCTACCCCATGATTCCTGCAATCCTCCGTCAGTAAATGTAAAGAATTACACATAGGAAGTACAAATGTGAGGTTTGAATACACAATGGGCAGTCGGAAAATCGAGAGTACACCTTATGAGAAGGATTTAGGAGTCATAGTGGACTCTAAGCTACCGACTTCCAGACAGTGTTCAGAAGCCATTAAGAAGGCAAACAGAATGTCAGGTTATATAGCACCTTGATGTGTGGAGTACAAGTCACAGGAGGTTCTGCTCTACTTTATAACACACTGGTGAGGCCTCATCTGGAGTCCTGTGTACAGTTTGGGTCTCCAGGCTACAAAAAGGACATAGCAGCACTAGAAAAGGTCCAGAGAAGAGCGACTAGGCTGATTCAGGGCTACAGAGGATGAGTTATGTGGGAAGACTAAAAGAGCTGAGCCTTTACAGTTTAAACAAAAGAAGATTAAGAGGAGACCTGAGTGAAGTGTTTAAAATTATGAAGGGAATTAGTCCAGTGGATCGAGACTTGTATTTTAAAATGAGTCCATCAAGAACACGGGGACACAGTTGGAAACTTGTGAAGGGTAAATTTCACACAAACATTAGAAAGTTTTTCTACACACAGAGAACCACAGATACTTGGAATAAGTGACCAAGTCGTGTGGTAGACAGTAGGACTTTAGGGACCTTTAAAACTCAACTTGATGATTTTTTGGAAGAAATAAGTGAATAGGACTGGCAAGCTTTGTTGGGCTGAATGGCCCGTTCTTGTCCAGATTGTTCTAACCTTCTAATGTTCTAATTTGAACAGCCAATCACAACTCTCCATTGCATCAGCGCAGGAAAGCAGAGTTGCCTCATCACATACTCAGTGTGCGGCAGGGAGGTGTGATCAGGGGAGGCAGGTGAGGCTCATGATAACATAAAATAAATGTGTCCACTGGTGTGTGCTATGAGTTTGTTTTCGGCATGATTCCAATAATTGTGATCATTTTTATAGTCAAAACCGCAGAATTTGCGCATTTCCTGTTAAAATACAGGAGATTGAAACGCAAGGTGCAGCAGCGACGATCCTCACCTCACCTCCAGGCAAGCTTCGTCAACATCTGCCCAACTCTGGTTCACCTGGATGAGGTCGGGTGGCTTCTTTTATGAGAGCACTTCCAGTGTGACCCTACTACAGGCAGGATGTACTTCTGAGTCAGGCAGAGGTTCCTTGAAGTGGGGACGCTTTGTGCCACCCTGGTGACACCCGTGGAATACTGCAGGGCTGCACTACTGAACTTCAATTTCCAGCCTGCCTCGCGGGTATCCATGCAGGTGCTGTAGTCTAGGAGGACTGACACCTATTATGTCAGGGGAGGAAAAAGTCCATACTATTGGTCTCCCCCAGGGTAAGGGACCTTGAACCATCCTGGCCAGAATGCCAGCCCATGTCTGGTAATTATCACATTGTGTTGAGTGTTGCTTGATGAGAGAAAAAACAGAACGAAATGTGTAAAAAGTGAAGGGGTCTTTATGTGCACCAAAGGTGACGTATGTTTAGTTGTTGGATTTAGGATCTTCTACGCTGGAGGTGAAAATGAAAGTAAAGGTCCATTTTCATCATTTATTAATGGCAGAGCTCAATCTTCACCTACAGCGTTTGAAGAAACTCACTTGCGTATTCATCTAACACCTGCTCTCAGGTGGCCCTGCCATATTGCTCTTGTCGTTGTTGATTTACTTTCGTAAGACTTCATTTTAGAGGGCATTTTTAAAACACAGGGGTGGCACAGAGGAGAGAGCTGCTACTTTACAGCTCAAGGCCATAACTCAATGGTGACAGCACTTTCTCCCTCTGTCTCTGATTCTATGGGTTTTCCTCCCACTGTAAGTGCCACACGAGATGGGCGGGCATCCTGACCAAGACAGGGCATGGTTCCTTACCCGGATGGAAGACTCCAAGGGGACACACAAGTTTCCAGGTCAAGGAAGTGAAAAGTGCCGTACCCGAACGGGACATTCCAGGATGTTGGAGAAAGGAGAAGATGATTCCAGGCCCCAGACAGATGGACGGGCATCCCAACCAGACATGTTTGTAGCTCCTTCCCTGGCCAGAATGAAAGGGAAAGTCTGGCTATAAGGCATGTTCATTCATCCAGGATGCTGGACGGCTGCAGCACTGGATAGTGGTGCTTATTCAGACACCAGCAGGGAATGCTGGGAATTGTAGTCTGGTAACACAGCCTTGCTGGGATCCATGGGTGCCACAGGAGGGCACTGTTGGGAGTTACATTCCTTGCTATTGGGAACTTCCATTTGACCTGGAAGTACTTCAAATGGGCAAAAAGCCCTGGATATGGAAGTAATCCCAGGTCCTCAATAAAAGGGACTGCGCTGCCTTGTCCAGGTGAGTCGGAGCTGGGAGGAAGGAAAGCAACATTCAACTGGAAGAGAGCCATGCCGTAGAAAGAGGAAAGGAGAAGAGAGGAGAGAGACAAATGGAGAAGAAACAACTTGTTTGCGCTTGTGTTTACAAAGTATTTGTGTAATAAACACGCTTTATTTGAACCCGAGACTGTGTTGGTGTGTTCGTGTTTGGGGCTCAATGGCTCCTCTGAGCCTTCACGCCACATTTTAGAGATGTGGACATCAGGCAAACAAACAACTGTGATTTGGCCCCATGGTGGACTAGTGCTCCATCACGACACAAACATGGCCCTCCAGGACCTTCTGTGTATGGCCGATGTAACGGGCGGCTGGGTCTCATGCCCAGCCGGGATGCCCCTTCTACTTGTTTTCCGGGGGAGCAGCCATGGGCTCATCAGTACCGCCCTTGAGATGCTTGGTGATGTTGGTGCCTCAGTTTCCCGCAGGGCTCCATGGGAGATGGAGTTCTCTACAACCCTGTGGGGATGTGGGGTGGCCACCAGGGGGTGCTGCATGGATCCCGGAGCTTTTGTGGGCACCTCTACAGCCCCCCCGCCTGGAAGTGCAATTAGCAACAGGTGCTCTAGCAGCTGGAGCACTTCCGGGTGGGCTATAAAAGGACCAACATCCACCACTCAGGAGTCAGAATCGGGAGGAAGAGGACGAGGTTGCCTGAGAGGAGTGGTGGTGCCAGAGGACAAGTGTTTTGTGTTGCCTTTAGTGCTTTATTTGGGACTGTGTCGTGGCTGGAGGGATTACGGGGAAGACGTGCCCTCCAGCTGAAGAAAAATATACGTTCATCTGTCTGGGTCGGGCGCAATATAGCGCCTTTTATTACACTGAGTATAATTTCATTACTGCGGTGGGCTGGCACCCTGCCCAGGGTTTGTTTCCTGCCTTGCGCCCTGTGTTGGTTGGGATTGGCTCCAGCAGACCCCCGTGACCCTATTCGGATTCAGCGGGTTAGAAAATGGATGGATGGATAATGTGTTTCAACTCTTTTTTGGAAGATCTACTGGGGTCTGTAACAGGAAAACATTAATACATATTAACTGCCAAACACATGGAGCATACAAACATGTCATTTCATAACCACACCACACTAACAAATACCTTTTGAGAATATTTTGTAAAAACGTGTCCCCCATAGATTCTCAGGAATGTGCTTGGCAAGGCACTACATGCTCAGGAAGTCAGCTTTAGCTACGTGTACGGCATCGGTGCACATGGCAGGACCTCCGATTTGCTTCGGCAGGCTACAAGATCATGTCTGATCAACACGCAGTGCATCACTAGTGAGTATGCAAATAACGTGAACACCTGGACGCGGCTGGAGACTTGTTAAGGGAACAAACTTGAGAAAGCTTTTCTTCACACAAAGAAGAACAGACATATGGAATAAATGACCGATCACTTTGACCAGCAGTAACCACAGGACCTCAGACAACCTCCATTTACAACCCCAAATCAGAAAACGTTGGGACAGTGTGGAAAATGTGAATACACAAGATAATTCATGGGTTTTTTTTTTGGTCAACATCATTTGATTTGTAAATTAACATCCATTCTTGCCATTCAGGCTTGCAACACATTCCAAAAAACGTTGGGATGGGGGCAGTTCAGGGGTAGTAATGAGGTATAATAACTAAATAATGACGTGATTTGAAACTGGTGATGTTAACAGGTGATTGCAATCATGATTCGGTACAAAAGCAGCATCGAGGAAAGGCCTACTCCTTTAGGAGCAAAGATGGGCAGAGGATCGCCTGTTTGCCACCAAGTGCGGGCAAAAATCTTTGAAATGATGAAGAAAAACGTCTCTCAAAGACAGATAGGAAGAGATTTGGGCATGTCTCCCTCTACAGTGCATAACATAGTGAAAAGAATCAGGGAATCTGCAGAAATTACCGTGCGCAAAGGCCAAGGGCGCAAGCCTAGACTGAATGGCCTTGATCTCCGAGCCCTCAGACGGCACTGCATTAAAAACCGTCATTCATCAATAAATGATATAACTGCGTGGGCTCAGGACTACTTCAGGAAGTCACTCTCAAGCACTACAGTACGTAGTTACATTAGGAAATGCCAGCTAAAACTGTACTGTGCCAAAAGGAAGCCCTACATAAATAGTGTCCAGAAGCGCCGTCGACTTCTCTGGGCTCAGAGGCATCTGGGATGGTCCATAGTGCAGTGGAAACGTGTATTGTGGTCAGACGAATCGGTTTTTCACATCTTTTTTGGAAGAAATGGACGCCGTGTGCTGCGGACCAAAGAGGTAAAGGACCATCCAGACTTGTTACCAGATACAAGTCCAAAAGCCAGGGTCTGTCATGGTATGGGGTTGTGTCAGTGCCTTCGGCAAAGGTGACTTGCACTTCTGCGATGGCACCATCAATGCTGAGAAGTATATCTCAGTTTTGGAGGAACAAATGCTGCCTTCAAGACGACGTCTTCTTCAGGGACGCCCATGCTTATTTCAGCAAGACAATGCCAAACCACATACTGCGTGCATAACAAAGGCATGGCTGCGTAAGAAGAAGGTGCGGATGCTTGACTGGCCTGCCCGCAGCCCTGATTTGTCTCCTATAGAGAATGTTTGGTGCATTTTGAAACGAAAAATGCGTCAACGAAGACCCCGTACTGTTGCGCACCTAAAACGTTGTTTGCAGGAAGAATGGGACAAACTAACACCTGCAACACTTAGTCACTTGACTTCTTCAATGCCTAAATGTCTTTTAAGTGTTGTGAAAAGACAGGGGATCTGTACAAAGTGGTAAATGCTGTACTGTCCCAACCTTTTTTGAAATGTGTTGCAAGCCTGAATGGCAAGATTGGATATTTATTTACAAATCAAATGATGTTGACAAAAAAAAAAAACATGAATTATTTTGTGTTCATACTGTCTGCAATGAAATAAAATTTGAGGACAATTTATAACTTGCTTTTTTCTTTTTTAATTCACATTTTCCACACTGTCCCAACTTTTTCTCATTTGGAGTTGTACTTCAAAGACTCACGGAACAAATGAGTTGCCACCTTCTGGGAGTGGCCTGTTTTTATAGGGGCGGGGTTAGTTGCCCTCACTGGGCGGCTTCTCCAGGCTGTGGGTGAAAGAATAGACAAGGTGGTTAGCGTCCCGGGGTAGTAGAGCAGGGAAGTTGACACCAAGTAGTGTGGTGGACAGCAGGACTTTAGGGACCTTTAGATCTCAACTTGCTGTTATTTTTTACAGCCTAAATGAAGAGAGTGGACGAGCTAGTTGGGCTGAATGGCCTATTCTAGTCACAAATGTTCAAATGTTCCATTGGTCTAAAGTTGCTGAATTGAGGATCCACCTCTTCCTCTCATTCGTTAGCTCAAGAGTCTTGTCTTAACTCTTTGAGGGCTGAATATTTTTTCCAAAAATCATTCTATGGCTTCACATAGAAATCAAAATAAAATGTCTGTTGCTGCATGCATGCTGTGGCTGCCAGTTTGCCAAGAATGTGTGGCAGGCAAGCCTGCCAGGCTGTGTTCACAAGGCTGCACGGGGCAGCAGCAGTGGTCACGGTCATAGTGGATTGCAATCTGGTTTCTACCTCTTATCATTGTTAAGTGGCATTCCTCCCAGGAGAAAAGTGCCATAGACTGTGTCAGCTACATGAACCTGTTCAGCACCACGATTAGCTAAGGACCAATCTGCAAAACTTCATATTCGTTTTTGATCACTTGTATCAAATTTAGAGTCCAACAAGTCTTAGTCCAATTCAGAGAGAACAGGCAAAACATCATCCACGGAGTATTTTGCTTTACGCGTTCACTTTGATCTCTCGCCAGATGTCAGTGCCATTTTTGCCATTGTCTGCCCCTTGCTACCCACGGGAGTGCAGGAAATCTCGTTCAAAACCAATGAAGCTAACTTTCCGTCTACCAAAGAGAGTTTAACTAAAATGTAACGGTTGGTTTTGTCACAGTTTACAGCTGATTACCGATTATCGTCAACTCCTCCTTTTGACAAAAGTCAACATCAGCCGTGAAAGAGTTAAATTCAGAAAGGCAATCCCATCCCGTTTATGATGAGTAACTATTTAAAAATATTTTAGCAAAAACAAAAAAAATCCAGCAAACGACTGGATCCGTCCTGGGAATGACGTTAATCTGCATCCAGCCCTGCATGTAGGCCCTCCACCCTGCAGGGAAAAACCTGGGGGTTGGTGGCACTCCAGCCACCAAAAAAAAAACCTCACACTGGTTCCGAAATAGTGTGGTGCTGAGGTGTCACCCGTTGCATGGCTGCACCCGGGTTCTGAGTTACTTTGCCATGTGGTGAGTGCAGCAACACGCTGTATCAGCGCGTGCTCCTAACCTAACCTCACCTCACCTCACCTCATACGACTGGATAGCTGACACAAGTAACACGAGATTGGATCTGAATTTGGGATGTGGTAGACCTGGAGACTTGCAGCTTAGAGGTACAGCAGACAAATCTTCAGAAACTGGGTGATGCAATCACGCCAACATGAACCAGAATCTCAAAGGAACGTTTGCAACGTCTTGTGGAATCCATGCCACAAAAGAACTGAGCGTGTTTTGAAAGCAAAAGGAGGACCAACACAACACAATATTAGCATGGTGGTCCTAAACATTTGCTTAGCGAGTATATAGGAGGGGGAGTCGAGCTAAAGTTTGAACCTTCACAAAACTGATCGTATCATTTCTCAATGTTGTCTCCAGCCTTCTCAATGCACTTGTGCCACCTGCATGGATTCCAGTAGAATAAAAGGTTTTCTCTCGTCCTCGCCACCACTCGTGCACCGCTTTCTTCACGTTGTCTTGAATTGACGACCACCCAGATGTTTTTTTTCAGCGGCCCAAAAAGGCGGAAATCACACAGTGCTAAATCAGGTGGCAATACCTCAAACTTCAGTTTCTCCAGACAAGCCTTGGCGTCCTTAGCTGTGTGTTCGTCGTTGTCTTGCAGCAACAGGACCCGTTGAGACAGCAGTGCCCGACACTTGGATCGAACAGCAGGCTTCACACTGGTCTCCAGCAACTCACAGTAACTTGCACTAGTGACTGTAGTACCCCTTGGTATGAAGTGTTCGATGTGGTGTGTGGTGGTGAGGACAAGACAAAACCTTTGATTCTGCTGAAATCAAAGACACTTCCAGGCAGGTGGCACAAGTGCATTGAGAAGGCTGGAGACGACATTAAGAAATGACATGATCAGTTTTGTGAAGGCTCGTTTTATTATATAATAAACCTCATTTTCTAACTTTAGCCTGACTCCCCCTCATAAGATACCCTTCTAGGGGAAAGAACCATCTAAAGTAGCTAGGCTAGCAACAAAGTAATCTTCATAAATGCATTAATTCGGAGAAAACCAAAATGACAAAAAAGCTGCCTAAAAATGCAATCCTACGCAGACAAGTCCCAGTACGCAATCCAGTCAGTCATTTTCCAACCCGCTATATCCTAACACAGGGTCACGGGGGGTCTGCTGGAGTCAATCCCAGCCAGCACAGGGCGCAAGGCAGGAACAAATCCCAGTGAGGGCGCCAGCCCACCACAGGGCACACACACACACACCCACACACCAAGCACACAATGCACCTAACCTGCATGTCTTTGGACTGTGGGAGGAAACCCACTCAGACACGGGGAGAACATGCAAAGTCCACACAGGGAGGACCCAGGAAGCAAACCCAGGTCTGTGAGGCAGCAGCGCTACCACTGTGCCACCGTGCTGCCCTAATACTCAATCCAAAAATCAGAAAACCAAGAACAGTAGAGCAAACATTCAAGAACCAGAAAACCCAATGCTCACAATCACATGCTGTCAATGAACATCAATGGACCACTGAACGATCTGCTCCCAGCTTCAGACTGTAAAGGCAGAGGGCGGGACCTTTAGCAGGGACATCAGACTAGCCCCGCCTCCATGGGAAGAAATGAGGAGGTTTGAGGCTCCTCCCATATATTAGTATAGTCTTCCTAAGAATTTGCTCATAATTACAAGGGATACAGCCAAGGCTTTATTTTCTTTGTTTCTACTTTTTGGATAAAACGAACTTCAAGAAAGGCCAACAAAGTTTTGTGTATGTTGGCAAGAAGTCAAGCAAAAAGACCCCTTTTATTGGCTAACTAGAAAGTGTGAAGGCTGGCCCCGGCACAGACAGACGGACAACATTGTTTCACCACACACTATTTATTGTCACTAATATTATCTACAAAAATGGCTCACGTGCACCCCCAGTGCCTTCTTGCACCGATTTCCCCAAGTCCAGGCCCACAGTCTCTTGTGCCTTCCTGGCCGCCTCCAGTCCTTCCTCTTGCTCAGTCCTTCTGCCTCCCGACTTCCACCAATGACTGGAGGGGCGGCCCTAAATAATGCCCGGATGAGCCCCAGGTGCTTCCGCCATCTGTTCCTTGGCCACGCCCCAGCGGGCGGAAGTGTCGGCTGCCTTCCTGGCAGCTCTCCGGGCGCCACATAAAGTCTTCCCCCCGGCACTTTCTGGTGTGGCGGAAGTGTCGGGCTCCCGGGATAATTAGGCACTGGGGCGCCGCCTGGCGGTGGCCACGGGTCCCTGCAGGGCTGGGCTTCCATGCCCTGTACCCGAGGCCCCCTGCCTAACCAGGACGGACGCCCCCACTCTGTCTGGAGGAGGCACTCGCCCTCCTCCGGTCCTCAAGCGTCCGGCGGGCTCCTGCCCGATCGGCAACCGCACGGGATAAACCGGCATCGGGGCGCCGCCTGGCGGTGACCACGGGCCCCTACAGGGAAGGGCTTCCATGCCCTCAACCCGTGGCCCCCAACAGAACCAGGACGGACGCCCCCTCGCGGTGTGGAGGAGGCACAAGCCCTCCTCTCGTCCTCCAAGGCGTCCCGGCCAGGCTCCAGCTCCGGCGGCGACTGCATGGGATCAACCGGCATCGGGGCGCCGCCTGGCGGCAACCACGGGCCCCTACAGGGTAGGGCTTCCATGCCCTCGACCCGTGGCTCCCAATAGAACCAGGACGGACGCCCCCTCGCGGTCTGGAGGAGGCACAAGCCCTCCTCATGTCCTCCTGGGCGTCCCGGCAGGGCTCCAGCCCCGGCCGGGGGCCACAAAAGATTACAATATGCAAGCTAGCCAATAAAATATGTCATTTTGCTTGACTTCTCACTACATTCATAATAGCTAACACGGTATCATTAACAATTACAATTAATTACACAGAGTCGAACAAACACTCACTTCTTTGGACCTTCATCTGGAGTTTAAGAAAATGGGTACAGGTCAAAGGTGTCAGTCTTTTGGAATCTTGTTTGCCTCTAATTCTGTCTTTTTCTTTTTTAAAATTGTAAGTATCATCAGGGATCATTCCGGCATCCCATCCACAGGGAAACATGGCCCCTTGCCTAGAGAGGAAAGGCTGGAATGGAAGGACAATGAAGGATTGGTGTCCCAACGAGACTGAGAACTGATCCCTTGCCAGGCAGGGAGGCCAGAATGATGACGAGACCAGGAGAAGTTAGCCTTCCCAATACACTGGAGGGCAGCATTCTTGTGTCTCTGCTCACCTTTTTTTAGCCCACAGGCATGCTGGGAAGTGTAGTCCTGTGCCATTGGTGCCACCAGAAGGAGCTGTGAATTTATAGAAACTTCCACCTCTCCTAGAAGTGCTTCCATCAGACTTTGGGAGGACATCAGAAGTACTCCCGGGACCCAATTTAACTCTTTGAGGGCTGAATAATTTTTGCAGGCAACTCCGTTTTCTGAAAAGCACACAAAGCAATGGTTTCACATGATAAGCAAAGTAAAACATCTGTTGCTGTGGCTGCCGTCAGTGCCTGTTGAGTGTCTCTGGTGGCTGCGTAGGGGCAGCTCGATGGCTGGTAGGAATACATGGAGGGCCGGCTGCCTGGCCTGTCTTCACATGGCAGTGTGGCGTAATATGGTTTGTACCTCTTGTCATCGTAAGTGGTGCTCCCCTCAGGTGAACGCTGCCGCCGACACATGAACTGGGGACCGATCAGCTGAAGCTGGTCCCTCACTTTTATTTTCAAACTCCAAATCCGAATCAGAGATAATACGCAAAACATTGTCCACGGAGTATTTTGCTTTGTGCATTCACTTGGATCTCTCGCCAGATGTCGATGCCATTTTAGAGGACATTTGCTCTTCACTACTCACACATGCGTAGGGAGTCGAGATCAAATCAACAGAGTTAACTTTCCTTCTAGCAAAGAAAGTCGAAATAAAACATAACGCTGTTTACTGCTGATCTACCCCTGAATTTACACAAAAGTCAACATCCGCTCTGAAAGAGTTAAAAGAAGCCCACACTGCCTTGCCACAATGAGTCAGAGGACAACAATTGCAAGAGGATGAGGAGTAGAGAGAAGAGAAGAGAGAAGGAAAGGATTCACTGTATATCTCGTATATGTAGAGTGGAACCTTGGGTCACGAACGTCTCTGAACACATACAAATTGGGTTACGACCAAAAAGCTTGCCAAACTTTTGCATCTGTTTATGACTACACACTCGGGTGACGAACAAGCCAGTTTCCCTTCCGGTTCGTACACACCGATGATGTTCAGTCACTCCCTGTGCATTCCCTGTGCAGCGAGCGAGAGAGAGAGAGTGAGAGAAAGAAAGAGAGTGCGAGAGCGAGAGAGAGAGAGAGAGAGTGAGAGAGAGAGAGTGAGAGAGCGAGCGAGAGAGAGAAAGAGAGAGTGAGAGAAAGAGAGCGAGAGAGAAAGCGAGAGAGCGAGAGAGAGAGAGAATGCGAGAGAGCGAGCGAGAGAGAGAGAGTGAGAGAGCGAGTGAGCAAGAGAGAAAGAGAGAACGCAAGCGAGTGAGAGAGAAAGAGTGAGAACGCGAGAGAGCGAGCGAGTGAGAGAGAAAGAGAGAGAATGCGAGAGAGCGATAGAGAGAGTGAGAGAGTGAGCAAGAGAGAAAGAGAGAGAATGTGAGAGAGCGATAGAGAGAGTGAGAGAACGGGTAAAGAAAGAGAGAGAATGTGAGAGAGCGAGAGAGAGAGCGAGAGAGAAAGAGAGAGAATGTGAGAGAGTGAGAGAGAAAGAGAGAGAACGCGAGAGAGCGAGAGAGAGAAAGAGAGTGAGAGAGCGAGCTAGAGAGAGAGAAAGAGAGAGAATGCGAGAGAGAGAGAGAGAGAGAGAGAGCGTAAGAAGGCAGTTAAAGATTGCACCGGGCTTGTTTTTAGATTGCAAGGTTAGTTTTCTCTGTTCAAGGCTTTCTCAGTGTTATTCAATGTTTTTACATTTAGTTTACTATTACATTGTGCAGTCTATGGTATAATTAACTATTTTTGTGCTTAAAAATCTTTAAAAAATATACATTTACATACAGATCATACAGTCCGGAATGGATTAATTGTATTTATATACAATTCTATGGGGGAAATTACTTTGGGTCACGACCAAATCAGGTTGTGACCAGAGTTTTGGAATGAATTACGGTTGTGACCCGAGGTTCCACTGTACTCTGTTATATATAAGGTACTTGGAGAAATAAAATCCATTAAAATTGAACCTGTGACTGTGTGTGTGTGTCAGTTGTGTCTGGGATTTGGGACTCGGTAGCACCCCCTGTCTTCCACAATATATAGTATGTTTCATTTGATTTGTCTCATTATGTGTGTGTGTGTGCGCATGGGGCTATCAGAGGTGCTAATAACCAGGGGCACCATAGAGTCCTAATCCAGCCCTGGGCACAAAGGCAGTTGTCCGTAGGTACTTTACAGTCTGGTCGCGTCTAGACGTTTGAGTGGCAGTAGCCCGTCTAATGGAGAAGGGAAAGAAAAGGAAGGACTTCTTTTGAAAAGTCTTGAGAGAATTCAAGAAAGAGGAGACTAGTCTGTGTGACTAGATGCCCGTGTTTGTCTGTGAGGTGTTGAATGGTGGACAACTAAAAGTCACTGCGATAGATGACGGCCCTGCACGTACTTAACTAACTAGAGCTGCAGTGTTTGTCTGAGGCTGGGATCATGGCGCTGATAGCACGTTGCCATACCCACCACACGACAAACCACCTGGATTGGGTGACACCTCAGCGCCACACCTGGAACGTTTTCTGAGGCAGGGTGACAAATTTTATTCACGGTACTTTTGTTGTGATTTACACCAGAAAGAAGCCCAAAAATGGGGAGCGGGTGTTAAACAGCCGCACAAAAGGCCAAAGCAGCCACTTACAAAGGCCTCACCCCAGGCTGCCGAACTCTAAACTCAAAAAGCAGGCTGAGCACAAAACTGGGGATAAGGCTTTTGAAGTTCAAAATAATGTTGAAATGCCCACAAGAGCAAACAAAAGAGAGTGATTGAAAAAAAAAAACAAAACATAAAACCAAGTGGTCCCTTCAAATAAAGAATTAAGCAAAAGTCACCAATTTCACTTTGGTGCAGAAATCCATTCAAAGCGAATACCCAGAGTTGCTTTAGCAGAGCAGCCTGAGCTTGTGGTCTCTGTACGCCCATTCAGCGTGCCAGCATTGAATTGTGTCACCTCCATCTTGAAGGCCACGATAGAGCCACAGCACTGAAACTCTCAAACTCTGTTTACAGAAGCTTCTCCTTGTAGTCCCAGAGTTGCTAACATGCAGAATTCTCTCCCCTTGAGGGCCAATTGTATTGTCTGAGCAGGATCCCAAGGGTTAATCTGCGCGCCACGCTGTCGGTGCCCGAGGCTTTCCTTTTCATGAGTTCATTCTTGTTCCCTGCGGCACAAGACAACGCAGGCACACCCATGTAGGAAGGATCAGACGGCTCCATGGAAGTTACATACAAAGTACGCCGATTTGTGGGCTCAGATTTGGAGGAGTGGAACTGCCAGGTCTGACGCACTGAAAGCCGTACTTGAGTTCCTCGCTGTGGATGCCGAGTCCCACTAAAGCACTTTAGGGACTCCATTCAGAGAGGCTTTGACAGCAAGCCCTACCTTTTTGGCTCTCCACTTTTCATTCTGTTTCTGCGCCAGCTGAGGCTGCAGTGAGATCGCAGTTACAAGCAACACTAACACTTTATCATTAGAAGGAAAACGGGACCTGCTGCCGACACGGGTGGGACGCCGGCTTGTGCCTGAGCGGCTGATCATGTGACACCGACAAAGGGAGACCAATCAGCACACTGCCCCGGGCAGTCAAAAATATGGGAGTGGGCGGGAGACCCCTTAAGACCCCTGAAACCATTTTATGGGGTTTTAAAATCCGTCACTCCTCATTACTGGGTTACGAGGAAGAACTGCATCAGCCGGCAGACAGAATGGAGTTTCTTTTTCATTTTTTTCTTGTTTCTTGATGTAAAAAAATCATCTAAGTGTCGATCTTTGGGATTTTCTTTTGCACTTTATTTTGTAGTATACTGAATTCCATTTTGTGGTCATTTTCTTGATTGGAGCTTCGCTTAGAATTTGACCTTTATGTTACGGATGTCATTTTGTTTTGATGAGGTGCCTTGGTTGTTAAGGGTGTGACGTCTACGGGATGATTGGTGCAGACATTTTAGGGTTCCCCGATAAAGGAAACATTGATATGTCAATAATTGGGGTGTCTGTCTGTCTGTCTGTCTGTGCGTCACGGATTACTAAGGACGGTCAAGAGCTAAAACGGCTGGATGGAAAAATAGCAAACTCAGAACTTAAGCCTGTTATGAGATGGCGGTGGGTGGATTAGCTTTTGAGCAAATTGTGCAAGAGAAAGAGGTACTCAAGAGGAACTCCCAAATACCGCAATTAATTATGAATAATGACTGAAATGTTATAAAACAGTTTAGGTAACTTGGTGCCTAGGGCGCAAAGCCTACTGGCACTCACATCCAAATTATGATGATGATGATGATGATGATGATGATGATACGGTGGGCTGGCGCCCTGCCTGGGGTTTGTTTCCTGCCTTGCTCCCTGTGTTGGCTGGGATTGGCTCCAGCAGGCCCCCGTGACCCTGTAGGTTGAATAATGAATGGAGGATGATGATGATGATGATGATGATTGGATTCTTCTTAATTCTTTGTGCACCTTTCTAAAATGATCATGCACTTCTGGGTGTCTTTCTAGGGGTTGTCAGATTCTAATTCTTTTTTGGTTTTTTTACCAGAAAGCTTAATGAAAAAGTTCATTATCTTTCTGTTATCTTTTAATGTCATTTTGTGTGGACAATAGGGTTAGCTACTTTGTGGATGCTGTAGGAGTCCCAAGCACTAAAGAGTTTCAAAGCACATTTGTAGTAATAAAATGCATTGTGTTTCTCTTTCCAACAGATGGTGTATCACAAATATTTGTGGCAGTGAAATGCACTGCACTGAAATATGAGTCCCAAAAACTAAAGAGTTCCAAAGCACGTTGTCCCAAACACTTCCATTAATGCCCACCCATGGGGTGTAATATCGCTGCCAAACCTTCCACCTTATTAAAAAGCTAAGTGTCTGTGTGTTGCTTTGGTTGCTGTCTCTATCGTTACAAAAGATGTTGCATCACAAGCATAAAAATAAACATGCATTGCATTTGTAATTCCAACATATGGCACATTACAAACATTTGTAGTATAGTAATGCATTTGTGATGTGCCATCTGTTGGAATGACAACTGCAATGCATTTTATTTCTACAAACTGTTATATCTTAGTCAGTGTTGCTTTTACAATTCCCATACTAAATGGAATACAACAGAGACGTACACATTGCAGTTGTCATTCCAATAGCACATCACAAACAGATGTAGTAATAAAATGCACCACATGTGTCATTCAATCAATCAATCAATCAACATTTATTTCTATAGCACATATTCATACAAAAAATGTAGCTCAAAGTGCTTTACAAAATGAATAGAAAAATAGAAGACACAATAAAAAAATAAACATAAGTCAACATTAATTAACATAGAATAAGTAAGGTCCGATGGCCAGGGTGGACAGAAAAAACAAAAAAAACTCCAAAGGCTGGAGAAAAAAAATTCCAACAGATGGCGCATCACAAACATTTGTAATAATAAAATGCATTGCAGTTGTCATTCCAGCAGATGGTACATCACAGCATTTTATTACTTTAATCACTTTAAATGTCTATGATGTGTCATCTGTTGGAATGACAACTGCAATTCATTTTATTTCTACAAATTGTTATAACTTAGACAGTGTTGCTTTTACAATTCCCATACTAAATGGAATACAACAGAGACAACAGATAGCACATCACAAACAGTTGTAGTAATAAAATGCATTACAGTTGTCATTCCAACAGACGGCGCATCACAAACATTTGTAATAATAAAATGCATTGCATTCAGACTTTTGTAGTAATGCATCTTATTTCTTTAATCGATATAAATGTTTATGATGTGCCATCTGTTGGAATGACAACTGCAATGCATTTATTTCTACAAATTGTTATATCTTAGTCAGGGCTGCTTTTACAATTCCCATACTAAACGGAATACAACAGAGACATACACATCGCAGTTGTCATTCCAACAGACGACGCATCACAAACATTTGTAATAATAAAATGCACTGTACTGAATTAGGAGCCCAAAGCAGTAAAGTCCCATACCAATTGTTTTATAACAGTGAAAGAGCCACTGGATGGACACACAGATGCTTGCCCATTTATTAAGGTGGTTTACTGATTGATTCACTAAAAGCAACTATTCACAAAAGTATTTGAAACCTGAGTGAGCGAGTAAAAGCGTTTGGCTTTGAGTTTGACTGTTTATCAGCTAACTGTCAGTGGTTTGCAGTTACAATTACAGCTGTCCGAGGTTTGTCCCTTCAGCTGTACAAATATGAGCTCAGCTGTATTCTTGTATCAATAAAGAGGTGACTTGGTCATTCAGTGGTTAGCAATGGTCTGTTAAAATGAGCTTTCCTCTTTATTTTACTTTTTATTTTGACTCCCTTATGATATCGGAGTACATGTTGTGTATGGAATATGACTTTTGCATCTGTTTCTTGTCCTCTACAATAATTAAAAAGTTGAACTTTATAAACACCTTACTGTGATGCCATTTTGATCATGAGTTGGGTGTCGCAATATTTCAGCGATCACACTAGTCGTTACCACGGCAACCTATCTAACGGTCCTGTGATTTTATTACACAATGTAATATGACTTAGGCTACATTCACATTACCAGGCCAAAGTGACTCAAACCTGATTTTTTGCCTTAATGTGACACAAATCTGATGTTTCCAGGGCCATGTGAATACAGAAATCCATTTCTTTTCCAATCTGATTTTATTCGCTTTCATAGGTGGTCCTAGATTGGGGACGCATCCAATGTGTGGCTATGCTACATGAATGAGAACAGTCAGATCAGAATTCATGTGTTTTTTTTTTGCCTATGCACAGGCGCCGAGTGATGCAATCGTCATCGGCCAAAACAATCATGGAGGAGAGTGACAACTGTGACAACAGTCACAGTCCCACCGAGGATAGCTCTTCTCCTACCCACATATCACTTTACTATGGTATAGCGGGTCTGCGGCTTAGAATAGAAGGCCAGTTTTAAATAAATAATCACCGCACTTGCAGCTTAAAGAGGGGGCATGGCAGTGTGGCCGGAGCAGTTCTCGGATGTGACGTGGTGCAGGCGTTTCCTCGCTTAAGTGCACAGGTGAGGAATCATCTGTATCCATAATTGATGCTGGGAGATGCTCATCGCTGCAAGTGTGCCACGTCCCCATTATAAATAGAAGAACCGCGACTGCGGAGGGGAAAGGATGATAGGAAGAATGGAGGTTAAGGGAGGCTGACACTCAGGGGCACATAGAAGTGGTCACTCCTGCTGAGCGCTTTGGAGGAGCAGAAGTGACAAGAAGGTGGTTGGCTTTCCTCATAAGGTGGCGGATATCTGGGATTTGGGAGGTGAAAACCCCAGCGTGAGTGCCCTAGTCGCTGGGGAGCCCAAATCATGGTCTGGTGGAGTCCAGGGTCCGGAAAGGCGAACAGACCAGCAGGAACAGAAGGTCAGCTGCAGGTAGGGCGACCCCCCCCTTGGTGCATAGACTGGGTGGGAGAAGCAGGGGAGCCACCAGTAGAAGGCGGCACCGGGTTTTGGTTTGAAAGGACTGCTTCCAGCCATTGTTTTAACCTCGTTTTTAAAGAATGTATTTATGGGATGTTAACCTCCACATTTCACTTGTTTTTAATGGATTACTTATTTAATTACATTCTTTTGGGAGCACTGAACGATTTATTTTGAACATTGTTGTTGATTTTGCTGTTTTTAAATGAAAACACTTTTGCACCTTCATGCACCATCCCCTTGCTTAGGTGTGCCCTCACTGATCAGCTCATCTAGTGATATTACTGATGGCGTCGGGTTCAAGTGCTCCCAAACAGAAGATGGGAGCATAGAGAACAACCTGCTTTGTCACGTTTATACACCTATGCCAGCAATAACCGAGAAAACAGCAAAAGCAGGCCATTTGGCTTTTTTTTGCCTTCTTCACCTACCTAATCCTTTAGAGCTCATGAACAGTTTGCCATCCTCCATCACAAAATGCAATCCACACACTAGCTACTAGGGCGTCCATTTTGTTGCTTTTAATACCACGAGTCATCTCACAAATATATTTTTTGCTGGTGGTGACGCAACCGGAACAGTCTGGTTTTACGCCTAAGAAGTCTACCATCGACCGCATCCTGGCACTGAGGGTTCTCATGGAGCACAAGCGCGAATATCGGCAGAGTTTCTTTGCAGCTTTTGTCAATTTTCACAAAGCGTTTGACTCAGTTGATCGAGCTGCCCTGTGGGACATCCTGAGGGTTTGCAGGATCCCCTCGAGGTTGCTGGATATCATGGCCAGCCTATACACTGGTACTGTGAGTGCTCTGCAGAGTGGAGGCAGGACCTCTGTGTTTTTCCCAGTTGAGTCTGGGGTTCGTTAGGAGTGTGTTCTGCTCCTACTGTAGGTGAAGAAAGATTCACAGATCTTGACTTTACTGACGATGCTGTGATCTTCGCAGAGTCAATGGAGGCTCTGATCAGGATGCTCGAGAGACTGAGTGAGGAGTCTGAGTGTCTGGGCTTGCAAGTGTCCTGATAAATATCAAAGATCCAGGCCTTTAATGACCTCTTGGGCACGGCCATCAGCAGTTCGTCTGTTTGCGGAGAGAGTGTTGACCTTGTTGAGAGGTTTACTTACCTTGGCAGTGACATTCATGGCTCTGGTGACTCTTCGTATGAAGTCAGTAGACAGATTGGGATAGCATGGGGGGTCGTGAGGTCGCTGGAAAGGAGTGTGTGGCGCTCCCGATATATCTATGCAAAAGGACGAAATGTCCAAGTCTTTAGAGTCCTGGTGCTTTCTGTCTTGCTATATGGTTGCGAGACATGGACGCTATCCAGTGACCTGGTACTGGGTCTCTCCGGAAAATCCTTCGGTACCATTGGTTTGACTTTCTGTCGAATGAGCGGTTTCTCATTGAGTCTCGAATGAGGCACATTACCTGCAATGTGAGAGAATGGCACTTATGGCACTATGGCCATGTGGCGCGTATCCCCAAGGGTGATCTGGCTCATAAGATCCTCATTGTTGGGGACCTGAGTGGCTGGACCAGGCCAAGAGGTCGCCCACGTAACACCTGGCTGCCGCAGAGAGAGGGTCATTTCCGGAGGGTGGGACAGGACCGCGTGTCTGCCTGGGGGCTTGCCAACCAGGATCCCGAGTTGTTTCGCCATGTAGTGGGTGTGGCAACGCACTGTACCAGTGCATGCTCCCCAACTTGACTTGACTTGTGGTGACGCAGATAACTCTTGCACAAATGTAACAATGTGCACACACCTGCCATTTTGGAGAACAAATAATAAATAATAATACATTTTATTGATATAGCGCCTTCCCCAGATGCGTTCACATTACAGTTAGGTTCAGGCCACTTGTACTTTTGAATGCGAACCGTCAAGACAGGCAAATCCGATCTGAGCAAAAATCCAGAACAGTGATCTAACATAGCCTATTTGCTTAAACTGCCTAATTCAGAAGCCAATTAGAAAATGTAATCTTTTCACCAAAGCTTGGAATGGGGGGATAGTGAGGGGAACAAAGCAGTACGTAAACAAGCCACAAGACACCGCCAAGGGTTAATTCTAAAACCAAAAACACAAAAATCCCATCTACGATGTCTCCATTTGTCTGATTTCTGATAATGAAGATGAGTGCACATCTGCAGACTAAGCCTAACGAGACCCCTGGGGTCTCACACATTGTGCTTTGGGGTCAGAGGGTATTTTTTTGTGTACGGTGGGGTGTGTGCATGTGTGAGAGGGAGGGAGGGAGAGTACCTGCCAGCCCAAAAGCGAGGCGACTTATTAAACAAACAAGCGCTTACAAGAGGAGCTGGCAGGCAGTGACGCCGAACTCCCGAAGGAGACGGCCGCCAGGAGACACCCCAGTTGGAGGTGATTATCTTGCCAAGTCAGACACTTCCAACTTGCACATTAAACAGCTTGACTAATGTTCACCTGTACTGTACATGGTGGGCACATTTTTGGTGTTTGTATAAAAATGGTATGCAGCTATTGAGATGAGAGGAGTTGCGTCGTCGTGTGAAGTTGTTCAGCGATCTCCAGAAAGTGACGTGTAATAGTAAAGCCTGACCATGTTGCATTTCATAAGAATAAAATGGTAATGTCCGAGCCTAGTCTGCCAGAGACCTGGGACACGTGACATTTAAACTGGTCAAATTAGCCATGCGGTCATACAGAAGTCTGACACCATCAAGTCCCAGCAGGCCTGTTATATCATGTACTTCACATCTGACCACGTCAGAGCTCCGTATTAGCGAGTGCTCCACTGCATTACTTATTATTATATTCATCCTATTAGCACGTTTACATGTGCTTCAATAACCCAAATATTCTCAGAAACCTGATTTCTTATTCCAGTTGGAGAAGTCGGGTTATTGGTCACTGAGAAACCAGATTAAGAGAGGCAGAGTTCTCTGTGAATAATCCGATTCTGTGGCCATGTAAACCCTTAACCCAGTTACTGTTAAGGATTCTGTAGTCCGTGCATGTCCGATATACTCTGTCGTTCTGCGTATGTTCTGACTTCACTTCACTCGTTTTAGGCAACCCAGGGCAGAAGCGTCCAACAAAATAAAATTTCCAGAGGCACCTGTCCGGGCGATTGCATTATTCCTCCTCTGGTTTTAATAATCTCAGGATTACAGAAATTGGTAAATTTATATTGATGAGCTGAACGTAGAGTGCTAAACTCAGTGACACAATCTCAAGAGCACTTTATAAGTGAGGTACAGTCATCCCTCACCTATCACGGGGGTTATGTTCACAGAAAAGGTGAAAATCCGCGAAGTAAAAACCATATGTTTATATTTTAAGCTCTTAGAAACTCTCCCACACTCTTATAAACATTTCCCGCACAGTTATACAGCATATTCTCTTATTCTTCTGCAAGAAAATGCACAAAAGTTAACTCTTTACACAGCGAAACATGTTGATGTTGAATGAGCGAGACGAGACTTCCTGGTGAACGCAGAGGAATCGAATTCGGTGCTCCGTCAATGAGCCAATCAGCACACAGGAACTTAACTGCATGTTCTGATTGGGTAGCTTCTCAGCCATCCACCAATAGCGTCCCTTGTATGAAATCAACCACGCAAACCAACTGAGGAAGCATGTACCACAAGTAAAAAGACCCATTGTCCAAGCGAAAAATCTGTGTTATATATTTAGATATGCTAACATATAAAATCCGCGATAGAGTGAAGCTGCGAAAGTCGAAGTGCGATATAGCGAGGGATTACTGTAGTCTGATTACTTTTTAAAGTAAAGAGCCACCTAATGCAATACTTATATCAATAAATTAAAAATAATAATAATAACAACAACAACAAGGGGGCTTGCCCCCTGGTCGTTTTGCTTGCCAACCCCCTCAGCCTGTGCTGCATGCCAACCACTTCACATCTCTGCCGCTCGTGTATGTGGATTTCACTTTCATCAAACAACAAATCTTTCAATTCTCGCGGATACGCCTCTTCATTGGGAAGAAACACTACTTTTCCCTGATGGCAATTAGACGATATACAAGTCTCCGACTTAAACATTAAATCTGAACAAAATATTCAACCTCTTTTTGCTGTTCCGTTATTTCACCAATTTATTTGCGCTAATGCGATCTTTACTATAATTTTTTGAGACTTTCGAATTTTCACATTTTCATTATTTCTAACCTGCTCTGCATGTGTATCGCGCCAACGTTTTGAATTCTTTACGACATTCTACTTTGTCATCTACTCTTTCTCTTTTATTTCCGGCCCCGTGCGTGGTTAAATCTCTCTGAGAAAGTCTCGTCTCGTCCCAGGATTTTTTTATTATAAGAGAAAGATAACACATTTTATTTCAAGGCACCTTTCTAAACACCCAAGGACACCGTACAGATAATAAAATCATAAAACCAACAAAAACACGAATGTACGCATACACATTATACATATATCGGTATCTATGGAAATGAAAATGCTGCAATAAGAATACAGCAGAAGGTCACGTACCGAAGATGAGTGCGGGAAATGCTCACAGGAGTGGAAGAAGCGCAGGGACGAGTGTATTGCGTCTCAAGGGGAGCATTTTGACGCTGACTAAAAGAGGATTAATCTAAGTTTTTTAAACAATTCCAGGAATTCCTGCCATTTTGTGACTGTTTCTGTGTATTTTATGTTTTTGCATTTACATTACATTGCAATTATTTATTTGGCCGACATTTTTATTCAAAGTGACTAATTGGTTGCATTTCTTTTGGTTTTCCAATTGGAGCACAGGCAGGTCAAGTGACTTGCGTAGGGTCACATCAGTGTCAGTCGTCAGATTTGAACCCACAATCTTAGGGTTTGAAAGTCCAAAGCCTTAACCACTGCTGCCGTATGCATTTGAATTTCCCCGTGGGGATTAATAAAGTATGAGGGGGAACCAAAAACTACAGGCAACGTACCCTGTAATACGGTAATCAGAAGAAAATAACAGTCCTCCACATTGTCTTCCTGCAGGTCAATGCACTTCTTCTATGGTTCCACTAACGTCTTCATTCCTTGGAAGAAGAAGATTTTTGGCTGCACACAAATCCAGGTCTGCACCTCTTCCTTAACCTCATCATCAGAGATGAACCTGCCACCATGTAGAACCTCTCTAAGAGGACTGAAGATGTGATGGTCGCATGATGGTAGGTCAGTAAACTGTGTGGGCAGCCATCTTGTGTAAACTTGACGGTACCCCAAGTGATCATGCAGATCCAAAGCTGATATCCAAATATGCAGCAATAATGGACAATGTCATTTGTAAGACTTCACCATGCTGGTGTGGGCTGTGTGATGAATAAAAATAATACTACATTTTATTTAAAGGCGCCTTTCTAAACACCGAAGGACACTGAACAGATAATAAAATCATAAAACCAACAAAAACATGCATGTACACATAAACATATACTGTATATATATATATATATATATAGATATATAGATATAGATATAGATATAGATATACAGTGGTATGAAAAACTATTTGCCCCCTTCCTGATTTCTTATTCTTTTGCATGTTTGTCACACAAAATGTTTCTGATCATCAAACACATTTAACCATTAGTCAAATATAACACAAGTAAACACAAAATGCAGTTTTAAATGATGGTTTTATTATTTAGGGAGAAAAAAATCCAAACCTACATGGCCCTGTGTGAAAAGTAATTGCCCCTGAACCTAATAACTGGTTGGGCCACCCTTAGCAGCAATAACTGCAATCAAGCGTTTGTGATAACTTGCAATGAGTCTTTTACAGCGCTCTGGAGGAATTTTGTCCCACTCATCTTTGCAGAATTGTTGTAATTCAGCTTTATTTGAGGGTTTTCTAGCATGAACCGCCTTTTTAAGGTCATGCCATAGCATCTCAATTGGATTCAGGTCAGGACTTTGACTAGGCCACTCCAAAGTCTTCATTTTGTTTTTCTTCAGCCATTCAGAGGTGGATTTGCTGGTGTGTTTTGGGTCATTGTCCTGTTGCAGCACCCAAGATCGCTTCAGCTTGAGTTGACGAACAGATGGCGGACATTCTCCTTCAGGATTTTTGGTAGACAGTAGAATTCATGGTTCCATCTATCACAGCAAGCCTTCCAGGTCCTGAAGCAGCAAAACAACCCCAGACCATCACACTACCACCACCATATTTTACTGTTGGTATGATGTTCTTTTTCTGAAATGCTGTGTTCCTTTTACGCCAGATGTAACGGACATTTGCCTTCCAAAAGTTCAACTTTTGTCTCATCAGTCCACAAGGTATTTTCCCAAAAGTCTTGGCAATCATTGAGATGTTTCTTAGCAAAATTGAGACGAGCCCTAATGTTCTTTTGCTTAACAGTGGTTTGCGTCTTGGAAATCTGCCATGCAGGCCGTTTTTGCCAGTCTCTTTCTTATGGTGGAGTCGTGAACACTGACCTTAATTGAGGCAAGTGAGGCCTGCAGTTCTTTAGACGTTGTCCTGGGGTCTTTGTGACCTCTCGGATGAGTCGTCTCTGCGCTCTTGGGGTAATTTTGGTGGCCGCCACTCCTGGGAAGGTTCACCACTGTTCCATGTTTTTGCCATTTGTGGATAATGGCTCTCACTGTGGTTCGCTGGAGTCCCAAAGCTTTAGAAATGGCTTTATAACCTTTACCAGACTGATAGATCTCAATTACTTCTGTTCTCATTTGTTCCTGAATTTCTTTGGATCTTGGCATGATGTCTAGCTTTTGAGGTGCTTTTGGTCTACTTCTCTGTGTCAGGCAGCTCCTATTTAAGTGATTTCTTGATTGAAACAGGTGTGGCAGTAATCAGGCCTGGGGTGGCTACGGAAATTGAACTCAGGTGTGATACACCACAGTTAGGTTATTTTTAACAAGGGGCAATTACTTTTTCACACAGGGCCATGTAGGTTTGGATTTTTTCTCCCTAAATAATAAAACCATCATTTAAAACTGCATTTTGTGTTTACTTGTGTTATATTTGACTAATGGTTAAATGTGTTTGATGATCAGAAACATTTTGTGTGACAAACATGCAAAAGAATAAGAAATCAGGAAGGGGGCAAATAGTTTTTCACACCACTGTATTATATATATATATATATATATATATATATATATAGAGAGAGAGAGAGAGAGAGAGATATAGATATACATATATAAAATCCATCCATTATCTAACTAACTACAGGGTCTGCTGGAGCCAGTCCCAGCCAACACAGGGCACAAGGCAGAAAACAAAAACCCCGGGCAGGGTGCCAGCCCACCACAGGGCACACACCAGGGACAATTTAGAATTGCCAATGCACCTAACCTGCATGTCTTTAGACTGTGGGAGGAAACCCACGCAGACACGGGGAGAACATGCAAACTCCACACAGGGAGGACCTGGGAAGTGAACCCAGACGGGTCCCCTTACTGCGAGTCAGCAGCGCTACCCACTGCGCCACTGTGCCACCCAATATATAAAATCCTAAGCCTTACAGTGCAACGATTTCGTGCAACGATTTTATGTGACTTTTTTGTCACGCTTTAAATCGGGCTTATATGTTTGGTATCATTCTTTTCAGAATTTATCAAACTTTAATGCAATGTTATTAGATTTTCAGATTCTCATTTTGTTTTTAAATTATAAACTAAAATATCAAATCGTGGTTTTTAATATCAAGAATGTCATGTTTTTTTTATTTTTGATCGAGTAAACTTTCTTTCACAGGAACAAACTATTAAAAAAAAATGATCTATTCATAACACCAATGTTTGTATTTCGGCGATTTAGTTAGCTGAAGGTCCAGTTACGATGACCCATTGCATACCACTTTAGTTTTCACGTGATTTTTCCTATTATTTAAAGGAGTAATTTTTTACAAAAAGTTTTTTTTATCTACAAGAATGTCAGTTAAAACAAATGGATTGTTTATTTAGTCTCTTATGAATATTCATCGAGCATAGTGGACCTCAGTTTAACGGGAAAACTCCCATCGGTAAGAGAGTCAATATTTTATTCTCATTTCATGATTTAGACTCCCTTAAATAATATTTATTTTGTACATTTACAGAGTTTACTAATATTCTGACCACAACTGGGGGTTGGTCGTGTAAGGCACCGGGGGGCTTGCCCCCCTAGTATATATATTGTAGCGACCCGTGGTTGAGTCTTAAAGTTTTCAGAGCCGAACTCAGCCGTGCACTTCCTCCAAGCTGGTCGGCCAGCGCAATGCCAGCGCCATGCACGCAGCTGTACCTAGCTCATTAAGCCAGCGAGCACTCGTGTCCCATACACCGCACGACTCCGAGTGTCTCGGCAATCATTGCTTAGATGAAATCTTAGCAATAAACAGCTCTGTCCTGTTGTATCTCTTTATTAAGCAGATAGTCAGAAAACAAAGCTCAATCACATTGCAAAGCCATTGCGAAGGTCATTAACGAAGCCATCTTTCTCATTGATGGTAACTATTTACAATTCAATAACCCGGACGGCAATAACCAAAACCCACCCTACCAGTTGAGCACAAACACATACAACAATTTCAACAGGAACAATAATTCAATTGCCTTGCTAAATTAACACAACAGTAACTTTTACATAAATTACCCACAATGCATCATGCCGCCAGCGCTGGCTGCCGGGTCACTACAATATATCTATGGATTTGAAAATGCAGCAATAAGAGTACAGCCTAAGGCCATGTAGTGTAAGCTACTCTAAAGAGATAATTGGTAGGGAATTTGTGTCCCAAATATTTTGTGGTAGAGAGTTCCAGAGACAAGGAGCACTATGGCTAAATGCCCTGGAGCCCATGGTGATGAGGAGACCAGAAGTGGCGGACCTAAGAGTGCAGTTAGGTGTATAAACAGTGTGGACATTAGGGGTCGCTGTTGCCCCGTTTAACCCCAACAGACCGACGCCCAGGACACAAAGTAAAAGCACCAAGAATCCATCCATCCATCCCGTTATCCAACCTGCTAAATCCTAACTATAGGGTCACGGGGGCACCAAGAATGCGTTTCAATTATTTTCTTCTCGCTAATCATGCCCAAAGCACCACAGCCACAATATCACAGGCAATAAGCACAAGTAAATCAACAATAGTCACAATTCTTTCTCCTCCACACCTCCCAGTAAGCTTTATCCACCTCCTCCCAACTCCGGCTCGCTTCAGCACTCCTTTAAATAGTCCTTGACCAGTAAATGCTTCTGCCCTTTCTGTCCACATGACTTGTCAGCACTTCCGGGTCAGACAGAGAATTAAAGTTCTTTAATCAGTACTTCGGGTCTCCCGTCCTCGTGACTTCCTAGTACCTCCAGGGTATATAAGGGAAGCAAGACTCTCCTGGTCCTTCCACAGCACCCCCTGGCAGCACCCAACAGGGCTGAGTTAGTGAACTCCAAGTCCTAGAATTTCCTATGGGAATCTGGGGCACCGCTATACTCCAGGGGAGCTGCCATCTTGCATCTTGGGGGAGGCAGTGTCCTACAAAAGCTGCCTTCCCCCTTCCTTTCACCTCAGGGGCGTCCCGGCCGGCATTGAGTTTACAACAGTTATGAGGTCAGAGAGGTAGAATGGAGCAAAGTTATGAACAGCTTTGAAGATAAGTAGAAGAATTTTATATTCAATGGAAAATTGTACAGGAAGGCAATGAAGCCGTTTAAGAGATAAAGTAATGTGTTGCATGGAAGAGGTTTGAGTTATAATATGGGCAGCTGAATTCTGAACAAGGAGAAGCTTAGGTGGGAGGCCAAAGAGAAGAGAATTACAATAATCAATGAGAGAAGTGACCAAAGCTTGAGTAAGGATGGCGGTGATATTTAGTGTGAGGGACAGGTGCAGGCGCACAATGCTACAGGAGATGGAATAAAAAAAGATGAGTGTGTAACATTATTGATCTGGGATTGAAAACACAGAGTTCTGTCAAAGAGAACCCCCAAACCTGAGGGGAGGGATGGAGGGATAGAGTGATGTCCCATCAATGTTAAGCGAAAAATGATTAGATTTTGATAAAGCAGACTTGGAGCCAAGGAGGGGAACCTCTGTCTTATGGCTATTGAGTTGGAGGAAATTAGAAGAAAACCAAAATTTTCCCTCAAATAGACAATCATTGAGGCAGGACGGAGGAAGGACAGAGATGGGCTTTGTAGATATACAGAGCTGAGTATCATCTACATAACAATGAAAATCAATTCCAACCTCTTACAAGTGCCACCTCAAGGGAGTAGATATTTTAAAAACAGTAATGGGCCAAGCAGCGATCCCTGGGGAACACCACTAGTGACTGGGAGGGATGGTAATCGAGTGATTTTTTAGATGAACAAACTGAGTACGATTAGACAGGTATGAAGTAAGCCATATAAAAGGAGTATCGGTAAGGCCAATGGCGGCCAACCGATTCAACCAAATGGTGCGTGAGATAAGGCAGTACTCCGAACGAGTAGCACAAGGACTGATAAGAGCCCAGCATCAGCAGCCATCAACAGGTCACCTGCGTTTTTGCTATTATTGGGTGTAAGACAAGAAGTACACGTACTGGTATGGCGGTCCTTGGCAGGGCACAAACATACAGCTGAGCAGAGACGTGCGCAGTGATCAATCCAGTAAAAGGAACCTATAATTACTCATAAAGCATCAATTTGACTAAACATATTTATAAAGCACAAGAAATTGATTACTTTTTAACTCAAGTTGGCTGATGATGAGGTTTAACTCTTTTTTGCTCAATTTATGGCATTGGAGCGTTTTGCAAAGAAGAGAAGTCCAGAAGGTTACTTACGTATGTAAATGCAGATTATTAAGAAAGCATTATTCATTAGGGTATTCATTGGGGTGCCGTTAAAGAAGGGCAGGCATCCTGGCTGGGATAAAGGAAGGATTCTGTTTGGGACAATATTGAAGCAAATACAAATACAATTTATTTTTGTGTAGCCCAAAATCACACGAGAAGTGCCGCAATGGGCTTTAACAGGCCCTGCCTCTTGACAGCCCCCCAGCCTTGACTCTCTAAGAAGGCAAGAAAAAACTCCCAAAAAATAACCCTTGTAAGGAAAAAAATGGAAGAAACCTCAAGAAAGATAGTTCAAAGAGAGACCCCTTTCCAGGTAGGTTGGGCGTGCAGTGGGTGTCAAAAACAAGGGGGTCAATACAATGCAATACAATACATAGAACAGAACAAATCTTCAATACAGCATAAAAATAAAAAATTTTAGTAGTACGGAGTAGAATTTAACAGTAGATGATATCCCATAATATGGTTTGGATTTGTTTAGAGTCCTCGAGACCTCATTCATCAAGCTGCCTCCCCCTACTGGCCATTCCACAGCTGAAACAGTGCTAATCCGATAAAAGGACCCCTCTACTCCATGATTCCTGCAATCCTCCATCATTGATGACTTTACCTTAGGCAGGCACAACAACTTGGCAGGTGGGCCGTGGCACCAGGTGCCACATTTGAGTACCGAGAAGAGAAACAGAACAGGTAAGGGTTAGTAACACATTATAACTATCATGTTACTTATGTTTTAGTGCTAATGACTAACAACAGAGATGTACAGTTAATCAGCAGCTCTACTCAGGGTGTGCTAAACTGAAGTAGTGAGTCTTCAGCCGGGATTTAAAAGCTGAGACCGAAGGGGCATCTCTTATAGTAGCAGGCAGACCACTCCACAGTTTAGGGGGCCTGTAACTGAAAGCTCGACCTCCCACTGTTGTTTTATTAATTGTTGGAATCCTAAGCAGACCGGCATCTTGAGATCTTAATGTGCGCTCAGGTTTGTAAGTCATGATAAGTTCAGACAAGTAAGCCAGACCTCAGGCATTTAAGGCTTTATATGTTAAAAGGAGGACTTTGTAATCTGCCCTAAACATAACCGGGAGTCAGTGTAAGGATTTAAGAACTGGAGTTCTCTGTTTGTATTTTCTTGTTCTTGTAATAATTCTTGCAGCAGCATTTTGGATTAACTGGAGGCTGTGTAAAGAACAGTTTGAACAGCCAGTGAAGTCGCATTGCAGTAGTCAATCCTACTAGAGATAAATGCATGAATTAATTTCTCAGAATCCTGTTTATCTTGAAAGCACCTTCATTTCCCAACATTTTTAAGATGGAAGAAACATGATTTGGACAACTTTGTAATAGTTTGTAATCAAGTAGCACTTCGCTCC